>NW_017306304.1:2336656-2339634 GCF_000935625.1 Nanorana parkeri
TATATATCTATATATCATAGAAAATCTGCAGATAATTGTAAGGTGTATGGCCTGCTTAAACCTTCCTTTTTAGAACACATTACATGGATTCTTAGTGGGGTTTTTTTTTGCTTTTGGGTTCACAAAATATTTTTCTTTCCTTAATTGGCATTGAAGCACGCTGTGACGCAATGTAACGCATTGCACTGTGTTTGAATACAGGATATTCCCTTAGTTATTGTGAACTGGACCTATTGGAAACAAATATATTTCAGCTTGCCATTGCGTTGCAGCCCAATGCACATGATGAGAATGGGCCCTTTGTCTTGGACAGTAGGGGCTCTGGCATAATGTGAAATTCATTGACAAGGGTTATGTCTTAGATATGTCAGGTTTACTTTAATCTAAGTTTTCTGTAAACCACTGCAGTGGGAAAGCATCTCTGGGTCTGGGAGAGTGCTGTGTAACTTTTTTTTTTCTACTGCCGGTATAATCAGTCACATTTTGCACATTAGGCTTGCTGCAAGTGAAAGACCGCAAATAGCCTGCAGTTTGGATATACATCTCCAGTATCGCAAGCTTTAAAGGCTAAGTTTACAATTTGGACCATAATTAATTGTTAACCCATATTCAGGGTGTAACATGAAGCATGGTCACACACACACACACACACACACACACACACACACACACACACACACACACCTGAATGGCAGCAATCTTCTCCGCACAGGCTCCTGTCACAATTTGAATTTGGTGTGGCCGTTCAAGGCTCCGTCTTCCATACACTGTTTATAGGAGCTGTGATTGGAGACACTGTTAGTCCCATCTGCCACAGCAGCGGGATTATGTAGTCTATTCATAATTCCTCCTGTTCCTTAGCTGAAAGTCCATACTTTAGACTACGGACAGGGGCTAGCAGGAAAAATCTGCAGGAGCCAGAGCATTGCACCCATGATGAACTGATTGCAGTTGCAATGCTTTGCAGGCTCAAATGCAGACAAATAATAAATGTGCATTTGTTTCTTTTAATAAAGTGTGTGCATTGATTGTTTTTTTTTATGTTTGCAAAAGCTGGACTATGTCTTTAAGTCTCAGAACCCTAGATTACTGATGATGGAGTGGATTACAGTAATGTTTCCACAGTAATGGTTTGATTGGCTCCTTGTGCTGCTTACCACTCTCACTCTACTCTACACCTGCATTTAATCCCTTATTGACCAGTGATATACATACCGTGTTTCCCCGAAAGTAAGACCTACCCCGAAAGTAAGACCTAGCGCTATCTTCAGGGATTTCTGTAATATAAGAACTAACCCCCGAAAATAAGAGCTAGTGTCTTTTTTCGTGCAAAAAAAATAATAAGACAGTGTCTTATTTTTGGGGAAACGCGGTAGTATGTCAAAGGCAGCGGGCCCGTTTAAACAAACTCCTGTCGGCTAAAACCGTGCACGACACATCCGCCGTGTTTCCTGGGCTCTGCTTTCCCTCCTGCGGGCCTGGGGCCAGCATCTCGGGTGTTGGTGGGAAGCTGGGGAGGAGAGCAGCATATTGCATCACTTCCGGTCCGTGAGCTGTCATTGCTCGGCTTCTGAAGCGATCTGCACTTTAATAGGTTATTTAAAGTGGAAAGGTGACGCTAGTGGTCTTTTGGACTTCTGGTGTCACTTTAAAGAGTACCTGTCACTACCAATATGCTATCAAATGGGGAGCTTGTAAGCCCCACTATGTGATAGCAATTAACCTCCTGCCGTCCGTCCGTTGAGAAAAAACGTACGGACGGCAGACACCCATTTGCGGGTGGCCGTCTCCAGACGGCATTTTTATTCCTGCTCGAGCGCGCCCGGGCAGGAAAAACCCGTACACATAAACCCGTACACATAAACCCACTCTATAGCCGCCGATCGGTTGTATGGGGTGATTTGATTTGCGGTGTCCGCTCCTGACACCTCACCTTCAATCGCCGGGATCCGCTAGCCCATCTGCAGCCCGGGACCGACTCGGGAGGGCGTCAGGAGGTAAGATGGGAGAGAGATCAGCATCTTCCTCCTTGCTGACCTCCCTCCGTGCTATAAATGCAGAAGTGATGTGCATTACATCACTTCCGCATTCACCTGTCAGTCATCTGGCTGCTATAGCCAGAGAAAAGAAGCTGATAAAGCAGATCTCTGCTTTATTAGCTTCTTTTGGGGTCCCCAGGCGACATTAGGGGTCCTAGAGACCCCTAATGTCTCCATAAAGAGGACCTGTCAGTGTGCCTTTGCTATTATATAGGGGGATTGTTATCCCCTATGTAATAGCAATAACAATAAGTTTAAAAAAAATAAGTCACAAAAAAAGTTAAATCCCCCACGTTTACGCACATATAAACGTAAATATGCGTCAGCGCGCGAAAACGACAGTTGCACTGCACGTTACATATCGCCGCGAACGTCGGAGTGAGAGGAATCATTTTAGGGCCATCAATCACTGATAACACTAAACTGATGAGCGGTAAAAACTTTTAAAGCGTCGCATATGGCCAATTTTGTGTATTGTAGTTTTGTTAGGTTTCGCGCGTGCATGCAATTTTAAGGCTTGGCATGTTTGGTGTCTCTTTACCCGACGTGACCCCGTCTCTTATATTTTACCAAATAATTGGGTAATAATAAAATTTTAATATAGGGCAAACATATATATATTTATTTATTTTTTTTTAGTTTTCTGTAATTTTTCCTTTTAATATAGTAAAAAATAAAACCCCCAGTGGTGATTAAATACCACCAAATGAATCTATCTGTCCCCAAAAAATTGTATAAAATTCATTTCAGTACAGGGTTGTATGACGGAATAAATGTCAGTCAAATACTGAAAAAGAGCCTGGATGGGAAGGGCGTGTAAACACCGCGGACTTCAAGTGGTTGAAGTAAAGTGTAAAAGAAAAGAAAAGTTTTACAAAATATTACTAAAATAATAGAAACCCCCCCCCCCCCCCCCCCCCCCCCCCAACCATCATTTTG
>NW_017306304.1:2339648-2345074 GCF_000935625.1 Nanorana parkeri
CCCCCCCCCTGCGAGCACACGCATATTTACGTAATCACGCGTCAGGTGCGCCTACATATGAAAACGTTGATCGCGTTACACATGTTGGATATAGTAGATATATAAAAAAAGTAAAAAAAAAAAACCCGCTTTTAACAGCAGTTTAAACTTACCGTGTTTTCATCGCTCGCTCCCGCCCGAGAATCTAAACTGCTCAGGCGGCCGCAAAGCACCTTGGGGCGGGCGCATGCGCAGTTCAGATTCTTGGGCGAGAGACGAGGAGAGACGCAAGGTAAGTCTATGGACGCGTGCACCCGCATGCAGACACCGTGGGACAGGAAGTGCCAGCAAGGATAGAGGAGTCGGCGCTGGATCGGAGAGCCGCAGCACCGCTGGAGGAACAGATGAAAACATCAGGAAAGAAGAAGAAGAAGATCGGATTAAGAGACCTCATTTAAGGTAAGTGCTGACATTAACATTGGGGGAGGGGGGAAACATTTGACTTTAATGTCACTTTAAAGGGTTAAAGAAATTCATGATTTATTAATGCAGGGCTACATTAATTATTAATTTTTTATATCTGCCTACAGCTCTGCTTTAAATACATCTTTCATCTTTAACATGTATCTCTGAGGGTATAGTTAGTTTAAAGCTACCCTTCAGGTAAATAGCTAAATACCTAGTTGAATTAACAATCATGGGAGATGTTTTATCTGTCAAAAGATTTGTAGTTTTGAGATTAATAAATACCTGTCCGACAGCAAATCTTTATTGAAGACTTCTTTTATCTGCGTTCGTAGATCAAATATACAAATCCACAATACATATTGGTCACCCCATCCACCAGGCAATGATTGGACAGTAAAGGAACAGCAGTGCACCAATGAGGTCATCTCTCTCTCTGTCAGCATGTTTTTGATTCAGAATGTTGTCCCTTCCTCTTCCCAGCGGCTATATAGCAGATTATAACACTAGTTATCACATTTGAGCCCTCTTATCACATCACAGCTAGGTCAAGGACATGCATTGCTCATAAAACAGAGCTGTGTTTTCCCTTTTATCTTCTCAGAAAATGTCAAAATATATAAAATTATATATGTTGTTTTTGCTGTAGTGTGGGATTTGTCACCTGGCTTTCAGCATATCAGTTGAATGTGTATTTGCTTTAAATGTGCAGCTTGTTACTGTTGACATTTCAATTCAAGTGTACCCACCCTTATCACAAAGTAGAAGCAGTCATATTTTGGTTGCAAGCTAGGAAGATTGCTAAGAGAAAATGTAAGAGCCGTCAGCTTTGTAATGAATGCATCTGCTAGTTAGGCAAAAACTAAGATTATGTTTTTAACACATGGAGCTGCTGAGACAACTGGAAACACTAGAAGTGTTACTAGACAGAAAAAGAAAAATGTTAGGGATGCACCAATAATAGTATCGAGGAAGGGGAACATGGAGCAAGCTTCTAGTGCGGTCAGGAAGCTGGGCAGCGCGTAATGAGCCGGCTTCTTGATTGGCCTTGAAGATTGGCCGAACAGCCAGCTCGATGTTCCCGAGACCGAGTACTCGGGCAATCAAGAAGCCGGCATGTCATTACCCGCTGCCCAGCTTCCTGATTGCCCGGGAAGCCAGCTCCATGCTAGCGGAAGTATCTGTACTCGGTGTCGGCGAGTACCGAAGTATAAATAACGGTACTTTTTAGTGATCATAATATTTTTTTCCTACAGAGAAAGTTTTAATGAAAATTCTCATGATGACCATCTTCCATAGTTCCATCACTGAGACACATTACTGTGAGCCTGTGTATTGAATATGTGAAAACATCTGACTGTTATCTGTAGTGGCAGAACTTGCTGCTGTTTCTTATGTGACTTTCCTGACCGATTGAAGCAGCGCACACATGGTTAACAACTCCTGGGTCAGCCCGTCCTTAGTGACATTAAACCATCAGATTTTTTAACATAAAACAATACTGTAATGTGTGCCTTACTGTAATCCATGGTTGTTTCCCTTCTCTTTGCTGCTCTTCCTTTTAAATCTGTATCTTTTCTCATGCTTGGAGAGAACTTCCCTTTTCAGCTCAGGGCCTCTTCCTGTAGTGCTGGCTCAGGTTAGAAGCCTATACAAACGTATACACAGACGCCGTTTGAGACAAGGCAGTCTGCTGAAAAGGGAAGTTCTCCCCAAGCATGAGAACAGATACAGATTTAAAAGGAAGAGCAGCAAAGAGAAGGGAAACTACCATGGATTACAGTAAGGCGCACATTACAGTATTGTTTTATGTAAAAAAATCTGAGGGTTTAATGTCACTAAGTTTTTCAGCTTAAAATATGTCTGCATGCAATAAAGAACAGCTTTAGTGCCAGAAATGTATTATTGGCTTCTAGGGGGAGACCAAAAATGGCTGCCTCCATATTTCTCTCAGTAAAGATTTCATTTTACTAGTGATCAGCTGAGAACATTATCTGTGCCCTTTGATGCATTTGCTATCGGCTTATGAAACAACAGAAAATGTGATAACCGTAGTAAGGTAATAAATGGCCTGATTCCAACCAGATATTAGTGATCGGATGCAATACTTGAGCCAAAAAATACAAGGTGTCTGGCTGTCTCTGGTTTCAGTAAATTGGGTCAATGACCTCGAGCAAATATTTCACACAGAGTTCAGCAGTGGCAGCCTTCATAATATTATTATTATACAGGATTTATATAGCGCCAACAGTTTGCGCAGCGCTTTACAATATAAGGAAGACATTGCAATCACAATACAATTCATATATAGTCATATAGTTTCAGTTTGAGCTTCCTTTAAAGTAAAACTCCTGGCAAAAATATGAAATACAATGCATGTTTTACCATGTACAACCTAAAGATCTGTGATTGTGATTTACACACTTTGCACTGCATAGCCAGGAAGGCAATTGGTTAGTTTACCTGCACTGCCTGGATTACCTACCTGCTTCAATACATGGATCTATCCTTGGATGTTGGGAAAAATTAGAACTGATATGCCCTGTACTGTTGTACTGCCTGCAGTTACTTTACTATTATTTGAACGGTGGAAGTGGTATGACATATGCCATAGCATAATTCGCAATTTAATTTATTCACATCTAAAAAAAAAGGACATTATGACTTTTGTTACTTGCTTGGGGAAAATGAAGCCATGACTAATGCCTTGGGATTGTTTATTTTGATGGGTTCCCTTTAATTCTCTTAATAAATGGATTAAGCTGTCAGTGACATACAAGTCTTTTGAATGGACACTGTACCAATTACATTTAAAGGATAGATGCTTACAATGACTAGTATCAGCGAGGTCTATTAATCACTGGGCAGTTTCAAAGCTCTGTTTTATTGGTAGGGAAGCGGTTCTGTTACCCATACAGAATATAGCCATAATTGTAGCTTTCATTTCTTTTATGTTTTTTATAAACATTATTAGAGAGGCTGCATCATAGGGTCATGGCTGAGGTGTGTCTTGGATAATTGGTGGCTGATTCACATGTAGGTTTTCCTCTTGCCTCTAAATAACTTTTATGATTCCATCACCATTACTTCATTCTTTCCGAGAATACTAGCCAGTTTTTGGTCAGCCTGTAAATATTTGAATAGAAATAGATGTCAGAGAAAAAAATTTATGTAGGTGCACGTTTAAAAAAAAAAAAAAAGGACTTCTAAAAAGGGACAAAAATACAGTGTACTTTTCATTTTATTTTTTTCTGTACACCTTCTTCCTTTTCATCCATTGGGCAGTGGGGGAGGGAAACAAAGCCTACATGTCATATAGTGGTGGCATGTGGCACTACTCTGGGACTATATGTTATTGGCCACAGAACTAGACATTTTGTACCTGCCAGCTTGCCATGTTGCTTACCATCCGAAAAATGAAAACTAGCCAAACTGTTCAGCTCCAGCCCTGACAGCCTGGCTTCTAAGGAAGAGGTTGGATGACGCTAGGCATCATGCAGCCCTGGAAGTACAGCAGCAGGCACAGAAATGAAATAGTTTTGAGACACACAGAAGGGAGAAGCAAAGGGGGGGGGCACCTATAACTGCTTCCTCCATGCAGCCACAATGGCAAAAAAAATGCAACTAAAGGTTTCTTCTTTCCACTCTGTTGTGTATTTAATATGTAACTTTTAATTTTTGTTAAAATTAACTTTATTGCTATCACATGGGGGGCTAACACCCACACAAAATACAAGCGATCAGCCGGCACATCATATATGTGTATATAGTTTTCAAAATTTTGTCTTTATGTTGTAAAAAAAAATTCTGCACAACTTGTTACATTTCTGGTTATGATATAGAGCCACCTAATGGGATTTTGCATGTTTACTGGTATGTTTAGACTTTAAAGAGGTTGTCCACCCATACCATTTTACTTTACAGTTTGTTATGCCTTTAGCTGGAGTCACGCTTAATGGGCAAAGCAAAACCTCAAAAACTATGTTGATGGAAACTCTCCAGGGGAAGGCAATTTTAACTGTTATGTATTCAGATCCTTTCATTCCAGCATATTAATGCTGAAACATAACATTTGTGTAGAGAACCTCTTTAGTTATACCTCTGTCTCCCCCTTCTTTAACTTATGCAGAGGATGCACTAAAGACACACAGTAGGTATAGTATAATCTTTTTCTGTGAGCCCTACATGGTAAAAAGACAAATATCCACCAGGTTTAACCTCTCGTAACTACACATTAGATGTATGCTTTTATGACATTATTTCATATGGCTGTTTTTGATCAAGTGAATGTCTCATGTCTGTGTTTTTGGATATCTCCAGTGACATACACTCCTTAATTTTTGCTTCTACTCAAGTTCAGGGTATGGAATGCACAAGATTAGATAAGTGTAGTCTGCACATTTATTCACTATTTTTTCAGCTTCACTTAAAGGACAAGTACACACAAAATGCACTCACCCTTCTGTAAAAAAAACTACTGATGGCATTCATATCGATCCATCGAGTGCAATCTTCTTCTGGTGTCAACAACTTTATGCCTATGCTAAAGCTGGGTATATATATATATTTTTTTTTTTATAACAGGCAACAGGCAAAAAAACTAATAAAGGAAGAAGGGGGAAATTAAGGCAGACACCCACATCAACACATATTTCATGTACAGTTTAGAAAATCGGCATATGGTATTCAATTGCGCTATTCCATACAATAAAAAAATATATGCAAGGAAAACAATGTAGCAATGTACAGCTAATTAGCCTGGAGGCAACACACGTGTGGCAGAGGGTATCAACAACAGAGGACAATGGTATGCTATGAGAGTCATCTACAAGAACAGAGTAAAGACATTAAGAGCAAGCTTCTGACATTGGGTGAGAGATGGAGATCCACAAGCCCAAACCTGTATGAAGAAGAGCAGAACAACCCCTATTTTCAGATGTTTAACCCGTGGGAGTAAGAAATTAATTTGTAGTTTCCACATA
>NW_017306304.1:2345085-2347179 GCF_000935625.1 Nanorana parkeri
CGGGGCGGGCTGTTATTTCCAGGTCAAAAGAATAGAAGAAAGGGCTCCTGAGCTCTGCGTCAAGCCTGCCAATTCCTATAAGTTTGTGGGTAAGGAGAAAAAACCTTCTGTTCTTCTGCCTGAGTTATAATAGATTCTAAGGTTCTATTGAGAAGTTATTACAAATACTACAAATAATGGCTATAAAGGGTCCATGTAAGGTAAAGTAAAGAGGGAGAAGCTTTAGAATTATCAACCCAATAGTTTTGGATTGCAGTATGGCAATGATTTTTGACATTTTAATCCAATAGACAGCTAGATTGTAAACTCCAAAGGGCCTATGGGAGAGGGGCAGAATAGAGGGATAGAAGCAAAGGGACTTGGTCTGATATACCTCTAGGTCAGGGGCACCCACTATTTTTCGTCTGGAGATCTACTTTTCAAATGACGAGCTCATTGAGATCTACCAACAAAAAAACACCTGCAGTCAGGGGCGGGAGGGGGCGTAGGCTGCGCAGGCAGGCCCCTCGCCCACAGTGCGATCGCCTGCATTAGTGCCTGTGTTCCAGTCCAGTGCGATCCGCAAAAATGCTGCGAGCACTATTTTTGCAGATTGCACTGGACCGGAATGCAGGCACTAATGTGCCTGCGTTCCGAGTGTGGGCGATCGCACTGTGGGCGATGCCATTGACTTCAATACAGCTCCACACCCCCTCCCGCACCGGAACGCAGGGAGTCGTCCTGCTTACATTCCAGTGCATTCCAGTACATTACAGGTCCCGGCGTCCTATCCTCCCGTGGTGCTCGTGTGGCCGACGTTGCACATGGGGTGTCCTGCACCTTTCCATCTGCAGCGTCTGACACATTCAGCCGGCAGCCGCACGAGCACCACGGGAGCATAGCCGTAGCCAGCTCCTTTTGCACATATATGTGTATATAGTTTTCAAAATTTTGTCTTTATGTTGTAAAAAAAAATTCTGCACAACTTGTTACATTTCTGGTTATGATATAGAGCCACCTAATGGGATTTTGCATGTTTACTGGTATGTTTAGACTTTAAAGAGGTTGTCCACCCATACCATTTTACTTTACAGTTTGTTATGCCTTTAGCTGGAGTCACGCTTAATGGGCAAAGCAAAACCTCAAAAACTATGTTGATGGAAACTCTCCAGGGGAAGGCAATTTTAACTGTTATGTATTCAGATCCTTTCATTCCAGCATATTAATGCTGAAACATAACATTTGTGTAGAGAACCTCTTTAGTTATACCTCTGTCTCCCCCTTCTTTAACTTATGCAGAGGATGCACTAAAGACACACAGTAGGTATAGTATAATCTTTTTCTGTGAGCCCTACATGGTAAAAAGACAAATATCCACCAGGTTTAACCTCTCGTAACTACACATTAGATGTATGCTTTTATGACATTATTTCATATGGCTGTTTTTGATCAAGTGAATGTCTCATGTCTGTGTTTTTGGATATCTCCAGTGACATACACTCCTTAATTTTTGCTTCTACTCAAGTTCAGGGTATGGAATGCACAAGATTAGATAAGTGTAGTCTGCACATTTATTCACTATTTTTTCAGCTTCACTTAAAGGACAAGTACACACAAAATGCACTCACCCTTCTGTAAAAAAAACTACTGATGGCATTCATATCGATCCATCGAGTGCAATCTTCTTCTGGTGTCAACAACTTTATGCCTATGCTAAAGCTGGGTATATATATATATTTTTTTTTTTATAACAGGCAACAGGCAAAAAAACTAATAAAGGAAGAAGGGGGAAATTAAGGCAGACACCCACATCAACACATATTTCATGTACAGTTTAGAAAATCGGCATATGGTATTCAATTGCGCTATTCCATACAATAAAAAAATATATGCAAGGAAAACAATGTAGCAATGTACAGCTAATTAGCCTGGAGGCAACACACGTGTGGCAGAGGGTATCAACAACAGAGGACAATGGTATGCTATGAGAGTCATCTACAAGAACAGAGTAAAGACATTAAGAGCAAGCTTCTGACATTGGGTGAGAGATGGAGATCCACAAGCCCAAACCTGTATGAAGAAGAGCAGAACAACCCCTATTTTCAGATGTTTAAC
>NW_017306304.1:2347302-2369472 GCF_000935625.1 Nanorana parkeri
GGGTGGGGGCTGTTATTTCCAGGTCAAAAGAATAGAAGAAAGGGCTCCTGAGCTCTGCGTCAAGCCTGCCAATTCCTATAAGTTTGTGGGTAAGGAGAAAAAACCTTCTGTTCTTCTGCCTGAGTTATAATAGATTCTAAGGTTCTATTGAGAAGTTATTACAAATACTACAAATAATGGCTATAAAGGGTCCATGTAAGGTAAAGTAAAGAGGGAGAAGCTTTAGAATTATCAACCCAATAGTTTTGGATTGCAGTATGGCAATGATTTTTGACATTTTAATCCAATAGACAGCTAGATTGTAAACTCCAAAGGGCCTATGGGAGAGGGGCAGAATAGAGGGATAGAAGCAAAGGGACTTGGTCTGATATACCTCTAGGTCAGGGGCACCCACTATTTTTCGTCTGGAGATCTACTTTTCAAATGACGAGCTCATTGAGATCTACCAACAAAAAAACACCTGCAGTCAGGGGCGGGAGGGGGCGTAGGCTGCGCAGGCAGGCCCCTCGCCCACAGTGCGATCGCCTGCATTAGTGCCTGTGTTCCAGTCCAGTGCGATCCGCAAAAATGCTGCGAGCACTATTTTTGCAGATTGCACTGGACCGGAGTAGATAGCCCATCTCTGCTATGAGTGGCAGGAACAACAAAGGCAGGTTTGAGAGTACCATGGGTATCCAAGTGACACAAAAACATTTGGCATCCGGGTGCCTCAATCTCCACACCTTTTGCTTGCATGTTATTGGGTGATGGGAAGTCAGAAGAGTATCATCTCATTCACGAAGTGAAAATCCACTTGCATTGTGAACAGTCTATTTGCTTTTAGTAAATCAACCCTAAAGTGTTCGGACATGATGCAGAGCATATCAAGCAATCAGGAGTTGTAACATTTACTTGCTGCATGTCTGTTCCTGGTAAGTGATTCAAAGGGGTTGATTTACTAAAGGCAATAGGCTGTTCACTTTGCAAGTGAAATTTCCCCAGGCTTGGTAAATGAGGTGAAGCTCTGCTGACTTTTATCATCCAGTCATATGCAAGAAAAAACTCTTATTTTTATTTTCTTTGCACATGATTGGGTATTCTTTGCTAAGTGAATTTTCAACACATTCACTAAGCTAAGGGAACATTTCCTTGCAAAGTAAACAGCATATTTGCCTTTAGTAAATCAATGCCAAAGTATTTAGGTCTCTCTCTAAGTAAAATGTCAGCTACAAATCCACATTTCTCACCATCTTGTATGTCTAGTGAGTAGAGTATTTATTATTGTTTACTTTGTTTTGTTTTGTGGCGTCTTTCATATATTTATATTTCGTTGCTCTCTTTGGGTAAATTTGTGCTGCATCGGCTGAATTGCTTTTCTGAATGGCTGCTGTAAGACAGCTAGACTGTGTGTGGTTTCTTTACTGGAAGTCACAGTGATAATGGAGCAGTACAAAACAGGAAGCACAGTCTCTATATTTAGCATGCATTGTAAGCTACATATATATATTTGCAAAGTTTGTATATTCTGGGCATATGAAAATTCAGCTGATAATATGAACATACAAATGCTGAAAGCATAATAAAGGAAGGAGCTGAAGAGACTATAGAACGCCATGGTCCAAGACACTGGCTCTGCTGTTTGTCTGATCCATGTGTCTAATTTTTTATTAGACACATGGGTAATTATTTTCAAAACAGATCTGGTGATTATTTGGGGTAATAACTACTGTTTTATGTTGGCATTTACCTGCCTTCTCATCTTTCAGACAATTTTTCCTATTAGCAATTGTTGTGACATACAGATTCTTATATTTAGATGACTCCAGTATCCTGATTTGGTCAGTCCTCTGCAGTGTGATGTGATTACCTAATGGCAAGAATATTGTATTCTGTTTGTACAGCATAGGTTAATGAGTAGTTAATGCACGATAAGAAAATCTGTATCTTGGCCAATTTGTGACCGTATACATATGACAAAAAGTATTATAAACATATTTTTCTCTCCTAGGTTGTCCTCCTTTTTGCTCTGATAAATAGTACATTTTTAAAAAATAAATATACTACTGCACTGAACCTTTCATCCATCTTCTAAATTGAGTATAAAGGAAAATGTAGTGATGTGGGTTTAACCCATCATTTCCATGTATTCATTGTCTGGTGTAACTGGGGTGTGTCATTTTGCCTATATATAGTACCTGGTGCTAACATCTGTCCCACATTTTAATTTCAGGATGTTGGGTGGTATGGAATAAACACTCAAAATAACATATTCAGCATACTTGGTTTGGTATTATGATTTTACATCTGACTAAAAATAGGATTACCGCCTCCTCCCCCAGCCACAATTTTTTGTATATACTTTTTTCGAATATCTCCAGACTGGTTTTTAATGATGCACATCTGCATATACCGTGAATGCAGAGCACTATAGTAACCCACCTTCCTGTTAGGGTGTGGGTGCATGACACCCTTTACTCACAGGATGTCCCTGGGCAGGGTGTCATTCAATCAAGCAAACGAAGGGGATCTAGAGGTGGTAAGAAATTACTATGGCTGGCAGTGTCTAAGACACTATGGTGTCCCAATACAATCTGCCACCTCTGACAACCAGGGGACGACTGTAGCAAGTTATGGTGCCCCAACTTGTTGAGCACCTTTTGGTATAAATGCCTGCATTTATTTATATTCGTGGAAATAGAGAAGATCTAGATATGTTATATTTTTACTGCTGTGTTTAGACAATAATTCTGCTGGGAGGAAATGTGGTGTCTTTTATTCTATACTATAAAAAAAAATTTCACCACACAACTTTCTTCCTGTTTCTGCTGTTATTTTGCAATTCGCTCTACATTGTTACCTTCCATATGAATTGTCTCCAAAATGTCTTTTCAGCATATGATTTCTCCATTCAAACACTGGATGGTTCATTGAACAAAAATTAAATATATTCTTCCAAATGTCTGATGAACAGCTCCTGTTGTGTAATGTGTAGTCATCTTCTAGTTTATAACGGCACCTTGCAGTATATTTCCATGATTGTATTCTAACCATTTTAAAGACTTGAAAGAAAAGTTAATTGAACTCTTATGTTTTAATAGCTAGTGGATCTTCCTTTTTGAGCAGCTGATTTTAATAGGTTACCTTTTCTGCAGCTGAACCCAGTTTCCAGAAATACTGTCTATTCTAAAGCTGCCCACACACCTTACAATTTATCTGCAGATTTTCTGTGGTCAGATGGAAAAGGTGCAACAGATTCCTCCATCTAAACCTAAAGTGACATTAAACCCTCAGATTTTTTAACATAAAACAATACTGTAATGTGTGCCTTACTGTAATCCATGGTTGTTTGCCTTCTCTTTGCTGCTCTTCCTTTTAAATCTAGATCTGTTCTCATGCTGGGCAGAACTTCTGTTTTGCAGCAGACTGCCTTGTCTCTGGAATGGATACATCGTGTCTGTCTGTTGGTTCACAACCTGAGCCAGCACTACAGGAAGAGGCACCCAGCTGCAAAGGGAAGTTCTCCCCAAGCATGAGAAGAGATGAGGATTTAAAAGGAAGAGCAGCAAAGAGGAAACTATCATGGATTACAGTAAGGCACACATTACAGTATTGGTTTATGTTAAAAGATCTGAGGGTTGGACTTGATGGACTAATGTCTTTATTCAACCTCAAATACTATGAGGGTTTAATGTCACTTTAACTGTGTGGATGGAGTAATCTCCACCTGGGCCAATCTGTTGCACTTTTTCCATCTGACCACAGAAAATCTGCAGATAAATTGTAAGGTGTGTGGGCACCTTAATGAAGATAGAACTTGTCTACAGGAAAGTTAAAAGCATATCTAAACCCCCAAAGCAAAAATTTGATATATTGCAGAGAAAAAGACAATGGGGGAACCCAAGGAGAGGAAAAAACATATATATGTGCGTTCCAAATGCATGTCTAGTGAACAACAGTTCAAAAAATCCTTAGAGCAGGACACTTCAATGTACATGTACTGTGCACACATGTAGCACACATAAAACAAACATGTTCCATCTGGCCTCCTTTTAATGACATTGATTAGTGGGAACCATTCTGTCTATGATGGATATATTGCAGCTTACAAATCCTTAGCTGTGGTGGCTGCATTATTCTCCTTTTTATTCTACAGCAACATTTTTTAAAAGATCTTGCACAAATGAATAAAATCTAATCATTGTAGGCACCCCTGTCAGTTTTTTATATGGTTTGTCTCATCCCTGTAACTGCTACTTTTGCTGGACAGTTTGGTCTATTAAAGGAAACAGAAAAAAAAGACTTGCTGGTTGGATCACCAGGGGAAAGTTAAAAAAAAGAAAAGGAATGCAGCCACCACATCTAAGAATTGGTAAGCTATAATCTTTATATTGGGTTTTTGGGTTTAGATCTGCTTTATATCAACGTATATTTGCATTTTTCATACGCTAATACATATATGTATTCTAGTGAAAGTGCAGTTATTATAAAAGTTCCTGTATAGCTTGGGATATTTTCCTTGAACAGACTGTTTCGGTTTACACAACAGCGTTTAAAATTAGACTGAGTTAAGAACTGTTTTAAAACATAGCATTTGTTCTTCTACTCTGTTGATTTTATTTCTGGAGACCCAGCATCCTAGATGGATGCCTGATATTATTCTGTATTATTTCCTGATATATCTTAAAAGCTATTGACCCATCAAAAGTTGCTGGCCATCCAAGGTCTGAGTCAACAACGTAACCTTACTCCATTATAATCCCTCTACCATGCCAATGTGTCACAATTTTGTATAAGGCCGTGGTGCCCAGCCCTTTAGCACTTATTGTCTGCCCCTCAGGACCCCTACAGACAGTAGTAGGTGTTTTTCATTACCTAGGTGCTTACTCAGGGCAGTGAATGAAAATAAATTATTTAGACTAGGGCTGCAACAACTAATCGATTATTGAAAAAGTTGTCAACGTTTTCAATCATCGATTAATCGGCTTCCGATTAGTTGGCCTTGTTCACGGCGCCACACGCGCTGCGCGACGCACTTCCTCCCCACCTCATGCTCGCCGCTGCCAGACCCACCAGCATCCACACCTCCTCCCCGCCTCACGCTCGCCACCCGCCCACATCCACAATCGGCACAGGGACACGGGGAGAAGAAGTAAGGAGGTGCAGGTGTGGGGGGATGACAGCCGCCGATAGACAGGCCCGATCTCAGAAGCAAGTTGCTGGAGGACTGTTCAGGTAAGACTGCACTCCCTCCCACATGGTGCTCCATAATGTATTGCTGGAATTTGTATTCCTCTATAGCTGATGGTACATTGTGCTGTGTACCATCAGCTATAGAGGAATACAAATCCCAGCAATACACTATACAACATTATACAGCGCAATGCAGAATATCGGCAGCTATAATGTACTATTGCTGGGATTTGTTGTATTCCTCTATAGCTGGGGGTATTGTGCCCCCCCCAAAAAAAAATTTCCCCTTGGCACAATCTCTCTTCCCAAGTATATTGCTTCCCCTAAGACAGATGTTCCCCATCAGAAATGTGTGACAGAGCTGAAAGGGGCCCCAGAGCCTTTCCCCGCTCTGCGCTTCGGTGTATCTTAGGTCTGAATTTCATGGGTGACCGGACCTCCGGCATCACAGGGATACCTGCGTTTTCTATGTGTCCTTGTGGTGACTTACATTTTTCCTGTGTGGTACAATGCAGGTTACTGAAGTGTGAATGGGCCCTAAAAGGACTTCAATCCCCTTGCTTTCTGAGATGTTTTGACACTGTCCCCACATTTAAAACATTTAAAAAAAAAGGTAAATACTTACCTGTTCTGCCAACCCTATGCCTGGTCCTCCGCTGTGTGTTGTTCTTGCAGCCACTTCAGGGCACATTGGTGGCTGGCCGATGGAACTATAACACAAAGCAGGGAAGCGAGCATCTGACACTCCCAAGAGAGTTCAGACAAATGTTGAATATTCTTTTTAAAGATGCGCACTTTAAAAGAACGAAGATCTGAAGCACAGGTAGCAGGACAGGTGATTAAAACCTCTTACATTTACAGAGATGTATCTGTTTGCTCCCACCAAATCAGTTATTTTTGCTTGCTTTTGTTTTGTGATATATTTATTACCAACAGTATTGGGATGCCTGCCTTTACATGCACATGAACTTTAATGGCACCCCAGTCTTAGTCCATAGGGCATAGTTGGCCCACCCTTTGCAGCTATAACAGCTTCAACTCTTCTGGGAAGGCGTCCACAAGGTTTAGGAGTGTGTCTATGGGAATGTTTGACCATTCTTCCAGAAGCGCATTTGTGAGGTCTGATACAGATGTTGGATGAATAGGCCTGGCTCGCAGTCTCCGCTGTAATTCATCCCATAGGTGTTCTGTCGGGTTGAGGTCAGAAGTCTGTGCAGGCCAGTCAAGTTCCTCCACCCCAAATTTGCTCATCTATGTCTTTTATGGACCTTGCCTTGTGCACTGGTGCACAGTCATGTTGGAACAGGAAGGGGCCATCCCCAAACTGTTCCCACAAGGTTGGGAGCATGAAATTGTCCAAAACGTCTTGGTATCCTGATGCCTTAAGAGTTCCCTTCACTGGAACTAAGGGGCCAAGCCCAACCCCTGAAAAACAACCCTACACCATAATCTCCCCTCCACCAAACTTTACACTTGGCACAATGCAGTCAGGCAAGTACCGTTCTCCTGGCAACCGCCAAACCGGCCCGTCCATCGGATTGCCAGGCAGAAGCGTGATTCATCACTCCAGAGAACACGTCTCCACTTCTCTAGAGTCCGGTGGCGGCGTGCTTTACACCACTGCATCCGACGGTTTGCATTGCGCTTGGTGATGTAAGGCTTGGATGCAGCTGCTCGGTCATGGAAACCCATTCCATCAAGCTCTCTACGCACTGTTGTTGTACCAATCTGAAGACCACACGAAGTTTGGAGGTCTGTAGCTATTGACTCTGCAGACAGTTGGCGACTTCGGCGCACTGTGCACTTCAGCATGCGCTGACCCCGCTCTGTCATTTTTACATGGCCTACCACTTTTGTGGCCGAATTGCCGTTTTTCCCAGTTACTTCCACTTTGTTATAAAAACACTAACAGTTGACAGTGGAATACTTAATAGCAAGGAAATTTCCCGGATGGACTTATTGCACAGGTGGCAACCTATCACCTTACAGTGCTTGAATTCACTGAGCTCCTGAGAGCGACCCATTCTGTCACAAATGTTTGTAGAAGCGTCTGCATGCCTAGGTGCTTGATTTTATACACCTGTGGCCATGGAGGTGATTGGAACACCTGAATCCAATGATTTGGAGGGGTGTCCCAATACTTTTGGCAATATAGTGTGTGTGTTTTTCAAGATCTACCAAGGTTGTGATACAGCTACAACTGTCACAACTTTTAAAACATATGTTGCCAAATACTTACCATTTTTTGTTTTGTTTTTTTCCTTCACTTAAATGCAGCTTTCCAAAACTACTTATCTTTAAAGCTGTGTTGACAGGCCGATTTGTGTAAGATGTTAATTATGTTTAATGTTGAGCTAGTTTATTTTTACTGGCAGAGTTTTTATAACTGGAGCAGTTATTTACCAAAGTATAGAGTCTAATAGCCACAATACAATCTCTTCCCATCAAAATTGGCACCTTAATTGCATTTTTTATAAAATGGGAACACTTCTCTGTTCCATAAAAGCATTTATCTATCTAAGTGGCTGGAATTTCCAGCACTTTCCCTGTTGTGGATTATGAGTTTGTCTGTCCAGTGATCCTGTTATTGTTTTTTTTTTTTGTTTTTTTTTTTGTTTTTTTGTTCAGATTCTCCTCTGGGTAGCAACTCGTTGCATTCATATGTTTATTTCACAAGGTTCCTTACACAGTGGCTTAAGGTCCCTTTAAATTCTGTCACTTGTTTTATATTTATGTATTTGTGTTACAGTTTTGAAATGACTGGTAAAGTAGCTATATATAAATAAATATAAAAACCTCAACTAGTGTTGGTTATAAGAATTCTCATCCCCAATGGTTAGTTGTGACAATTATCATAACCAGATCATTTTATCACTCTTCAAATATAACAACACATAATGCTAACGTATCTTTGTGCTACATTGATATAAAATATATATAGTATAAGAAGAATTTCAGGATGATAAGAACCAAATTACCGCAGCTCACTATTCATTCATACAATATCCTTTTTTTTTTTCAAGTCATATTTTATTAAATATTTTCTTATCAAATACAATACAAAATATAAGAAGCATTCCATTGCAAGACATACTGCATCCAAAAATATTTTACTATACAAAATAAAACCCCTGTATTCTTGAGCCTAAATCATCCACCATGCTCTTACCAAACAGTTATAAAATAATGCATACTATAATGTACTCCTCTCTGCCTACCATATTTTTGAACCTGACCATTATCAGAAATAAAATCTCTGGTACCTGACAGGTGTGAAGGGCCAAATATTTTCAAAACTTATTTAGCCCCCCCCCCCCCCTCCCCCCATTTAACGTTAAAACAAATCAACTTCGCTCATTTCAAATTCACATTGGCTGTCAATATCCATTCCCTCCCTGTCTGTTGGTGTGATGAGTTCCACTTTTGTGCAATTAATTTGGTAGCAAGGAACAGTGTTCTACTAAGCCACAGGGGTTGATTTACTAACCTTATAAACACACCACGAACATGTATACACCTCTGTAGTGTGTTCCCTCCCAGCATGATCTATGGGTGGAATCTAAACACCTTTTGTAGTGTGTACACACCCAGCAGGTGTGTTGTGCAAAGCCCTGCCCTGAATTGCAAGGTGATGTGTAAATTAGCTCTACATTGTGTTGCTTGCGTTGATGAATGCAGGAATGTAAATGCATGAGCTAACCATTTTTGTCTAAACTGTGAAGCAGCATTATATATGCATCATGTGCATGATTTTTCCATATATGGCATTAGTGGAAACATGCTTATAGAGACTTTTTGGTTGATAAATACGCTTTGCTGTGTAAAAATCACACGCACCTGGTGCGTGCGTGTGTTTAGGTTAGTAAATCACCCCCACAGTCTCAAGTTACTGTGACTTTCTGGAACATCTAAAATGGACGCGTATGAATTACATACACAACTTTATTTGCAAAAGAGTGAAGGGTTTGGAGAAGGCAGGAGAAGTGAACCATCTAGACTAAAATGGCTAATATGGAAAAGTTCTCCAATTAAGCTCACTATCCAGTTCAGCTATGTTGTCCTAGATTATTCATTTCTCCTGCTTTCTCCAAACTCTTCACCCTTTTGTGAATAACCCTGACAATATTAATTTCTAGAATAATATTATTGTGTTGGAACAACATCTCTCTAAAGGTGCCCATACACCTTATGAAAATCAGGCAATTTTCGTTTGCGATCGCGTTTTCGTCCGATATTCGTCCAGTCGATTAACGAAATTCGTCCAGGTGATTTCTGCTCAAGACCACTAATTGAACTGTGCAATGGTCGGGGCAGGATGGGGCCACCGTACGACGGTTTGATTATCGGACTAAGATTTTCGTCCGATGATTGCAAGGTGTGTGGGCACCTTAAGAGCAAACCAACTTAGGAAACCTCCAGGTAAGATGGATAAAGTCTCCCAACACCTGGGCATAAATGGAGCTGTGCTGAAGAACCACTCTGAGTGAGGAGTTCTATAAGTTCCATGGACAATAAATAATTCAATAAATAAGTTACTCTCTGGGAAGCTGATTTTGAAACAGAAGGAATCGCATGTAAAACTTGTGACCACTCATATTCTTCTATATTTCCTTGTCTCAAAACCAGTATTCATTTCAAGGGATATTTAATCAAGTATTTAAGAATTAAAATGTTATACAGGGAAGATCGCACCCTTGGTACGTGACAGTTTTGATCTTTAACGGCTCATTGAAACAATACTTTGTTCCTCCTGAAAAGTACTGATTATTAAAAGCAATTGTCCCATGCATGTCTTTTGCTATGTCAGACTAAAGTCTGAAAAGTTATGAATTATTGTAGAGCTGCAGCTAACGATTATTTTCAAAATCGATTAGTTAGCCGATTATTAAGTTCGGTTAATCGGATAAAATAAAATACATTTTAAAAAATGGCCCCAGTGATAGGACTACTAGTTTGTATTGAGATTGTAGTCCATTACAGGAGCAAGCTTGGAGTGAAATGAAAAGTGTAAAATTATAGAGCAATGAATGCAGAATGGCACTGGCTATAGAAGACTACAAAACCCAGCAATAGTACATTATACCGCACAATGCAGAATATCACTAGCTATAGAGGAATACAACAAAAAATTGGAAGCCGATTATTCGATGATTGAAAAAGTTGACAACTTTTTCAATAATTGATTAGTTGTTGCAGCCCTAAAATTATTGCTTTTTCTACAAAGATATAATAAAATGGCTCAGAGAGATTTGTTTGTAACCCCTAGAAAAGATTATAAATAATTGGATCATATTGAGTTTTTAAAATTTCTGTAAATAACCACACATTTTCAATCTTTTGATCAGTCTGCTTATTTACAAGGAGAAAAGTAGTCACTCTGCTGTTTGGTATCATTGTGTGCACCACACTGAATTTGGACCACAGGAAATGAGAGCTTTGTCTGCGGCGATTAGGCTGGGTTCACACCTATGCGTATCGAATATGCGCGTTTGTCACGCACGTTTTTACTGCGATTCCGAGGGCTACTTGGGATACACCCAATGGAAACGCCCCAAAGAAGCTGCTGTACTGCTTTTGGGTGTAGGGCGTTTTGTAGCGCGTTCATACGGCCTGTAACACGCCCAGGTGTGAACCATACCCATAGGAAATAATGGGATTTCGGTGTTTGAGCGTTTTGCAGAGCGTAGGAACGCGCTACAAAACGCCCAGGTGTGAACCAGGCCTTAGAGAGAAAATTATAGGCCAGCATTGTCAAAGGTAAAGGCTATAAGACCATCTCCAAGCAGCTTTAGGTTACAGTTGTAAATATTAAGACATTTAAGTTCCATGATAGCCACATCCCTGGGAGTGGCTGCAAGAGGAAAATTGACCCCAGATTGAGCATAAGGATAGTGCAGATGGTAAACAAATAGCCAAGTAAAACTTCCAAGAGATACAGGCTAAACTCCAAGGTCAAGGTACATCAGTGTCTGGTTGCACCATCCTTTGCTTTTTCAGTGACAGTGGGCTGAAAGGAAGAAAACCCAGGAGGACACACTGTTGAAAGCTAAAATGCATATTGACAAGCCAATTCTTATGGAAGAATGTCCTTTGGACAAATGAGACAAAACTGGACTTAGGGTTCCATCTAATTTTTTTTGTAAGCTTTATGTGAAGTAACACGTCCTGAGAGGACATACTTCATTGTATGTTTGAAATGTGTTGCGTTAACGCACATTAGCTTGCATCTTTTGACACATTGTGCTGAAAAAAAGTAGAGCATGCTCTACGTTTTTTCATCAGCGCAAGGTACGGCAACGCAACACAACACAACACTGGTGTGAACTTCCCCATTCACGCTCGTTCATTTTTTGTTGCCCTTGCATTACTATCCATTAAAAAAAATAGATGGTAACGCAACGGATCCGGTGGGATCCAGATCCAATCTGATGCATCCAAATTGACCTTGGAGGTAACTGATCAGGACAGGGTGAGTATAAAGTATTGGTTTGTTTTGTTTTTCCTCCCCATCTGGTCCTTTTAGTACTTGAACATCTATTATTGTCAATGATGAAAGTGTGCATTATAAATGTATATATACTTTGTAAATTGTTTTCCCACAAGGGCAGAAGCTGCTAAGAGAACTGTACATGTAGTTGCTGTATATAGATGGGTGTGCAGCGCTCAGGGTCACCAATGGGTGAACTAATATCAAATGCGTAATTAAGTGTTAACAAAAGAATGTGTAATCAAAAAATATATAGGTGTTTGCAACCATTATTAACATACTAAAGTGATAGCCAGTGAAAAAATAATAAATACCAAAATTTCACTTCGTGCAAAAGTGTAATAAATTATGCCTTATTATGGAATTCCTTGATGCAGTCAAAACGTGCATCAAATACAAAGGTTATCAATAAAAGTGATAAACATCAAATCAGCTCAAGGTCATGTATAAAAGTGATGAATCACCAAGTGAGTCCAAACTGTTAAAGTCCAAATATATTATATCTTAATGGTTGCAAACACCTACCGTATATACTCGAGTATAAGCCGAGATTTTCAGCCCATTTTTTTTGCTGAAAAGTGCCCCCTCGGCTTAATGATCACTGCACACCCATCTATATACAATATCTATGGCTTCAATGGGTGGTTTAAGAACTGTGTGTATATATAGGAATGTTTTGGGAGCTGGGTGCAAACTATGTGTGTGTTTGTGTATATATTAGTTTGTGTGTGTGCGTAACTGTATCTAATGTATGTGTGTCTTGCAAGGGAAGTTAATAATAATGTATACATGGCAGCATTGGGTGATAAGAACTGCCGATCAAAGCTGTATTATGGCTGGCTCCTAACTTTTCAGAACTGGCTTTTGGATTTGGGGGACATTTGACCAGGCCTGCATTGGGGTGGTCAGATCTTTCCTGCATTTCTTACCACCTTCTAAAGTCTGTGGGCAGCCTAAGTATATACACATCCTAATGGATTATTTAGGATTTCTGTTAAAAATATATTTTTGGTGCAATTAGACTCCATTTTCTGCTATACAAACAGAAGAAAAACTAGCCACACACCGGATTCCACTGGAATTGTATATTCAAGGTTGTACATCACTAGTGTCCCGCTCAAGAGACGCCCATCCATTTTACTGTTTTTTTTTTTTTTCCCTTTAATACAGACAATACTTCATTTTCCTTCTGTCATTGACTTAATATACATTGAATGCTTAACCTCTATTGACAAGCAGTTGTGCTGAAATACTGATTATCTGCATTCTGTGTTACATGGTTTGACAACAAAGTATAGCTCATGTGCTGTGCATTTCAGAGCTCAACATTATAAGTCAGAAGTCTTTTACAGTGAACGCAAAAATATTCCACTATATAAAACAAAATACAGAAAGAAAGAATGCAATGAGAAAGAAAGCAATGTTCCCCTACTCACACTGGAATTGTTTTGACATTCTTAGGAGTTGTGTGCAAACAGTGACTTAGTTTTCGTTGTTAATGTTTTGAACATAGCTACCCATCAGATTAACAGAGCAAAGTCTTTGTTCAGTGTTTACAGTTTAAACAATCCTCGATACTGAAGATGGAAAAACCACCTTACACAAAAACATTTCTATATATCACTTACCACGTAATAGCAAGCTGAGTCAAAACAAAATGTCTTCACTTAGTCCAGGCCGACATCCTGTCTGCGTTCGAGTAGGGACACCCGCACCCACACAGATGTGCAGTTCGGGTTTGTGTACGGCCGCGTCATCCCATAGAGCAGAACAGGCGGCTACGCACAGCACCTGTCACTCCCGGGAACGGCCCGATACGGGCGTGCAAGCTGCATGGACGTGTATGCCTAGAGTTAGCGCACTGTGGCAGAGGCCTTATTGGTTTTATATTGGCCCGTACATAGCTTGAAGTGTTTGATGATATAGACGTGTACCATGAAATAGAGAAAGGAAACCGATTTGTATCATGTTCCTCTTCAACTGGTCCTCCTGGATGCCAATACCTGCGCTACGTAACCCAAACTAATCATCCCACTTTTGGGAAGTCATGAAGACAGCACAGTGGCATAGTGGTTAGCACTTTTGCCTTGCAGCACAGGGGGTCACTGGTTCACATAGCAGTCAGGACACTGCAAGGAGTTTGCATGTTCTCTCTATGCTTGCATTGGTTTCCTCCCACACTCCAAAGATAAACCAGCTCTGTATGTATGCATGTGAGATGGGGACCTTTTGGATTGTAAACTCCTTGAGAGCTTATAATCCTTTAATAGCTACTGAGGCTATAAATGCATTATATAAAATGCATTTTGTTACCACCAAATGCCTTTGCAAGCCCAGCTATAACCTTGTAAAAGTAGCAACTTGCATCATTACTGTCCTACACATAGCATGTACAGAGAGCAGAGCTGTGGGAGGAATGTAGCAGGCCTCACCCACTACAGGCTGTCTGGCCTGCAAAATACTACAGGATGCAAGACCAGACAACCTGCATAAATTTTAGAGAGCAACACGCAGGAAGGTCATGCAAAGTGGAAATGTCTCACACTGGCACAGATCCGAGGAAAAAAAAACACACATCATGCCAAGATTCCAGTATAAGATGTGCAGATGAACTTTACACTTGCAGGCACCATTGAAAGGAGCACTTGTCATGTCAGCTCATATCTGCTATATAAATATGTGTGTATATTGTGTGTGTATGTATATATATGTATGTATGTATGTATATGTATATATATATATATATATAACCTACTAGTCTATAAGCTAGCCAGCACTTACAATGTGTTACCACATCAATATGGTGTGATTACCACATCAATGGTGGGATTCTCAGCCTTGCCCTCTTTTTCAATTGTTACAGCTGTCTGTCTTTTTTAACTTCTGCTTAGACATGGTTAAAGCGATATGGCTTTCAGTGTGGGGGTTGACATTTTGATTAGGAAGATAAGAAGGTGATTAAAAATGGCTGCCTGGAAGAGTTGTAGAAAGTGGCAACACAGCTTGTTTGTGTGTACATTCTAAAGTGTGCATGGCCTTTCAATCGCATACAAACATGTCAATGCATAAATTATGTAATGCCAGAATTGGATCTTCCTGAAGGGCGATGAGTTGCCTCATGAAATCCTCAGAAGTCATTTAATAGAATAAATAAATGTACAAATAAAGTCATGGGGAAAATTGAATGTTTTGCATGGCTCTACCCAGTATCTTAAATTGAGAAATAAAACCCATATTTTTTGGATTTTTGATTAAGATTTTTGGCTTTCTGCAGCCCACCTCATCTTGTTATACTGTCTTAAATATCTCAAAATAAATACAGATGTTTCTGGGTGACACTGAATTTTAGAGAATACACCTAAACAAAGAGCATCAAGGAGCTATCAAACCAGATATAGAATAAATCATTTCATAAGCTCCCATTGGGGTTTGATTCTTAAAAAATCCCAAATCGTGAGCATTATTATATACATTATTTGAAAAAATTGAATTATGCCTCAATTACGGCACAAGCTGATGATTGTCATCAACCAAAAATCAGTGACTGGGCAAAGAAAGACGGTAGTAGTGGAGAAGCAAGCAAAGGGGCTTTGAAGGAGCTGCAGAGATGGGAGAAGTAAAACGACTAAAATTAGGGTTCTCCTCAAAGTGACCAGAATTATGTATTTGCTACAAAAATAATATGCATGCAAAATGATGTTTGGATTGATGTGAGAGAGACATCAAACATGAAAAGGGTTCTCTGGTTTGAGACAAAAATTATTAAAATGCTATATGTGGGAGAAAGCCAGTGCTACTTTTCATCCTAAAAACACCACGTCCATAGTTAAGCATTGTTGTTATTAGCATATTGTGGGCATGTTTTTCATTGACAGAGGCTTAAAAAAAAAAACTGGTAAGAGCGGGGGCCATAATGGATGGAGCCAAATACAGGACAATTTCAGAGGAAAATCTGCAAAACAGCTGGGACTGAAGTGAAGGTTCACCAACCAGAAGGACATTGACCCTAAACCCACTGCCAAAGCTGCACTTGAGATTGAATGTAAAGACCCTGATTTATCTTGGCTCCGTCTGTCGGAGCACATTGAAAACCAGACAAGCATATGGTGCTAGTTAAAAATACTTTATTAAGAAAAGTGTCCACAGGAGCAAGCAAAAATCATAAACAGGAGCAAGCCAAGGTCAGAAGCCGGAGTGGGTAGTCTTACAAGCCAGGTCAGGAACACGGAAATCAGCGTTGTCGGGAACAAGCCAGGAACAGGAACCAGAGAAGAATGTCAGCCAAGATCGTGTCATACACAGAATCGGGATACACTGAGCAGCAGGAATGCACTAGCAGGAAAGACCACGCAAACGCAGACTGGACTGAGTGGTTTAAATAGTGAGTGGAGTGACATCATCATTCAGACAGGAAACTCCCATCTGGCTCTCTCAGATGATGCTCTCCTGTTTGGCCATAAGATGGAAACTGGGAGTAGTGAGCAACATTCCAGAGTCTGGTCAGACAAAAGAGGAATCTCAGTTGGGTGAAATGGTAGCCAAGCCAGAATGCTGCAGACCAGTAAAGTCAGGGTGGAACCCTGACACAGTCAAAGCCCAAACCTCAATACAATTGAGAATTTGTGCAAGCCCTGAAAATTAATGTTCTCCAACGATCCATACTGAAAACGCTAGCACAATCTTGTCAAGAAGAATGGGCAAATGCTGCAGAATCCAGATGTGCCAAGCTGTCGGGACACTGTATATGTATATAAAGTATAGGAATACATAAAGTAAATACTGTCTTAGTGTGCTCCTTCTCTTCAAGTTTCAGAGGATCTCATGCTCTGCTCTGCCTCTACATTGTAGCTCTCATTGTGGTTTTTGACACAACATTCAGTTAAGCTCTTATGTGGTTACCTAGTAGCTCTGCTGTAATTCATCAGTTGGAAGCAGCAGTTTCTTTCTTACGTCCAAGAATCAGATGTGCAGCGTAACATTGTGAGTATAAAGACTTTGTAGTAATTTTACTTATCTTTCTAATTTATGCTTCAAAATAAAATGCTAAGTACCTGAAAAAGGTTTCTACATATTTCTACACAGTGTTCAGTGTGAAAGGTTGTGCATTGTTGTGTGATAGTGACTTAACCAGTTGACATCCGCGGTGTTAAACCCCCTTCCCATCCAGGCCATTTTTCAGTATTCAGCGCTGCGGTACTTTGACTATTTCCACTAAATTTACTACATAAGCTGGCCATACACCGTGAAATTTGTTCAGTGGGTGAGTCTGTGGGCACACTTCTGTCTGGCATCCTTCAATCAAAAAAATCGAAGGAGCAGGATGGAGAGTTTTCAGGCAAACAGTGACAGCGGCCAATCAGCTGCTATCACTGTTCAGGTATTCTGACAGTGGCTGGCACGAAAAAAGGGGCACAACAAACATGCTGAAAAATAAATTTTGGGTTTATATACAGTTATAAGTAATAGGCATAAACAGTACCTGATGTGCATATTTAGACAACATTGCATTGACCATCATGCCTAACTATTGGTTTGAACTTTCTTGACTGTAGTGTAAAAAAGCATCTAACTTCACTGTTGGCTAGCTGTATGCTGATACCAGGGCAGTCAGGGCTGGATTTTCCACAAGGCCAACCAAGGCCCGGCCTCGAGGGAGCAGAGGGGCAGCAGGGATTCCTATCGCCCGACACCCGGGACATGAAGTTCCAAGCGCGGGGCGGGTAGTTGTTTTGTACATTTAGCCCTGCTTTGGGCAAGCAGAGCTAAATGTACAGCTCAGCCTGCTCGTCTGTCCTCCACCAAAGCTCGCCGCGCCAGCCGGAGATCCTCTCTTTTAGGATGTAGAGCGGGGAGCAGATCGGAAGAACGTCTGTTCGGCCCCATGTAAACAGTGAGAGGGGGAGGGCTGCACTTGCAGCCTTCCCCTCTCAGCTGTCATAGGAGTTCAAGCACAGTGCTGTGCTAGAACTCCTGTATTGGAGGCGACTGGTTCAATAAAGGGAACCTGTCACCTCCAAATGCTATCACAAAGGGGCTTGCTAGCTCCTGTGTGATGGCAATAAAGTTAAGTGAAAAAAACATTTAATTAATGTGTATGAAATAAAAATTAAGAAAAAAAATAAAATTACAATAAAAAGGTGATAAAATAATAAGATAAAAAAGATCAAATATAACAAAGTTAAAAAAAAGATATAAAAAAGTAAAAGATAATATAAATAAAAACGTTAAAAAAATGTAAAAAAAAAAAAAACTAACCCTGCCGCCCCCGCCATTTGGTTGCCATTTTCCATTGGGGAGGGGGTTGGCTGGGCTTGGGGGCAGCAGACAGAGTCAATCTAGCCCTGATGGCAGTACGGTAGAAAAAGATTCATGTATGTGTGTAAATGCAACTGGAACATAACCAAAGATATTTACCATTGTTTTTTTGCTTTTAACTTTTAAAACACCCTGTTTAAAAAGTAAACTGTTAGTAAGATCGTCATCAAGTATAGATCGTCTACGTCTCACTCGGTCATACTGAAACCATGTAAATTTACGAATAAGTGACGGTTGTGCAGGAACAATAGACAATTGGAAGTTACCTACTTTACTCAGTGCATGTCTATAGTGCATGCCATGAACTCTACAGTAGGTTTTAATGAATGGAACCATCTAATCACTGCCTGTACAACAATGAAGAGGAGTTTCTAAACTCTACAAGCTGAGGATCACTTTCTAAATGTGGTGTGACTGCAAAGAATATAGTGCTTTGGTTAATTTGTAACAATTAGCTGTCACAAATCTAGAGTTCCACCAGTTGAAAGAAATATTTTGTACGTATAACCTAGTTTGCAAACTCTATTATTGGGAGAGCTAACAATCAGTGAAGAGGTTTTGACTGTAACATTATTATTGACTTGCTGCTGGGAATAATAATACACAAAGCATATGCAAACAAGGTCACCTAGAGAAAGTCTGTACACCTTTTTCATGCTTGACTCTGACCAGGGCTTTTCATGTTTCCCTTCTGTGCAGATTATTTTAAGGAGGAAGGCCATGGCTTTAGAATGTGTCCATAAACCTTTCAGGTGTATA
The DNA here is from genome assembly GCF_000935625.1 of Nanorana parkeri. Taxonomy (NCBI): domain Eukaryota; kingdom Metazoa; phylum Chordata; class Amphibia; order Anura; family Dicroglossidae; genus Nanorana; species Nanorana parkeri. The sequence goes on from NW_017306304.1 coordinate 2,366,033, forward strand.
CATTTCATGGCATAAATCTTTTATGAAGAGATTTTGATTCAAATAAAGTTGTGCTGATTATTACATGAAAGAGTATGCAAAGTCTTGTGTCATTTTGTATTGTAGGTGCTCACAGGTGTGATTACAATAGAGAGCACAATTGTCAATGTTTATTTCATTATTTATTACAGGTATTATATACAATTTATGCAGTGTTTTACATCAGTCCCTGCCATCGTGGAGCTATAGTCTAAGGTCCCTATCTCACATGCATGCATGCATGCATGCAGACAGACAGACCGTAGCGTCTATGACAGAAGCTGCAGTTAGTGACCGCTGAGACAGGTGGCGCTGTGATTCACAGCGCCACAGTCTCAGTGAACACAGAGTAGACTAAAAGTCCGTTCTTCGTCTGCTCTATGGTGATCTCGATCGTCACCGCTGCTCGGTTTTAATACGAGTGATCTCATTAAATCACTCGTATTAAACAAGCAGTGGCTCCTACTACTGATGTCGATCGCGGCCACCGCTGCTCGGTTTTAATACGAGTGATCTCATTAGATCCCTCGTATTAAACGAGCAGTGGCTCCTACTGCTCGCCCGGCGCCTGAAACTGCATGTCTCGGGAGTCGGGATTCGCTCCATAAGACGCAGGCACATTTTCCCCCTCCTTGTGGGGGGAAAAAAGTGCGTCTTATGGAGCGAAAAATACGATATATATATATATACACACTGAGTGGCCAGTTTATTATGACCACCTGATGTTTGTAGGCAAATTAGCTATAATTCGCTATAATTTGGCGCTGAAGTTGCTAGAGGGCCAGACCATTATAAATAGGGAAGCAGGTTGTTTACCACGACAGTAGACGTGATTTTTTTTCTGAAGATATGGGTAATCAACGCGACTTTACAGCCTTTGAACGTGGGATGATTGTTGGCACGAGCCATGGAGCGAGTATCTGCAAAACAGCAGAATTTGTTAAATGTTCAAGTTGGGCTCATTGTTAAAGTGTTTAAAGACTGGACTGTCAGCCGAAAATCTGGGTCTGAACGTGCAAATTGTGGCCGTCAGCGACTAGTCAATGTTAGGGCAGAACAGAGAGTGGCAAGACTGGTACAAGACAACAGAAGGGCAACATTGGAGTGTCGGATTCCTCGCATCACCTTTCAGCATCTCATGGAGTCACGAGGCGGCCCAACGAAGTCATCTCGTGGAGTTATCTCGTGGCCCAACGAAGTACTGATGGGGTGGTCATAATAATCTGGCCACTCAGTGTATGTATGTATGTGTATTGTGAGATTTAGCTTTCAATGGTAGCACATTAATGACGGAATCCACTCACTTACCACGTCTTTTAAAGGGCCTCTTTGCCCACTTTTATTAGAACCAACATAAAAGTCCACACCTGTGTTTCCCTCGCAGGGGTCTTCAAACACAGTACAGCAAAAAATAATGTTTGTCCAAGTCTCACCGACTCCAGGTTGTCACACATACTCCACTTGTAAACGGCTCTCTCAGCCTCCTCGGCTGTCTTCCCGTGTTTCTAGCACACACAGCCACCTGGCTCCCCTGTGCCTTCTGGGTGGAGTCCTCCTGACTCCTGAACATCCCTGTTCCTCTTCCCAGCTGGAGCCCAGCACACTAGCCCGCACACTTCCCATAAATGGATTGTTATGGGAAACGGCACTCTTCCTCTGGGCAGTGGATGACTGGGCTGGACTTTCTCTCCAGGCGACACATGCTTTCCAGTTGCCATGAGAGATGACACCCTCCCCTTTGACACTGGCTGGCTCTCTTGGCTGCACTGGATCCTCTTTCCGGGCATCTTTGTTTGGCTCCACCCCTCTGCAGGCGACCTCCATGGCATGCAGTCAGCAACCCTGTGTTCACTGGCGTTGCTAGTGACAACTGCACACCCGCTGGGCCTCTGTTCAGCCCCTTGCTCTCTCCAAGTAGTCAGAGCAGGATTTTTCACTGTAGTGGCTGGTGTTATCGCTGCAAGATGTCGCTTGCACCAGTCCACAGCAGACTCACAATCTGGCACCTGTATATCTTCGACAGGCGTTGACCATCCCTCCAGCCAAACTCTTTCAACCATTTTGTTATAATAGTCCTTTTTCTTGGATCGGCCCATATGTGCAGTCACTCTTTCACAGTCCACAGAAAATAAGAGCAGTCTCTTTAAGTGCTTTTCTTTCTCTTGCAGGCTTTGGCTCACCTGCTTTACACAGCATGCACTCTATGCTGTCTCTCACACAGAAATTTCATTCACAGACACGTGAACTTACGTTTGCTGGAAGTCCACAGATTGTCCAATACTTTCAAAAACGGCTTCTGCAAGAGGTAGTGCTGGCTGCCCGCATTCGAACACCATATGTGAGATTTAGCTTTCAATGGTAGCACATTAATGACTGAGTCCACTCACTTACCACGTCTTTTAGAGGGCCTCTTTGCCCACTTTTATTAGAACCAACATAAAAGTCCACACCGGTGTTTCCCTCGCAGGGGTCTTCAAACACAGTACAGCAAATAATGTTTGTCCAAGTCTCACCGACTCCAGGTTGTCACACATACTCCACTTGTAAACGGCTCTCTCAGCCTCCTCGGCTGTCTTCCCGTGTCTCTAGCACACACAGCCACCTGGCTCCCCTCTGCCTTCTGGGTGGAGACTTTGCAACACTGGGCAACATGACCTGTTTAAGTAGCTTCTTGGCAGCGCATGCTTACCTTTCCTCGCCCTGTTCAGCCACCTGGACTTTAAGCTCCCGAATAGGCATGGGCTCAATGTTCAAGTCAAACGTGAGTTCGACTTTGAACATCGGCAGTTTGTGTGTTCGGCACTGCTTGTGAAGCCCTGATTGGCTAAAGCCTTGCACCTGACCACAGGTCAGGTGCAAGACTTTGCCCAGTACTCTGTAAGAGCCGTGATTGGGCAAAGTCATCATGACTTTGCCCAATCATGGCTCACCTGCCAGATGCCGTTCTACTGTAAACAGTTGGGGCGGAGCTAGCTGTCACCGCTAGCGCCCCCCAATTGTGTATATGTTGCCAGCATCTGTCAAAATGCCATTCTGCGGCGGGTGTTCATCTTGAGCAGACATGATGGCGGTCGTTGTTTTTTATTTTTCTTCATTGAAGGGGTACATTGATGTGAATAAGCCCCCTACCCACACACCCACAACCAACCTGGAAAAACACCCTCCCAGTGCCGGGGGCATGTGGCCTGGTATCGCAGGGAGGGCCTGTGCTCGGATCAAGGGCCTGGTTTGGAATTTTAGGGCGGGCCCCACAATTATTTTCCTCCATTTTTGGGAGTGGGGTGCCTCTTTAAAATTCGTAACAGACCTTAAGAGCCTGGTATGACTTTGAGGGGGAAACCCACAAAATATTTTTTTTTTTCATGGGGTCCCTCCTAAAATTCCTACCAGACCTTAAGGGTCGGGATAACTTTTGGGGGGAG
>NW_017306304.1:2370235-2377401 GCF_000935625.1 Nanorana parkeri
TTTTTTTTTTTCATGGGGTCCCTCCTAAAATTACTGCCAGACCATAAGTGTCTGGTATGACCTTTTGGGGGGAACCCCACGCTTTTAATTTAAAAAAAAAAGGGTTGTCCTAACATTCCTACCAGAAATAATGGGTCTGATATTGTTTGGGAGGGGGAACCGCACGCTTTAAAAAAAAAGTATTTTTTTTTTTATTCTATAGAAATGTCAGTTTTGCTGCAGCAGGTTCTTTCTATACCTTGTACAGATGTACCACTTTACTGGCAGTTTAAGCGGACCCCCCAGACACAGGAATTTTTCATTATTGTTTCACTTTAAGTGATGTAAAAATCACTGCTCCTTTGAAACCAGTATTTTTTTAAAGTGTCCCCCCCCCCCGAGACTTGCATTGTTGCATTGAGTTCAGATTCAAACTTTCTCCATGTTCTAAAGTTCGAATTCGAACCGAATAGGGGGGTGTTCGGCCCATCACTACTCCCGAACTGACTTGTCAGAGCTCACACGGCTCTTTTTCCTAGCCCAATGTGACCGTTTTGAGGGCCCATTACCATCAGAGGGCACCTACTGCTGTTACAATGTAGTGTGGGAGTGAGTCACATGCTCACCCATACCTAGGAGTGTGGGTATTTGACTTTGTCCTGGAAGTTGAACAAAGTGTTGAGGGAATGAAGGAAAGGTGAGTATATGCTGCTACAGAAAGCTAAGTAAACCTGTTATTTTCCCCGCATTACCAAAAAAAGACATTTATAAAACAATATTATTTTATTATAACCCATCTCGGAAAATCATAGTGCTTACTAAGTAACAGGCGCTCCATGTAATATAGATTGTGTGAATGTTTCTTTGTTGTGAACGCTCATTCAAAAGTATGTTATTCTAGTTCAATATAAAAGTTATTTATACCCAGCAAAGCTACAATTGCTGAAATCCCACACAGCATACATATTATTAACAACACTCACAGTATGGTAATTGGTGTGTGAGCCTTCCCTCATCCCTTGGGCAGATGGCATGGTAGTGGGAGCCAGCTTACATGCAGAGCAAATATGAAGTCATCATCTGAAATGTGAATATCTTTAAACTGCAAGATCAGGAGGGTTTCCCAATCTTTGGGAAATGTGCCCACTCTAAAGCAAGATACAAAGACGAGCAACTGTGTATAGACATTCCGATAAACTGTAACTTCATACACAAGTAGAATTTTTAGTTCCACAAAATTTGTTTTCGCAAAGTTTGCTTTTCTAATAGTTAATGGGGTAAATTGATTTTGACCACAGTGATGAGAAACGGAAGGAGCCAGATGGAATTGTTTTTCTCAAAGAATGAAATTCTAACAGTGGATGTGGTTTTCATTTAGAACACTCCATTCATTCTAAAATCGAATGATAAAACCAAACACAATTTTGATCTACACTTGTCAAGCCTCTGATGGCTTATTGAATGTTCTGACGAGATTTTTTTTGCATGAAAGTTAGTTTGAAAATCTACCAGTGTATGGCCAGTTTTACGCCAGCATATGAGCATAGAGGGGAATTTTTCAAAACCGGAGCAGACAAAATTGGGAGCATTTGCCCATGGCAACCAATCAGCTTCTCTCTTAAGTGTGTTCAGTTAAGTTTTGGAAATGAAAGAGAGAAGCTGATTGGTTGCCATGCACAGCTACTCCAGATTTTGTCTGCTCCAGTTTTAATAAATTCCCCTCACAGTGTTTTGGGGTTTCTCCTAACTTTGTTCATTTAGTTTTCACCTCGCTTCCTGCACAGTTTTCCCGTGTAAACTGTGTACATAGTCCATAGCAGATACCAGACCAGTGTGTCTGTATATAAATGTAGAAACAGAAACAGGAACCATATCGCACTCCTTACCGGGATTCCCACTTGATGAGGATGGGTGCTCGAAATGACCGCGGATGGCACCGCCACACATGAACAATAGAAACATTTCACCAGCACCAGCAGGGGCTTTTGTTCACTTTAAATGGGTTTTGCAAAATTTCTGGTCAAATGCACCTGTCAATGAATTTTGAATGACCTCAGAAGCATCTCAAAGTGATGTCCAACTGATGTCATCGACACAAGCCAAAAAAAGCCCATCAACACAGGATTTGATTTCCAGGGAGAGCAAAACTAGGTGGTTACCACAGCCCCCCATCATGCCTATTCCCTCAGTGTTGGTGTTGTGTGGCTTAGACATGTAAGTGTTAGGATATATTACTTAGACCTCTGTAAATGTGTGTAATTTAGAGGTGAGTTTAAACTGCTTTCCGTTTACTGGCCTGCAAAATTAGTTTAGTTTGTCTAAACTCCTCTCATGCTTCACTAGAGTCTCTACCATCCTATAGAAAGCTTTACCCCAACCTGTCTGACCATCTCCCACTCCGACTGACTTTAGGCGATCCCTTACGACTCATCTCTTCAGGGAAGCCTTTCCCACCTCAACCGAACCACTGAACTATCTCCTCTTTCTCAAACAATTCATCCCCACACAGCTACCGCTTCATGTATCACTTGCCCCTCCCTTTTAGAGATTGTAAGCCCTCAGGGCAGGGTCCTCCTTACCATCTTGTCTTGAATTGTATTGTGATTGCAATGTCTTCCTTATATTGTAAAGCGCTGCGCAAACTGTTGGCGCTATATAAATCCTGTATAATAATAAAAACATTAAAACATACCCATTGCTAGGTAACAGGTAGTCTGTATAGGCCCATTTCTTTTTCTTTTTATAAAGACATTTTATTAAATTTTTTTAGAGTATGTTATGTATTTTCTGTGTATGCCTCTGATTGATTGTAGCTGTGCACAATATTTCACCATGTTTCTTATCTGTCCTTGCAGACGCCAACAGACCAGAACATCCGCCCAATACAAATCAAGAAAGATGATTATGAAAAAATGGGGACTCTGTTTGGAGAAATCAATAAAATTCTTCTGGATACTGGCTTTTCCCGGATGTATTTTGGCGAAAGGACTGTGGAACCCGTCCTCTTAATATTTTTTGGCGTAATGCTTTGGTTTCTTGGCATACAAGCTCTAGGACTGGTGTCTATTCTATGCCTTGTTATTTTACATATACAATAATGTGACACGTGTCTTTGTGTCAACAGATGATTTTATGTGACATTATATTTAAAAAAGTACTTTTATCTCAAAGAATATGGCACAAGCAATATTTTTCAATTTTAAAAAAGTTGTCCATTACCTATTGTTACATAGTTTTCATTGCACTATTTAAAAAAATAAAAATTTAAATATGAAAGGTTGGATTTGATATTTTAAGATCTTGCATTGCTGTCAGTTCACGTATACAATCGTATGTCTAACTATCATGGCTGTTTTTGGACAATATCTAAGTGTGCACAATTATTGGGCAACTATTATTGTGCTGAATTATTATGCAACTAAATGGAAAGCAAATATTTTCCCATCTCACTTGTTTATTTTCATCTGTTAAAGTGAGAATAATGAACAATTCCAAATTTACAAATAAGCATTTCTGACATTTTCAAAAACAAAATCCGTGACCATTATAGCCCCCCTTCTTTTCAATGACAGTCATCAGCCTTCCATCCATGGAGTCTGTCAGTTTCTTGATCGGTTGACTCTTTTTGTGCAGCAACAACCAAGGCCTCCCAGGCACTGTTGAGAGACGTGTAGAGACGTGTACTGTTTTCCATCACTGCAAATCTCCTGTTTAAGGGCCCACAAGTTCTTAATAGGGTTTAGGTCAGGTGAGGAAGGGGGTGATTCATCCATCTTTTAAGGCCTTTACTGGCTAGCCACGCAATTGAGTACTTTGACTGTAGGAACGGGGGCTCGGAAGACCACTTTCAATGTGTTTCTTGAAATTCCCAAATGAACAAAAGGTTACAGGTTTCATTTAAAAAATGTAAATAAACATATTGAAACCGTTGATCTGAGCCTCTGTTTCTCTATACGTCTAGGCATCCGTTCAAAAATACTGTATATGACTACCATGATTATCATTATATGTAATGTATGCTATATACAGGGCTTGAAAAGTCCTCTCGTCTGTGACGAGAGGACGGCGGAGCCCGACGAGCAGCTTCCCGGCCGGCTGCTGTAATTACACTGACGGCTGGGAGCTTTACATTCAAGCGATCGAGCGTCTCGAGACGCCCGATCGCTTGTATTACCAGCAGCTGCCACTGCTGTTGCTGGTCCCGAGATCTGCTTTGCCCGATGCGGCTGGGACCGGCACGGCTCTGTGACAGGAGATCATCACTTCCTTCATTCAGTGTCACTTTCCAGCTACAAAAGCTGATGAAGCACATCTCTGCTTCATCAGCTTCTCTGGGGGTCCCTAGGTGACATCAGGGGTCTTAGAGACCCCTGATGTCTCCATAAAGAGGACCTGTGATGTAAATTGGCTACCTGTAAAATGTTAACATTAATTGCAATGCTACAGTCCGATCATGCTGACTGGTGACATTTTTGACTGGTGAGACACCCTGGCTATATATAACTATTGTTGTGTGGAAAGAAGTATATATTATTGTCTTGTGAATTGACTCTAGGTAAAAGTTTGCTCTGATGAACAATCTAGTACAAAAACTGTTTGGGTTTTTTGGGCTGTCCAAGGCATATTGGTGAATGGGAAATTGATTATTTAAAATACTTAGATTGCAGGTCTATTACTTTGTAGCTACTGTGAGGGCATAGCAATAAAAAGTGGTCTGAGGAATTGCTCTCCTCACTGAACTTTAAAAGTCAAACCATATTTAAGTTGACTAGTAGACTTTCCATCCATCCTAGGAATTCTGATGTTAGTCATCTGTACCCTATATAGTGCTTAAATATCATTCTCATCGTATTTAGCTGGACTTGCCTCTGGAGTGAATTAATAAATTATCAGCCAGACAATCTTATGAAAGGGATACCTGCAAAACAATTCTGGGCACTTCTTTGTACTTGTTTAAAATGAGTACCGAGGACTACAAGTAACTGAATTCTTTGAATGTAAATCAGAGATTAAAGATGAGTGTCGTAAACTGATTTGACAGATCTGGGCAGCAATCAGGACATCTGTATCATTCTGTTTTTTTTTTTGTTTTTTTTTTAAATAATAAGATTTTATTTCGATTTTGCAATATACAAAAGTACAAAAATACAAGAACACATTGGGGAAGCGATGGTACTTCAGGGAATACCAGAGCCGGGGGATCCGGCCAGGCGTCCAGAACCACAGAGGATGTAAGCCAGCCAGAAAGTCCGCCAAATCAGTCGGGGAGCGTAGGATCACCAGGCGGCATATCATTCTGTTGACCTATGTACCCAACAGTAACCATCCACACAATCTGTTAGTTTCTACATTGAATCAATTTAGTAAAATATATTGCATGTGTTATTTGCTAATTTTAACTTTCATATTTTTATGGTGCAGATAAGCTCAATTTACTACACGCACATTCCTTTATTGCTTTTTTCCGTGTTTTTATTGTAAGTCAATTTGCTACACAGGTTATTACTTCATACTGCAAACTTGCTGTCCAGGGTTTCTTTATAGGAGGCTGTGCCATCAGTTTTAGCTACTAGTTTTACCATCTAATACTTCCCTGATTTGCTGCTGCAGCCCAGAGATACCAAGTACTTTTGGGCATGGAGGAACACTTTCCACAATGCAGCACTCAATATCTAGTCTACGTGGCCCAAGTCAGAGCATACGCAGGACTTCAGAGCAGTACAGCAGTTGATCTAGGAGCATAGGTAAACTATATGCTGCTGTCAATGTCTCCTATAAAGCAAACCTTTACTTGGTAAGTATGGGCAAAGTATAGGTACATGCTAAAATGCAACTAGTGTCAGGCTGGGGATAACTGAAATTTTATTGTCTATTGAAAAAGTGGCATTTTGAGGTTGAGACGTACATAGCTATTCCAGAGCTAAAATTATTCATAAAAAATATATTTCAGGGATGTAAATAGCAATCTCCTTCACAAAAACATATTCCACAGCTAAGTAATCATTTTTTATATTAAAAAAGAACTATGGGGTAAGTGTTTTTCCCCATAGTTCTCTTTAGGGTCACAGGAGGACATATACTAACCTCCTCCCATGACCCAAAGCTCAGTATGTCGTAGGCTATTGCCCGCGATATACTGAAAGTGCTGCAGCGGGACAGATCCCGAGAATACTGTCTGGATACACCCAGCTGCGTGAGTGACAGATGGCTCTACCTATCTAGAGGCTGTGCCCGCCCCCTCCCCAGGCTGTTCCTCCACTCATGGAGGAAGGATCGGGGCGGGGGGAATCCCTGAGGCGGGTGTGGAAATTTTTGAAAAAACTACTTGTCCAAGAACTAAAGCGGGGGCCGAATCTACTTGTCCCTCATGACAATCTACTTGTCCTGATACAAAAAAAATTATTTTAACCAAAACCCTATTTAGCGGTGCTAAGAAGCGCTTCTCATTGGTCAGTGCTGTCAGGTGACTGCGCTGACCAACGAGTGCTTGAAATTTGGGAGCGAAATTCAGACTACATGGAACAGGTACAGATAGTACACCCGTACTGGTGGACGGGAAGGACCGTTTGCTGAAAGGTAAGTATAGTGGGAGGGAGATTTGTGCGGGTAATTCCATTTTCCCAAATGACTTGGGAAAGTGAATTTACCCTTTAGGGTGGGTGCAGACTTGGGGATTCCCGGGACGTGCGATCATGTGTGGTTGCATCCACATGTATGGGGTTACATCTGCGTGACAATTGCTGAAAAAAAAGGTAGCTGTACCTATTTTCACGACATGCACCGCGCAGTGTTTTCAACTATGATCGTGTGTGATCGCTAGGGCGGTATTGCAGCAGGTAAACACGCAATCTGCTTGGCATGACTGGGGTACCATTAGAAAATAATGGCACTGAAAGCACGATCGGCGGTGGTGTGCGATTCCGTGACCACCCCGCCATCTGCTCGATTTTGTGCACGATGACCGGGCAATCACGGATCGCACACCACTGCCGATTGTGCTGCCAGTGCCATTATTTTCTAAGGACACCTAGTCGTGCCAGGCAGATTGCACGTTTTCCTGCTGCAATACCGCCCTGCCCGTGCGGTTGCACATGATCGCAGTTGAAAACACTGCATGTTTATTTGCATGCAGATGGGTACAGCGGGGCTGGTTTTAATTTTTTCAATTTTTATTTACTTTGTAAAAA
>NW_017306304.1:2377592-2420892 GCF_000935625.1 Nanorana parkeri
CTGAGGGGAGCGAGAGCGGCGCTGCGAGCGGGGGACGTTGAGGGACGTCCCCCGCCGTTCCACACCCCTGCTGAGGGGAGCGGTGACTGAGAGTCACCACTCTCTGCAGGGAGATGATCGGAAAGTGAGCGAGCGATGGTATATGTTCGCTAACTTCCCGATCAATAGAGCTAACGTGTGATAGCTTTTTTGTCACAGGTCCGCGCTAACTATGAGGATGAGTGGAAATCACTCACCTTGTAGTTCTTTAGCATTTTAGAGAGAGCTTTTGTTTTAAAAAAAAAAAAGTTTTTGCTAGAATAGGAAAGGATTGCTTTCTGTGTGCCCTTCTATTTGTCCTGCTGACTGTGATCAATGAGAAAGAAAGTGATTGGAAATACAACATTTTCAGCTGACACCAGGGCAAAAGGATGGGGTAAATCTTCTAATGCTGGAATTTGTTCCAGTGAAAACTCTAAAAGGGCAGTTCTCATCACTTGACGGAGATCTCCGCTAATTTTCTTTTGTCGATGCACCTCTAGTCTAGTTTTCTTTTGTGTCTAAAGGGCAGGAAGTGAATCTTTCCAACTTGACATAGGTAGCAAAAAATAAATTGATGGGTTTTAACTAGAGGTGCATCGATAAAAGTGCAAATAAAAAAATTCTCAGGCCGAAATCAAATTATTTTTTTCTAACCTTTTTAAAATAATTTTTCTTCATTTATTTTACTTTACTGTCAGGGGCTTTGGGGAAATATAAGGGGTGTAAACAGACCCCTGATATTACCCTTTTGAAAGAGAAAAAGAGATTGCGTAAGCAGAGTCCTAAATCTTTTCCTTCAGCCCCTGTTATGAATGAACAGGAAGCCTCTATACTGAGTGCTCCTGTCCATTAATAAATTGTGGATATAGTATGAGTTACTATGTCCACAATCATGCATGAACAGTCCTTTTCATTCATAATTGGGGACACAGTAAACATACTATGTCCTCAAGTATTAACAAGCACTCAGCGATCAGCTGATTGATGAGTGTTTTTGTATACCGCTCTCCATCCTGATTTGCTTGTCACAGGACGCCCAGCAGGGTGCTGCGGGAGGAGAGCTCGGCCTCCTGTGACACAGCTGACAGCCCCCTCCTCCCCGTCTTCTGTGTCCCAGCCAGAGGGGACACAGAGAAGCGCCCAGAGGGTAGGAGAGAAAGGGTGGTTACCAGGAAGTTAGGAGAAATATTGTCTAATTAAAGACACATTTCCAAGTGTGCTCGTTGCACTTGTGCAAGGAATAAAAGCTACACTGGCACAACTAGGTCCATCCATGAGCAGGCTAGTACAGAACAATCTCAGATAACAAGGATTAAATTAGAACTCAGGACAGATATTGGAAAGAATTTGTGATCTCTGTTTGAGTTATGGAACAGGAAATGGTGCTGCCTACAATGCAGGAACCAGAACAGGATAAAATGAGGGATATGAAAAGGTTAGTGGTGATGTGGTGGAACAAACGCAGGATGCGGAAAGTAAGGATTGAATTAAATTGTTTATTGTACAGTATTCTGCTGAATATAAAGGAATTTATATCATCCAGAAGTACAGGTACATTTCTGTCAAGTCAAAAACAACCTGTTAGGAACATTTAAAAGGAGATGTAGAAAGTTTCCCCCTATAATGCTTAATGGACAAAAAGCAATAGTTATTTTGTATCTAATAACTGTGATAGCTGTTTCTACTTTCAATTTTTAACTGAAGCAATTTATAGCAGCAAAAAGGCCAGGATTTTTTTCATTTTTAAAACCCCACTATGTAAAAATGTTACCTCCTAATGAAGACTATCGTATGCCTGGATCGCTGCTGATTACTGTACGCCAGGGATAGGCAAATTCCAGCCCTCCAGTTGTGGTGAAACCTCAAATGCCATCATGCATTTACCTCTGGAAGTCATGTCTGTGGCTGTCAGGGTCTTGCAATACCGAATAGGATTTGTAGTTGCATCACAGCTGGAGGGCTGGACTCTGCCTACCCCTGCTGTACAAATTGATAATTCCGGCTCTCATACAGTAAAGGAGGCTTTTATTCACCTGCACCTCTTCTTCCCTTGACACATTACAAAAGCCTTGTGTTCTTTTCATGGAATAAAAGGCATTCTGTGAATGGACAGGGGGAGATGAGGGACGAGTAAACAACAAAATCTCCACTTGTCCGTTTGCAGAATGTCTTGTTTTCTGTGAGAAGAATACAAGGTGCTGTGTGAATAAACGCGGGGATAAAAGGAGACAGTTTAACAGCAGGATCCTTTAATGTATGAGAGCCAATTCTGATCAGTCATTGCACCGGAAGAATAAAAATAAGGTTTACACATTAACGCTATGGTGTTTTTCTAAAAAATATATATATTTTTCCTGGAGTCCTGCTTTAAAGCTGAATTCCAGCCAGAAATAACAGAACTGCAATAATTTGCGTCTTTTATGTCCGATTTATATCTTGCTTGAAAGCCATGTAAGACTTATTTTACATTTTCACTAAACCGTGATAATTGCTTTTTTTATCTCATTTTTGTCTAGAATTGTGCTTCATTATAATACCTGCTTACAACAAAAATATATTGTGATTTAATACTGCCCCTGAGATTAGTGGCTTTTATAACCAGTCAGCCACATGATGCAGGAAAAGGCTAGCCAGAGCCAGGGGACTAGCATGACCAGAGCAGAATGGGGTTCAGGGTTGTACTCAAGAGGATCAGAAGTAGCCTGCAGGTATTTGCTGGTCATTCTTATACTTCCCAACTGTACCTCATTTGTCCCTCTTTCCTCCTCAGATGTCCCTTTTTTTTGGTGCGATGTATGGCCCTCTATAAAGCACTAAACCTTATAGCTAAGCTCTAAATAATTTTGAAGATCCAGTATAATGCATACAAGAGTGCTGAAAAAGCATCTGTGGCTTTAACCAATCATTTTTTTTGCATATTAAGGCCCATGTAAAAATGGCAATTATTAGGTACAGAATCACTCTCCATAGTGTTTTCTTTATCGTTCACTAAGGGACACAGGATTTAGTTATTCTATGATTGGCTTTTACTGCCATTTACAGGAGGATATGGATATTGGAAAACAAAAAAGCCATTGGCCAACCAGATATAACCCCTCCCACTCCCAGCATGCTTCAGTTTTTTGCTAGGGTCCTAGGAGGATGTACATCTTTTATCCTATTAAGAAAAAATTACTCCCTTTTTCACTAGCCATTTTATTGTATTTTTTTAAGATATTTTTTCTTTAACCAAGACCACGTCTACATATATGCTACTGCGCTGTTCTCTCTATGCAACTATCCAAATCAGCGATACCTTGTAGATCATACGCAGACCCCACCAGACCAATGATTGGGTGGGACTTGTCTGAAATGTTACCTTCACAGACTGGGCTATGCCAGTAGCACTATCCACACCTCAGTGTACTGTGTTCATTAGCTGTAGAGCACTTTACATGTCCAAAGCTGTGGCACAGCTTCTGGTGTGACCTAGCCTCTAAAGACTCTAAATGAGCGTGCCATTTAGGCTGAGCAACAGAACAACTACACTAATTGGTAATGTTAAACGTTACCATGTGTCATTTGCATGAGGATCACAAGCGTACAATCCCTGATTTTGTTCCATCTTTTTTCCTTCAGCACCAGGTAGCTTCTTCCCACCATTGCTTCTATCTGCAAGGGATATGCAGTTCACACCTTGGTTAAAGCTTGCTGCCCTCTACAGTGGCCTAGTCACCTCCTTCCATTAACTTCTCTTGTCTGAACAGTTGGTTGGGAGTAAACCAAGGTTGTACCTGGTGTCCTTTGTGAAGTTGTTACTATAATCAGTACAACATGTTGAATCCAGAGCACAAGGAAAGCAATCTGGCAGCATTGGGTCAATCCACTAACATTTCTGGGGCAACCTGCAGTGTTCGTCCTAAGGAACCTGACATCAATAGCCTGGATCATTGTCCCCTGTTTGAGTCAACTCACTCCTCGGAGTCGCCCATAGCTCTATCAAGTGTGATCCCCTTCTCTGCCTTATCCAAGAAAGAGTTCTCTGCAGCAGTGCTAGATTTCATGGGCCATCTTGCAACTATGACTGCTGACTCTAAATGCAGAGGCTGTAAGCATAGATCTACACCTTCCAGAATCTTTGTCTCACATTCATGCAGCTATTGTGGCCTCTGTGCCTTCTGCTGCAGATGTACTGCCAGAAAAAGGGTCTCGCAGTTCCTTGTTGGATGAGTTTGTTCCTGAGCAACCTCAGTCAGCTGAAATAGCCGTGATGTTTGTCTGTCAAACCTTATGGAAGTGGATTCAGCTGATGTCAAATGATCCAGCTGCAGTCTTTACTTACCCTTTAGTTGTAGAGCGCTTAGAGCTTTTGCGTTCAGCCCTACATTATTGTTGATATCGGTCTTATCTTTCTGTTCATGTAGGTGTTCACTGTTCAGGCTCTTCTCTTTTGTCAGCTTCTGGACCAAGGTCCTTCAGGCAGCACTTTGAACTGCAGGCTGCCAAAGCTTTATTCTGTTTCGTTATGTGGTCCTGTTAATGCTGGGAGTGGGAGGGATTATACCTGACTGGAAAACAGCTTTTTTGTTTACCAGTGTCTAGATCCTCCTGCGGGCAGCAGTAAAACCCAACTGTTTTAGAATAAATGACATTCTGCTGCAGTTGGAACCAACCACAGAATTTAGAGCTTCAGTAGCTGCTCGTTATCAAGTGCAGTTGTTGATGATCATAAAATGTTAGCTGCATAGATACAGTAAGCATCATAGCCATCTACAGCAGCAGCTCCACAGCTAACTACAAATTGCTAACTACAGAGAAAATAAGCTAATTTGTAGCTGCTACAAATTTCTGGTACAATGCTGCTTTGTAATTTAACTGGTGGTTTGATGGGGTGGATGCTTTGCCTGCATACTATATGCTAAAATGTGCCCTCATTTTCTTGGTGTCCACCCATAGACACATTGTATGTCCCATAATGTACCAATTCAGCAAATGTCATGTGCACATACAGTATCAAAACCTAGAGACGTTTAAGAGAATCATAAAATTGTGGTTACAGTTTAAAGACCACAAAAAAGTGGTGGAGGTTGTCGGATGCATAGTTGCCAGCTGTTTGATTTACAGTGTCAGTACATGAACATATCCCTTGTCTTATATTATGATCTGCTGTACCATATGAAATGTTTATTCTTTTTACGAATCCAACTTTTCCCCATTTCTTTTTTGGTATCTATTGATAAACAGCAGTTTGATTTGTGTGAAGGAACTACAGTTTTAATTTAAGTGCTCCACCTTTTCCTCACACCTTAGTCCCACTGGCCTACCCTACCGCTAAGTAACCTCTGTCATCTTTACCTACAGCCCTTTCCTACTTGATCAGCTCCAGCCACGATCACACATAAGGCATTGGGTAAAATCCAGCACATGTCAAGTTTTGCATTACAGGGAAGCCAAGAAGACAGCATTTGCTTTTCCTGAGTGCCTGTACAGCCACTTTGTCATACCAGGCTACTCACTGTGGCATGTCAAAGATGCCAGGATTGGTGTTAGTGGTGAACGTGTGCAAGCAGGAAAAATCCAAAATCTATTTGCATAAAGAGAATATAGAAATACATATTTAAAATTAGGGTTGCACAGATACCAAGTACAGTACTCGGTACAAGTACGAGTACATGTACCAATACTTTGGAGCTCCAAGACTACACTAGAGAAAAATTCAAAAATTAGGAGGCAGCTGTCATGTGTAAGGAACACACGGAGCTCCTGGGATTTGTACATCTCTGTTTTAATGTATGATTTTGTTTTTATAAAATTAAATAAAGGGATGCACAGATACCAGTTTTGCGAGTACGAGTACTGGTACTTGCCGAGTACTTACACATTTTTGTTTATTGTCATGTGACAGTTTTTCTAAAACAATACAGACTAATGATTTCAGGACAGTGGTGGAGTGCCAGAGCCAGGTCCCAGCTGCAACCTCTGCAACCCTGGTAGTTCTCATGAAAATGCCAAGTATCGGCACTGGTACTCGAAAAGTATCTGTGCATCCCTATTTAAAATGATTAACTGTTCAGCATCATTTACATTTTAAAGTTCTGTCCATCACACTAATGGCATCAGACATAGCCACACAAGGCACACTGAGGCTATGGGGGCAAAGGGGGAAAGAGACAGTTTGCACACTCTTTGAGTCCTACACCTGGAGTTAAAAACATGCAGAATAGTGCAGAATGTAAGTGCACAGTACATTATTTTATCAACAACAAAGCATCATTTGGAAAGTGTGCCTAGGAGTTAAATTTAAATGTTGGCAACTAAGTACATTTTGGAACATGAAAACAGGCCTTTACGTTTACGGCCTCATTCACACTGGGCGATATGAAATTCCTGTGGCAGGAACCTACAGATTCCTGCATCAAGTATTCCAGATGAACCGTTTGGTTCCTGCCACAGGAATCCCAAATCGCCCAGTGTGAATGAGGCCTAAAAGACACATTGCTAGCTTACCGACAGCACGCAACCTGCCTCTCAAGTATAGCCAATCCTGATTTACCCTTTTCCCTCAAAGGACACTGCCTTTTCAAATTGACTGCTGTATCCCAAAACTGGAGACTGCTTCAGTCTGGATTCCATGTTTAAAGTGTATGTATTGCCAACTGCTTTTTTTTTAAGTTTTAAAAAGTGTAGAGAAGTAGAACTTCTGTGAAATTTTTATTGCTGTTCGTTCCCCCTCTGGGTAGATTTACTTAGTCTATATGTCCTGGTGTCCATTATCACCTACGCAAAAATGATGGGAAATCCACAATTTTAGAGTTGTCACCAGAGCAAGAGATAAGTGGAAATTATCCAATTGGGGCACCTGTTCCAGTGACAACTGCCTCAGAAAGGAATTCCCAAGATGATGCACCACAAGAAGATAACTTGGGAGCCTAAAATTTAAATAATCTGCATATACTGTATATCACAATGACCCACCAATGATTCATTTAGAAGTATATTTGACATTTACCAATAATTCACTGCAGATGAATCTTCCTGGGGATATTTTTATATTATAGTAATTGATTCAGCTGCAGTGAATGTTTGGTGAATGTCACACTCACTGCTTTATAAATATGCCCCTAAATGCCGTTTCTGTTTTCCATAGTCTTGACAGTTAAGCAGTACATACCTACACAAATATTTAGATGTTGATGATTCAACATTTTACATTCTTTAGAAGATGCAAAGCCTGTTTAACCAGTTGGTGAAGTGTGTAGCTTAAGACCAAGTAGACAATGTGATTAAAGCACTACTATAAATAACATAGTGGAAAGTCTACATTAAATTAAAATGGAAACTGTCATAAAGGTCTTGAACCTGTCAGAATAAAAAAAAAAAGTAGTGCTTTCGTGATTAGTTTGTATTATAAAGTATGCTCTGTGACGTACATTCTTCTTCAGGGTCAGTAACTCAGAAAGCACTGAGGCAATTAGATCAACTTAACAGCAAGGCAACTAGCAATTTAAGAAACAGGTCAGAATTTAACCAATGTATTTCTCTCAGTCAGATGCCCTTTAAAGTGAACATGTGGCCAGACTAGGCACAATGAAATATTAACGTATTCTGAACGAACAGTAATGGCACTTAAAAACAAGCCCTCACTGACCTCTGTAGCTATGGGATTGTGGAGAAATTATTTTTCAAAGTTTACAATAGAGGCAGTGAAATCTCAG
The DNA here is from genome assembly GCF_000935625.1 of Nanorana parkeri. NCBI lineage: Eukaryota > Metazoa > Chordata > Amphibia > Anura > Dicroglossidae > Nanorana > Nanorana parkeri. Next base: position 2,385,308 of record NW_017306304.1, read on the forward strand.
CTCTCCTCTTATTTTCTATGCCATCAGAAACTTGACAGCCTGCCAGCCCTTTAATGTATACAAATAGTAGATGTTAAAACCTGTTAGAAACCAGTTAAAACCCAACTTCTGAATCTCTGTTGTGATCTTTGAGGATAATTTAGTTCACAGTACATGCAGTTACAAAGGTCAATAAGAGCTTGTTTAAAGCTCTTTAGCGCTTGCTAAAAAATATGTAAAAACAACAACAACAAAAAGTTTACACTGAGATCTTAATCTGAATTTTACCATACTTGCAGTCTCAGATTTTCATGTTTGTTTTGTATATAGTGGTCAACTGCCTGAACAGAACTGAAAGAGAACCAAAAAGCCCAATTATTGTAAAGCACAAATAAGCACAAAGTACAGCTGATGTTCAGAAAATATACCTGCCCAATGAATACATATTGACAAATTTCTCATAGAAACAACTTCAATTTTAGTCATGTGAAAAAAGTAAGTACAACCTAAAGAAATTGCTAACTTTTTCAACTATTTGAACAGACAAACATTGTATCTTCATTCAGACCGTGTCTATAGATAAATGTGGTATACCTGATCAAATGACACATAACATTGACATGGTGTATTCATCCTCCTAAACAAAAATAACAAAAATGCAGATTTGTTACATGAAATGTATACCCTTACATTTGTCACTACTTTAAATCCATGAAATTAATATCAAGTGTTCCAGATTAGACCCTCCTTGTGGAGTATGCCGGAGGAACCTCAGATATGCAGGTGGTAAACCTCAGAAGTCTAGGGTATGGTGTTGTTTTTACTATTAACATGTGTGGTGCCATCATGCCAAGATCAAGAGTTTCTTAAGGCTCTTAGAAAGAAGGTTGTGGATCCCCATGAGCAGGGCTGGATTAACATAGGGGCGAGTGGAGCTCCCGCTTCAGCCCCACCCCTGCAAATAGGCCTGAGCTGACTCGGATTGTGGCCATCCCGAGCTGACTTGGGTCGTGGCTGTGCCGAGCTGTCCCGGATCGCAGCCGGGCTGAGCTGAACCAGACTTGCAAGCGGGCCGAGCTGACCCAGATCGCGGCAGGGCCGAGCTGACCAAGATCGCGGCCGGGCTGAGCTATCCGCACTGACCACCCACACTGACCTCCTGGAGCCCTTACTGTCCACATGGATCCCTCACTGTCCACCTGGATCCCGCACTGACCGCCTAGAGCACACACTGACCGCCTGAGAGCCTGCACTGACCACCTAAAAGCTTGCAATGACCACCTGAGAGCCCGCACTGACCACCAGGAGCCCGCACTGGCCACCTGAGAGCCTGTACTGGCCTCATAGAGCTGCATTGGCCACCTAAAAACCTGAACAGTCTCCTGAGAGCCTGCACAGCCCCCCTAAACCCTGCACAGCTTTCCTGAGACCCTGGAGTCATCAGACCACAAACCCAAAGCAAAACAAAGTATGTAGCTTCATATTATTCTGCATTGCTGTTTAAAGTATTGCTGGGATTTGTAGTCCTCTATAGCTAATGGTATTATTCTGCATTGCTTTACAATGATTTGCAGGGATTTGTAGTCCTCTATAGCTGATGGTATTCTGCATTGCTCTATAATGCATTACTGGGATTTGTTGTCCTCTATAGTTAGTGGGAATATTCTGCATTGCTGTATAATTTATTGATGGGTTGTGTAGTCCTCTATAACTGGTGCTATTCTGAATTTCTGTGTAATGTATTACTGGGATTTGTAGTCCTCTATAGTTGGTGGTATTCTGCTTTGCCGTATAATGTATTGCTAAAATTTCTAGTCCCTCTACAGCTTGGAGTCAGTGGCAGATCTACCAGGGTCACAGCTGCAACCGCGCCCTGCCCGCAATGCCCGCTTTCCGGTCCAGTGCAATCGCAAAAAATAGTACAAGCGCTATTTTTTTTTATTTCAAATCTCAAAAATGATATTCAGCAATGGGCATCCATCTATATTACCTTAGTTATTATAGTAGTGTTAATAAGAAACCCTGAAATAAGACATTTCTGAGCTCTCCTGGGACAGGGATGGATGTAAAAGGAGCATTGTTCTCTGTGAAGCACTGCAGAAGATCTTGTTGCAATGTAAATTAATGGAATGAATGACATAGTGTATTCCTTTGACTTGTGTTTCAGATTTGCATGAACATCACCATGTAAGAAGCAATTAACCCATGTATACAGCTCAACTAAGCACTTATAGTCATGACAAAAATAAGAGGAAATCTCTAGTGATGTATGGAGTCTGCCACAGATTACTCCTTCTTCTGAAAATATGAGGCTCTGCCAGTCATACTAATCCAGGGGCTTTAGTATTTTCTAATGCTCTGATCCAGAACAAGTATGCAGATCAGGAGTTACTCCTTTCTTGATGTCCATGATTCTTCCAGGTCAGTGTCTTAGAATATTGAAGAGACAGCCAGGTAACTAACATCTTCAGAAGAGGCCAATACTGGCAGCCCCTATTTGTGTCTCGGTACAGGTTTCATTTAAAGCTGAACTCCAAACATCTGCAAAGATTCATTTTTCAGTGGCCCCCCTAAACAGTGCCTGAGATTGTGTTGCTTAGAGGGGCTAGAATAAGCATATAACATCACAGAATTTCCAGTTTTATCAACCATCCTTGGTATTTTCAAAGTGAAATGCTGGTGTTTTCCTTCTCCGATTTGCTGTAAATAAAACGTGTCCTAAGGTGGAACTGAAATCTAGATGTACTAAATTGCTTCCCCTAGCAATTTCATATTATTCAGAGTGTAGTGTGTATTCCAGGCTCATTCCTGGCATCTGAAAGTTGCAGGGAATGGAGCCAGGTTCTGGAAACTATGTTATTCCAGTGTGCATGTATAGGGGTTACATCAAAAGTGGCCATCCGATGGCCAAAAAAGGGGTGACACAGGAAAAAATGGCAGAGAAGATGGTTGTGGTAATCTCAGAACTGGATGGACACAAAATACAAACCTTTTGGCAGTATGCATTTCCTCTGCATATTGAGCTGTATACCTGGAGATCAGCTTTAAAAATGTGTTGGATTTTGTATTAGTTTCTGATGATGCAATAGTAAATCATTACATTTCTACTTTGTAAAAAAAGCTGCAGTGGAATGTTATCATAAGACCAAACAATAAAGTTTACCTTAATAAAGGGCATGACCTCTTTGATAAAGAGCAAGCCAAAGAGTTTCTAAAGAAATGATTAAAGAAACTTTGGTAGGACACATGAATTTATGATTGGTATCACTTTTAAATACCACTAAATTAGCAGTACTGAACCTGGCTGGCTTGTTTCATAATCAGAAAACACATGCCAAGGAATATCATTTCTATTGATTTCTGTTTTTCTTCACAGGCCTGATCTATTATAAAGACTGCAGAGCTGATTCTAAACCATAGCGTTGTGCTAAAGACACGGTTTCTTTTGGCGTGTGTATCGGTGTACGGAAGTGTATCGTTTGGCCTCTGGGAGGTGCGTTGGGTTGCCCTTCATAAATGGCAACACGACACACCCAAGGTACACGGCATTGCATGATAGTGTACACTAAATGCACAAAATCCATGCCTTTAGTGCAATGCTATGGTGGTGTGAATGGGCCCTCAAGAAGACGTGCGACCTCTCCTACTGTAAGGTCGCACGACTTTTATCTTATGAACATGTTCGAAAACCCACCGAGAATCGTACGATTGTCGGCGGGTGTGTGGCATGTTCGCAATATAAAAGCTGCACGGGCCAGTGTGCGTAAGCGCACACTGCCCGTTTAGCATTGCGGCATCGGAAGCCCACCCCCCAGCGGGGCAGGCTTGCGATCATCGCAAGTACGATCTGCCTGTCCAAGATGGGCAGATCGTACGTTTTTTTAATTACTTTTGTCTTGCGATGGTTGTAAGGTGTGTGCCCAGCATAAGGGTGATGACTGGGAAATCTTTACCTCACTTCAACACAGTAAAAAAGATCTTTCAGTACTGTTTAAGGGCAGGTTCACACCATTTTCGGGACCAGATCTGGTCCCGAAAATGATGTGAACCTGCCTGCAGTGCCAGTGCATTCCAGGCCAGACAAAATGAGAACTGCAGTATTGTTCTGGTCTGGTCTGGAACGGGCTGCACTGGTGTAAAGAGAGGCCAGAAATAGCATAGGCAGGGCCGGCCTTAGGGGTGTGCGAGCAGTGCGGCCGCACAGGGCGCCATGGCAACAAGGGCGCCGTGCGGCCGACACAGCTCGTCCTGGGGGCGGCTTCTCTACCATTCATAGTGAGTTAAAGCAGAACTATGGGCAAAATAAAAGTACAAAACTGGTTGTCAGGAGCTGGGTGGGGCGCTAGCCAGAGCTCTTAGCAACCTGGCACACTCCCCCCCCTTCCCACGTGACCCAATGAGATGCTGCCTGATGGAACCACCTCATGAGGCTGCCTCATTATGGGGACGTCCTTGTCACCTTCCATAGGAACTAATCTCACATTCTATACTGAAACGGGTCACAATAGTATCACCTTATAAGTTCCTGACATGGATCAGAGAAGTTAAAAGAATAAAGGAATTTCTGGAAGCTGTGTGGTAGTCTCTATAATGTTTGTGTGTTATTGTGTGGTCAATGGTCCCAGAAGGGGCCTTTGATTTTCAAGGTATACAGGAGAGGGTAGGGGAAGGGAAGTTGGAAGACCAAGGAAAAGGGAGGGAGTGGTGGGGTCAGGTGAGAACGAGTGAGGATCTGGAAGGGGGGGATGGAGAATTTGGCAGTGGGGAGGGGAGTAGCAGGATAAAGAATTTGGGGAAAGGGGGGAGGAATTATTTTTTTTAAAAAGGAGCGGTGTTGGGGAGAGGAAATGTGGGTGAGAAAGTATGTGCATAATTAATATGTGATAGAAGTGAAAGGTCCAGATACTGTTTCATGAGATGAGGGATCTGCTTTCCAGGGAGAATCGGAATTTGTGGCAGTAGAACCAGATCTTTCTAAATTTCATTGACTGCTTTGACCCATTCGCCAATTGTGGGCACATACAAGCCTTTCTACTTTGTTGGTGTACAGTACATCATTCTGTAGATGAATGATAAGTTAGTTTTCATATTGTTTTTCAGAGAGTGGATGAGGATGAAGGAGGATCTTAGCTGGATTGTTGTATAAATCAATACCCATAAATTCCATAATCAGTTGCTGTGCCCCTCCCCAGTTGGTCTGTAATAATGGACAAGACCAGAAGCTATAGAGTAAGGTTCCTTTTTGCTGTTTACACCTCCAGCAGGAAAGGGATGTAGACCGGTACATTTTATGTAGTGTAGGGACCCTGTGCCATTTGTTCAATAATTTATAACCAGACTTCTGAAGTCTGCTAGAGATGGAGGAGCAAACTACAACATATAGGGCCTGATTTACTAGCGCAAACACGCGCACATTAGGCATGCATGTGTGAAAACATGCGCAACCTTATTTACGAGGTGAACACGAGCATTCTGAAATGGCATCACGCCTAGAAGTTGTAAAGCTCTGTTTTGATGTATCTGCGGGTCGCACGTGAAGCTATACGACATGCAAATATTGTCGTGAGAAATTTAAAGCGTGTTTAGCATGCAATCACATATGGGAAACTTACACCAACAATAGGAATATATTAGATGTAACCCTTTAACAAAAAAGTTTACAAAAGCGCCCTGACCGTAATAAAAACAGATTTAAAAAAAACTTTACCTGACACAGCACTGGCATGTGGAGGTCTGGAAAAGCCTGCTGAGCTTCCATTCACACAATTTTGACCTAAAACATGATCACACCGCTTTACCATGATTTCCCAGTAAATAGTGTAAAACGTGCATAAAACGCATACGCTTAAGCGGCGTATACATTCAAAATTTCAGGTTTTTCCCCCACAATTAAATACAGTGCAATGTATGTGGACAAAAACAGCTGTTTCATGTCAGCTATATTTTCATATTCCTGATTCTACTTATGGAGACTGTTCTTTTTACCACTGTTAATGATCTGATGTATTATTTGTTCAAAATACAACTGACTTTACAATAACAGAGGGAAAACAATCAAAATGCACTTCACAATTTGTATTGTTAGGTATTACAATGATTTATACACACAAGAAATCTTACATATCTACATTCCTGCATTCTACCACAGGTGCACATGGTCACGTTTCTACATAGGGCCGGTTTACAACATCACCATGCAATTCATGCACGGCATATCACAACACACCTGCCATGCGACAACAGTGCGGGAAATGTTTTGATCTGCCAATCATTTGGATGACAAACCAAAAGCTCCTCTCATTCGCAAAGCATGGCGCAGACGGCAGTGGCCTGGGTCACTTCAGTAACATGCCATGAATGGACAACACACCTGCCATGCGACAACAGTGCGGGAAATGTTTTGATCTGCCAATCATTTGGATGACAAACCAAAAGCTCCTCTCATTCGCAAAGCATGGCGCAGACGGCAGTGGCCTGGGTCACTTCAGTAACATGCCATGAATGGACAACACACCTGCCATGTAATGACAGTGCAATAGGTATGCTCACACCAGCAGCATACCATGAGGGCACAATGCACTACATGCACAGTACTACCAATACCGTGCGTGTACTGTGAATGCATGATATTTGCAGTACTGCAAGATGTAGTGTGGCCAAGTGCACTGTGAGTGAGAGATGTTTTTTGGAGAGGTGCCAGTCAATTGAATAGCATGCAACAAACACAGAGGACGTGAGGGATCTGGTCCATGCGCACCATGCATTGCGAGTGAGAGGAGCTTTTGGTTTGTCATCCAAATGAATGGCAGTTCAAAACATTTCCTGCACTGTCATCACATAGCAGGTGTGTTGTGCGTTCACGGCATGTTGCTGGTGTGAATACACCTCCTGCACTGTCATCACATGGCAGGTGTATCGTGTGCGTTCATGGCATGTTGCTGTAGTGACCATGGCCACTGTACTTTGACACAAGGGTGGGAGGGATCAGGGGAAGCACCTGCTGTGAGTTACAGTGCAAGAAGTGCATTGTGTTTGAATTCATGTCAATGGCACCCCAGATGCACTTCCTGCTGGCACTCAACAGTACCACATTACCGTGCATTGTGTTCTGCATGCACTACATTTGTCGATGTAACAGAATGCATGGTCCTGTAGTAAAATGCATTGTGAGTGAGAGGCGCATTTGGGGGGGCATTCCCAAAAATGGCGGTGTAATGCACTTCCTGCACTGTCATCGCAGGAATTTTGTGTTGGGCATTACCGCGTGTTAATCACATGCAAACAGTGTTTAATGCATGATCATTAAACACCGTTTTGGGGGGGGTGGGGGAAGGTAGGGGCCCATGACAGTAGTCTTTATTGGCAGAACTATGACTGTGCAAAGCCTGGCTGACTCTCACCACCATAACTAATGCACTCTGAAGAGCCCCCAATGTTACGCTATGGAAAAAGGAAGAGAAACATCAAACACCTTTTTCCTGACTGTAGTGCATGTGAAAGGTTAATGTGCACCTGTTTTTCACATGCTGCTTTGGCATGAAAAAAAAATGTTGAACATGCCTCCAACTAACTTTATATACGGCTCACACTGCTTCAAGATTTGTTTGTTCAAATGCAAATTGATATGTATGTGTGCAGGAGGCTCTACTCGAAACTGAGTTATTAGATAGGAAATGTTTGAAGTTGATTGTTAAATCTTGTCCTTATCTGATGTGGCTTGGGTTCAAAAATGTTTTATTGGTTTCATTATATGTCAAGGTTTATATTCCCAATGTGCACTCCTCACCATCTCATAATTATGAAAGCATTGCCTGCCTGGTCCTTGTTCCTTTTAGTATGACAAAGAGGTATTTTTCTAACATTCTTATTGTCCAGAATTAGCATTTTTTTTATATATACAATGGGGGGAATTTATCAAAACTGGAGCTGACAAAATCTGGAGCAGCTGTACATGGCAACCAATCATCTTCTCTCTTCACCTTGTTAGGTTAAGATTTGAAAATGAAAGAGAGAAGCTGGTTGGTTGCCATGTACAGCTGCTCCAGATTTTGTCTGCTCCAGTTTTGATAAATTCCCCCCATTATCCTTTTTTTCCCCTCTATACATGGGTGTAGAAGTGGCCACTGATATTTGTCTGTTTCTTTCATCCAACAATTTAGCCTCACCTGCTGTTGATTAGTGCAACTTGGAGAAAACCCACAATTAAGGTGGCCATACACTCTACAACCATCGCAAGACTTTAGTCTTGCGATGGTTGTAAAGGTATTAAAAAAACGTACGATCTGCCTATCTTGGACAGGCAGATCGCACTCTCGATCATCGCAAGCCCGCCCTCCTGAGGGGCGGGCTTCCGATGACCGCAATGCTGAACGGGCAGTGTGCGCGTGCGCACACCGGCCCGTTCAGCATTTATCTTCTGAGCACCGTTCTAACCAGCCGAGAATCGTACGATTCCCGGCTGGTTTTCGAACATGCTGGTTCGACAGAAGACGTGCGACCGTACAGTAGAAACGGTCGCACGTCTCCGTTCACACTGCTCGATTATCGTACGAAAACCCGATCGCATACGATTATCGTACGATAATCGTGCAGTGTATGGGCACCTTAAGATGCTGCCAAACTTTGGAGTTGTATGTATGTTTTAATTTTTTGGTAATGGTTTTGAACCATTGCATAGCTTTTGCATGATCCTTTGCTCGAACTACATTTTGTTTTAGATTGTTTAGTTCACTAAAGTGTATATTTTGCTGTTTTTTTTTTCAAGGGTTTCCAGGACACTTGTATGTTGAAATGGCCAATGATGTTAATAGTTGCTCCTTCTTTTTTTGTTCACCAATATATCCTGCTGTCAATTTCCAATCCTTTGTAAAAACCACAATCTGATGGTAGACAGCTATGGATATGTATGTATGATTTCTTCTACGTGTTTTCATATACACTGCTCAAAAAAATTAAAGGAACATTTTTTAATCAGACTATAGCATCAAGTCAATGAAACTCCCGGGATATTGATCAGGTCAGCTAAGTAAAGCTGGCCATACACCTTACAATTATATGGTGATTTTCTATGGTCAGATGGAAAAGGTGCAACAGATTCCTCTATCTACACTTAACTGTGTGTATGGAGTAATCTCCACCTGGGCCAATCTGTTGCACTTTTTCCATCTGACCACAGAAAATCTGCAGATAAATTGTAAGGTGTATGGGCACCTTAACAGACGGGGTTGTTAATCAGTTTCAGCTGCTTTGGGGTTAATTTAATTAACAATAGGTGCACTAGATGGGCAACAATGAGAAAACCTCCAAAATGGGAATGGGTTTACAGGTGGAGGCCACTTACATTTTTTTCCCTACTCATCTTTCCTGTTTTTCACTAGTATTACATGTGGCTAAAGTCAGTGTCACTACTGGTAGCATGAGGTGATACCTGGACCCTATAGAGGTTGCACCGGCATGCCAACTCCTCCAGGATGGCACATCAATACATGCCATTGCCAGAAGGTTTGCTGTGTCTCCCAGCACAGTCTCAAGAGCACGGAGGAGATTCCAGGACACAGGCAGGTAATCTAGGAGAGCTGGACAGGGCCATAGAAGGTCCTTAACCCATCAAGCAGGACCAGTATCTTCTCCTTTGTGCAAGGAGAAACAGGATGAGCACTGCCAGAGCTCTACAAAATTACCTCTGACCAAACAATCAGAAACAGACTTCATGAGGGTGGCCTAAGGGCCCGACGTCCTCTAGTGGGCCCTGTGCTCACTGCCCAGCACCGTGAAGGTAGATTTGGCATTGGACACCAGAATTGGCAGGTCCTCCGCTGGAGCCCTATGCCCTTTTTTCACAGATGAGAGCAGGTTCACCCTGAGCACATGTGAAAGGGTCTGGAGAAGCCGTGGAGAACGTTATGCTGCCTCTAACATTGTTCAGTATGACTGCTTTGGTGGTGGGTCAATGATGGTCTGGGGAGGCATATCCATGGAGGGACGCACAGACCTCTACAGGCTAGACAATAGCACCCTGACTGCCATTAGGTATCGGGATGAAATCCTTGGAGCCATTGTCAGACCCTAAACTGGCGCAGTGGGTTCTGGGTTCCTCCTAGTGCATGACAATGCCTGGCCTCATGTGGCAAGAGTATGCAGCCAGTTCCTTCAGGATGAAGGAATTGATACCATTGACTGGCTCCCACGCTTGCCTGACCTGAATCCAATAGACCACATCTGGGACATTATATCTCGGTCAATCCGACACTGCCAGGTTGCACCTCAGTCTGTTCTGGAGCTCAGTGATGCCCTGGTCCAGATCGGAGAGACGATACCCCAGGACACCATCCGTCATCTCATTAGGTGCATGCCCCGACGTTGTCAGGCATCCATACAAACACGTGGGGGCCATACAAATTACTGAGTACCATTTTGAGTTGCTGCAATGAAATTTCAGCACAATGGACTAGCCTGCTGCATCATTTGTTCACTTAGATTTTTGGGGTGTCTTTGAATTCCGCCCTCTGTAGGTTGATAATTTTTAATTTCCCTCAAATGATGTGGCATCCTTTCGTTCCCAACACATTACCTAGTCCAGTATACAGTAGATATCCAGCATGATATTGTTCCCCATTGAGATCTGATGTGTTTTCAAAGTGTTCCTTTAATTTTTTTGAGCAGTGTAGTATTTGCTGATAATATTATTTTTTTCTTTTTTTGGGGGGTGGGGTGTGTGACTGTTATAAATCATGAAATGTTTTTACAGATCTAATTACACACATAATTAAATCTGCATGTTGGGCTAGCACAGGGGAACTGGGGAATGTTTATGCTACCATGTTATATTCCACACAGAATATAGAGATTGAAATGAAACCATTGCACAACACCAAAACAAAGGAGCTGTGATATTATTTTCAAATAAAGTAGGGCTGCGGAAATTAACGATTAATTACTCGATTAATCGTTAACATTTTTGATTGTTTTCATTTTTGATCAAAAGAATTTTAATCTCCTCTCCGCCGGCTTCCCAGGCTTGACAAAGAAGACACAGTGAACAGAAGCTTCCGCCCCGTGATTGGGACGCATCGGTCTCCGTCCTCGGATCCTCTCAGCGGCGCCTGTGCCTTTGCGCCTCTGCGTCTCTCCGCCACCATCAGGCAAAAACTTTTCCCGCTCCGCAGGTTTGCCTGCCGCCTCACACACCCACATTCCCCACGTGGGACACACTTGGCGTCCCCTCACCCACCAGAAGACCCGAAGCCCCGGCTCCCGGGATCAGCGGACAAGACCGCCACCCCTTAGGCCCACCGTCACCGCTCTTCAGGGCGTCTCCAGACGAACAGCAGCAGTGCACTGAGACAGAACGGAACTAAGGTGCCCGCCACTCATCATCCAGAAGAACCCAAGCGAACATCTCCAGGCAGCTGACCAGCCAGATTCGGGCACACACCACGGGCATCCCGATCTTCCACACAGGCCGCACCTCCTCTGGTCCTCGGACCTATATGTAAGTGTTTAATAGCATTCTTCCTGTCATGTTCTGACAAGTTAGTTAGTTCCCCATTGTTTTTGCGCCCTTTTTTGTTGTTGCCTTTTTTGTTCTTCCTCACTTAGAGACTGGCAGTCTCCACACACCATGTAACCTTATGGTCATTGCGCTCTTGTGCTTCCATTACCATTTCTACAGGCATTCTCCTTCTGTTTCCTAGAGCAGCATACCGCACACCCCACTCACCACATCCAGCATCCTTTCGAGAGTGCTGTACATTGTTCTTGTGTTTTTTGTTTTTCAGAAGAACCCAAAGGACAACCATCTCCAGCGCAGACCTCATCGCCGATGACATCGCGCACATGAGAACCTCATGGTGAGTCTCAACACGTTTTTTACACTCATCTACTTCATATGGAGGATTCACACACAGCCTGTGTGCTCCAGCTTAAAGGAGAACTATGGGGTTAGGGCTTTTCCCCATAGTTCTCAGGGTAACGGGAGGACACAAACCTGCGTCCTCCCATCACCCTAAGCTCACTATACCGCGAGCTAGAGGCAGAGCCAGCTGTACCCGCCCCCTCCCCCGTCAAGGAAACTTCCAAAAGCTCTGCAGACAATTGAATCGACGGACAACCTCCCTCGCTCCCCCCATCGCTACAAACATTGGACCTTGCCGTACAGCATTGACTGCACGTCGCTCCCAAGGGAAGGGTGAGTCTACACGAAATTTGTGCACACTCATTCATCAATTTGATCTCTACGTGTATTTCAATGTTTGCCTCTCATATCCACTATCACAATCAATATTTCGGAAGCCACACCATCACATATCTGATGCAGAATGTACCACGTTCAGCACCATCATTCACTCAAGTATCAACACGTTGTCGACAGTGACCAGCAGAAGAGTTCTCAAGTACAATCAATAACTAATTTCTTGTCGTGTCAGTCAAACAAACCTGTAAGCGTCAAGGTTTCTGCAGACTTGAAAATTGCTATTGCTCAGTGGATTGCCAGTTCAGGACGTCCGACGGCGATTGTGGACTACAAACAGTACTATGTATAGTTCTTCAAAACCAGACTTATAATTTACCCAGTCGCCGTACAATCGACACTGTGATTGGTCAGATGTACGACGAGAAGCTAACAGAGCATAAGAAAGCTATAGAAAGTATTCACAGTATTGCTCTCGCTACTGACTTTTGGACCTCAAACAACAATGAATCATACTGTGGTATAACGGGACACTGGATTGATTCCGACTAGAAACTGACATCAGTAGCTTTAGGTTGCTTACTTGTTCACGAACGACACACTGCTGAAAACGTTGACAGTTTCTCTAAAGAGTTTTCTGCAACATGGAACATCACCGATAAAATATGCTGTATCGTAACGGACATTGCACGAAACATGGTTGCTGCTATCAGACAAACGGATTACAGTCACATACCATGTATCGCACATTGTCTTCAACTCGGCATATTAGCAGATTTGAAGGCAGCTGACTCATCACCTCTTGTGGCAAAATGTCGACACTTAGTTGGACATTTCAAGCACAGCTCGGCCAACACATCCGAACTGAAGAGCAGCCATTCCAGTGTCTCTGCCGAAAGATGATGTCATATTCCACAAATTGCAGCAGGATGTGGCAACTCGTTGGAACAGTACCTACATGATGTTAGCCAGATTGTTGGAAGTCAAAGATGCCATAATGCAGTATCACATCGATCATCCATAAAACTACAGTGGACCTAAACTGACAGTCAAAATGGCCAAGTATACGTCAGTCTTAGGTTCACTTGCAGATGCTACGGAATATGTTGGGGGTGAACAATATGCGACATGTTCTGCCGTTCTTCCGTTACAGGCCTATTTGCGTAGACTGTTAATGGTTAATGATGACGATCCAGGTTATATTGGACGATTCAAAACTGCAACATTGAACGACTTCACAAACAGAATTGAAGGCATTGATGCTTTGACAACGTTGCAAATGGCTGTGGCCTTAGATCCACATTACAAGAAACTCACCTGTCTAAGAAGAGAGAAACGCAAAGCAGTGTGGACAGCATTGTCAAATGCATTCAGGGCCTTCCACAATAGAAGACAGCCAGCAGGACGTCCAACAGGCTTCGAAGAAAAAAGCAATGATGAGACAAAAGTACCTGTGCCGAAGAAACAAAAACTTACTCTGTTGCTGAGCGACTCTGAATCCCAGTCCTCAGCTGACGAATCAGATGCAGTGCACGGTGCACAGGCCGAGCTGACGCAATACCAAGTAGAAGCTCCCATTCCAGAAACAGAGGATCCTCATGTGGTGAAAACTTAATAACCATCGTTTTCCTGTCCTAAGCAGTTTTGTGCAGACAATTCTTTGTGTACCGGCAACATCTGTTCCGTGCAAAAGACTGTTCAGTTCTTCAGGGTATATCGTCAATAAAATGCGATCATGTCTGCTTCCAGAAAATGTAAACGCTCTGGTATGTCTGCGTGGCTGGCTAAAGTGATGCCTACATGCCTACTATAAAGTGACTGACAGTCAGTATACTGGATAAGTTTTATAATTAAACTAACTCTCTACGTTTTTCTTAAAGTTTAAAAAAATAAACGTCAGTGCTACAGTTTGAATTTAAAACGTATTTGTGTGAACTGTGAAGTTAAGTCATGGATTGTTAAAACTAACTAGTGTTGGGTGATTGTATATAGTGTATAAACCTGAAATACGAATTCCGTTAACGGATTCCGTATCCGAATTTCGTATTTCCTGCCTGTATTTGTAATGCAACTCTCAGCAGCAGAAGAGAACCTCTGATTGGTCCACCAAAACGAAATACGAATTCCGTTAACGGATTCCGTATCCGAATTTCGTATTTCCTGCCTGTATTTGTAATGCAACTCTCAGCAGCAGAAGAGAACCTCTGATTGGTCCACCAAAACGAAATACGAATTCCGTTAACGGATTCCGTATCCGAATTTCGTATTTCGGACTTAAAAAAAACCTACAGTAATAAATTGGTTTACAAGTAACTTGGTTTGAGAGTGTTTTGCAAGACAAGCAAACATTTCTGAAAAATTTTGCCTTGATATACAAGCAATGTCTTGCAATAAGAGCAAAATTTTGTAGAAAACCACCACCGGATAAGGCTGTAGCAGTGCGAGCGATTAGTCTGTTTAACGACAATGCAATGTCACATTGGATAGATTCCTTGTTAAGGTTTCAGAAAATGAAAAAGATTCCATTGAGTCAAGAGATAGCAGTGATTCCGTTAGTGATAGTGAAAGTTGTCCTACACAATAATCCTCCTCTCTCTTGTCCCCCTCACCCCAGCCACGAAGGTACCAGTAATTGGTTTATTTTTCTTTATATTTTGTACAGTATTATATTACAGAACAGTATTGTAATCATTATATGAATATTTTTGGGTTGTGGAACGAATCATCTGAATTTCCATTATTTCCTATGTGGAAATTCACTTTGATATACAAGTGCTTTGGATTACAAGCATGCTGCCGGAACGAATTATGCTCGTAAACCAAGGTATTACTGTACCATCAAGTAACTCCAATATAAATGTACTGTGCTTTTTAACTTCAATATATAACGAATGTTCGTAACAGAACGAAAATACGTCAACGGAATTTCGTATTTCCTGCCTGTGTATTGTAATGCAACCCTCAGCAGCAGCGGATCCATATTTCGGATTAAAAAAAAAATTTTTAGTCATGTTGTTCAACCTCATTTACAGGGGTAATATTAGTTCCTGTTTCAAAGAAATTCGTTAACGGAATTTTGTATTTCGGATATAAATTCGGAAACTGCAATTCGGATATCGTATGCTTACGAATCTACGAATTTCAGGAAAATTCGTACGAATTTCGATTCGTAACGAAACGAATCGCACATGTCTAATGCAGCGTTGCAATGCAAGCAGATCAGCTAAAAGTAGTTGGATCTGTATGTGCGTTAATCGATAAACAAATTCAATTAATCAAACAGGAAAGTTTTAATCAGTACCAGCCCTAAAATAAAGGCCTATATGTATGCAGCTATTTAGAAAAAAATGAAAAAGACAAAACAAAAAAACTATGAATGTGAACAAATAAATCTGCGCTTCTGGAAAAATAAAATTTAGTAATAAATTAATTTAATTCAATTAATAAAATAAGAATAAATGTGAATAAATGTGAATAAATGTGAATAGTTATACCCCAAGCTGCTCTGAAAAAGGTGGAACCTAGTATGATCAAAAGAAACAAAGCGCTAAAGGTAGCACTATGCACATACATAAGATCAAACCTCCCTGTTAAACACTAATAATGTATATAGCTGTTAGTTAAAAAAAAGGTGCACGTAAGAATGTACAAGAGTGGGTGGGGCTTCAATAGCCAGCCAGATATTGCAATTAAAAATAGCCAATAGCAGGCTGGCTATTGCAACCTGGAAGCTAGCCGGCAGGTGAATGGAGAATTCATTCACATGCATCGCTATGCATATCCATGCACAAATCTTAACAAGAATATATCTTCATAGATCAAAATACATATACATGCATGTGCATTATATGCATATACTTGTGTGGATATATATGTGCAGGGGTGTATCTACCGCAAGGCAAACTAGGCTTGTGCCTAGGGCGGCACTTTCCAAGGGGGCGACAGAAAATGCTGCCCCAAACCAATAAGGTGGACAGGTCTGGACTTGCCTTTGGGCATACTGGGCACTTGCCGAGGCTTGGCAGCACAGAATCAGGCAGCGACGGCTGCCTAATGAGGCAAACTAGGCAGCCGCAAGGCCCTAAGAGTGGCTGCCTATGTAAAAAGCTGCCCGGAGGAGGGGAGGGCCCAGGTGAGTTGCGGTCCGGCAGGCTTTGTACAGGAGGTGGAGGAGAAGAAGCAAGTGGCTCAGGGCTGGCCATCGCATGTGATCTGATGGTGAGATGTCCCAGAAGCAGGCTGGGGACTGCAATGTATCCTGTTGGTACTGATGGCACTTCGAGCTGCAGGTAAGAGGAGCAGAACATCTATGCAGGGAAAGGGAGTCTGCACAGTTCTCCTTAGACCCCACATGTCCTGAACAGGGTGGGTTGGGGCAAATTTAGTTTGAGGGGGTGCCCGAGTTTAGTCTTGCCTAGTCTTGCCTAGGGCAGCACAAAACCAAAATACACCACTGTATATATATATGTGTATGTATTCTCTCTCTCTCCCCCTCACTCTCCCCCTCACGCTCCCCCTCTCTCCCTCCGATATCGGGGAAGGTATCAGAGCATTTGGTCGAGTACAAGTATCCCTAGTACAAATGAAATATCTCAGCACACAAATCTCGAAGATCTTTAGCAAATCAGTGTGTGATTTGCTAATACACTAAGAACGACTAAAGGCTAAAATGACTTAAACTGACCTTAAAGTCAAAAAATGTTTTCCCTCCCCTCCATGTTAATGTCAGCACTTACCTTAAATGATGTCTCTTAATCCGACCTTCCTCTTCTTTCCTGTTGTTTTCAGCCTTCTCTCCAGCGCTACTGCGGCTCTCCGATCCAGCGCTGACTCCTCTGTGCTTGCTGGCACATCCGATCGCGCGGTGTCTGCATGCGGGTGCACGCGCCCAAAGACTTACCTTGCGTCTCTCCTCGTCTCCCGGCCGAAAATCCGAACTGCGCATTCGCCCGCCCCAAGATGCTTTGTGGCCGCCCGAGCAGTTTCTGATTCTCGGACGGGGGCGCGCAGCAAAGACAGGGTAAGTTTAAACCGCTGTTAAAGCGTTTTTTTGTTTTTAACTTTTTGCCTGTATCTACTGCTCGCTAGCAGTAGATATATGCAAAAAATCCAGAGGGTTTAGAAACCCTTTAGCAGTGCATTATTCGATGGAATATGAATATATCCCTTCTCACTTCTTTTAAATGTATCTTTGCATTACAAACTGCACAATCCAGTGATGAAATAATAGTTCAAGTATCATTTGGATTTGGGATTGTAAAATACAGCTTGCTGGTGTTTCCTAGACAACCAAAATCACTAGCTCTAGCTATGACATGATGTTTTCATATCTGGTATAACAGGAAGGGCAAGTGTGGCTCACTTTCCTAACCTGATTTATAGGTAGAGCGTCAGTTGGCTGACATTTGTTGAGTGTTTATCAGAACATTCCACAATTAGCAAGAGCAAATGAAATCTGGGTAACAATTAACCTTTGATCATATAGTACTTAGCCAAGTTACACATAACACGGGTAATTTAGCATGGTGTGAGCAATGGTTATGGTGTACTTTTCCTATGCACTAGAACAAAGTGAACATCTTAATTTTTTAAACATTGGACAGGTTATATGTTTTTATCTAGAGCATCGTTTTATCACAGATTAACTCTTTAAATAACTTTCAGCTATCAGATAATTCTTAAAAAATATGTTTAACACCTTACTGTTCACATTAATATGACATGAGCTGTAGATATAAAGTGATATTGATATTAAAATGTTTTAAAGCTGTTTCAAATGTTAATTAAATTACTTACGATGAATGCTGAGCACTGACCCTAATATCCTGTTTTAGCGTGGCTCCTTTCCCTTGCAGGGTCCAATGGCGCCACCCTTGTGTGTGCCAGTAAGCTGTGTCTCCACAAACAGACACAGCAAGGCAAGTCGATCCCCTGCTTTCCACTCCTCCCTTGTGCCTCTTCCCTTCTCCAGGCAAGTAGGTTGACAGCTGCTGGAGACTGTGCTGCCCTTTGTGATCTTGTACTGGACAGGAAGTTCAGGAAAGCTGATCTGAGATAGTTGGAGCTGTTCGGAAACTTGATGACTGTAAGTGCTTGGAAAATTTTTTAAAGAAAAACTTTGCTGGGCAATGTATATTTGTTTGATCAGGATGTATTACTAAAGAAGAGTTTAATACTACTATAATAATAATCGAGCTCAAAAGTCGGGCACGAGTCCAGTGGCAGGATAGGGGAAGAGAAGGTGGGGGGCGCCGGCTGCCTGGCAGTGAGGAAGGAGCCGGGAGCAGAGCAGCCTGCAGGCACACTGTCAGGCAGCCCTGGGGCCTCGGCTGGGAGGACCCAGCAAGCAGCCACCTGAATACAGAGCCCACCTCCTCTCCCTGTTGCATGGCGTTCCCGCAGGGAGGACAGTCAGATAAGGTGACTGCTTTTATCTATGTAACTATGCTTTGTGTGCTTTGTGACATGTTTGTAGTCCTCTATAACTGATGGAATTAATCTGCATTTCTGTATATAGTGTTGCTGGGAGGTTTAGTCCTCTATAGCTGGTGCCATTCTGTATTTTTAGATAAGTTTTCCTTTGTTTATACAGTATATACAGCAAACTCCCAGTTATCCTGCACCCACGGGGATTAGTAGGTGGCGGATAACTGTTTCTGGTTGCTTAAGAGTTAATACATTTAGTTGCTAACTAAATGTTTTAGTGTGCATCAAGCCACCGGCAGTAAGTAAAATAGAGGATTTATTATGTCCTTGATTTTTGTTCTTTTGTTTGTTTTTTTTATAGCAAAATCCATATATATACTTTCTTTTGGTAGTTTTGTGTGGCATGAGTATTATATTTTCTAACAGGACAAAAGACATAACAAAACCACAAAAATATGATTTCCTCTAGTTTGACCAGTGATAGCTTTAAAACAATTAGTTACTTTGGAAATGTAGTGCTGCTAACTGTTTTTCTTGCTGAAGGCTCTGACATGAGGAAGCAAAGTCCTGCCTCTACCAAAATAAACATTACTAAAATTCTGACACAGACTGTGAGCCAACTGTCAGATTGTCAGATTGCCGTTCCATACAAAGCCCCTTGGGTAAAGTCTGGTTCAAAGCACCTTGGGTACAACCAAGGTGCTTTGATTAAAGGGAACTATGGGGTCAGTGTTTTTCCCCATAGTTCTCCTAAGCTCAGTATACCGTGAGCTACAGCTCGCGGTATACTGAGACGCCGCACCTGGATGACGGGAGATGACGGGATCCGCCCAGCTGCGTGAGTGACAGCTGGCTCTGCCTATCTAGAGGCAGAGCCAGCTGTACCCGCCCCCTCCCCCATCCGTTCCGCCAGTCAGCGCAGGCAGATCGAAGCGGGGAGAGGGGAATCCAGCCCCTCCCCCTGTCACTGCAGAGAGCCGTGACAGGATCGAGAGGTGAGGGAACCCGGTATGTGTTCCCTCACCTCCCGATCTACTGAGCCGACCTGTGACAGTCTCATTGTCACAGGTCGGCTTAGAACCATGAGGTGAGTGGAAATCACTCATCTCATAGTTCTCCTTTAAGCTTTTTTTTGAGTGTATCTAATATGCCTTCAGTCCACAACTGGTTGAGGCCCTTCTTTGTTGAGTGCATCTGTGTACTTCTGACTTTGTTGGTACCCAGGTTTATGCTGCATATGTGAAGGGTTTGGAAATAAGAAAACTAATGCTATAGGTGTGCATTTGAGGTTTCTGTGACCTTGATCGTGAACATCTCACTATTCAGAAGGTGCTCTTCCTTTTTATTTGCTTGGAGATATAATTGTTAATTTCCCATATTTACTTCATATTTTTTCTTGTCAAAATCATGGACTTCTTCTTGGCTTTTCCATTACCACAATACCATTGGTACCTTTAGGGTTATCTATGATCTCTAGGACAAGATAAAAAAAAAACCAATAGAAATATTCTGGTTTTGGTCCCTCCGTCTGCTGATAGTAATGTCTTCCATCAGCGTGCCCTGTTTGTCTTAAAGACTATGTTTAATCTATATGATCTTCACTATATTTTTTTACTGAAAATGTCAGTATTGTAGCCCCACACACACACCTCTAAAAGCATCTGGAGGGTTTCAGAGGCAGGGTGGGCTGACATTTCACCTTAGGGGTGAGTTCTTAACCAGTTGCAGGACCTGAATGTAAAGTTGGGTGCCAGTCACTTCAAGGATTTTTAAAGTCTTTATCTCATCAGCTACTCAATGGGAGAGGGGGTAAGATTTAGGACAGTACAGAACTCCAGACTCACCAACCACTTCCCAGCTTCACAGTGCAGAAGGCCTTTAAACTGATTGCAGTAACACTCTGTAATGCAGAACCTTTGCTGGTCAGTAGTCATAGCACAAAATTACCCAGGCGAGACAGCAGGCTTCCAGCTCGGTCTAAGCCCATCCTTGCTTCTCTGGGTTCTCCAGCCCAGAAACAGATTCAGACCCTGACTGGGTCCATATCTGACCACCGGCAAGCTGCAGGCCTGGTCAGACAGCATAAACTTTACGCACCCTCCCCCAGACAGGAGGCCCTGGGGGGGGGGGAGAGATTCTCACAAGGTCAGCACCGAATATTTATGTCTTCCCCCAGCATGCACCAATGGCCATGAACCTCATAGTGAATGGCTAGGGAGACACATCTTCATAACACCACATCATTGGATGCTCTGCTGCATGGCAAGGTCACACCCAGAAGCAGGCAGATGCAAGCAATAACAGAGTGCTTAGGAAAAACCAAATGAGCATGGACTATCGAATCAGCTAGACTGGATACAGTCCAGGAGAACTAAATTGAAGGAGCCACCCTACTTGGGGCAGAGTGGCTACAGTATACAGTGTATATAAAATCTTCCACCATTGGATGAATATGAAATATGGTTATCTGTCCTTTTTGTTCTTCCTGAATCACATCCTTCATATAATGCTTTTCCACGTACAACCATTTCTGTTGTAATTGCAGCAGATGTATTCATGTTGCTATTCTGAAGCTCACATTAGGACTTGTTCACATCAGCACTTTACAGCTGTAATGTAAACCACAACACACAATCATTGAGGTGCACTGTGATGAAAAAAAAAGGCAGCTGGATCCAAATTTTCATGTGTTTTAAATGGACTGCTTAATATAATATACCCCAATGCAAGAAACACCTGCATTTCAGTGCAACCTCGTGTAAACTAGCCCTTAGAGAACCGTAACAATGAGTGAAAATGAGAACCTTGAGAGAAGTCTCCTGCACACATAAGACAGTTTATGGGTTAGAGGGGTTAGGTATGTTTCAGGATGATCAGGAAAGAAGCTGGGTTGCTATAGCTAGAAATTGTGGTACGGGGTGTCAGAAAAGAAAGACTAGGCCTGTGTTCGAGTACCTAAACAAAGCTGAGTTAAGATGTGATGGTGGCAAAACCAGAGGTGAAAACCCTGGAGGTTATTGCTGCCCTCAACAGCTGGGAGAGCAGCCCATTTAGTAGGGGTGGTTGCAATAGGAGATGATATCATCATAAAGATGAATAGAATAATCTGTCACCAGAAGCACTTCAACCAAATGGTTTGGGACAGGTGCCAGGGTTTGGTATGTAGTTGACCAGGTAGACAAATTGCTGAAAGGAGTTGGGTGTAACTCCGCTTTCCAGGCATATATTATATTTTCCGGAACATTTTCTGTGCCATGCTTAACACACGAAACACAGTGGGAAGTTAGAGAGCTGAACTTATGACTTTAAAGTCTTTATGTAAGAGGGAGGGATTTGTGTTTCTGGAACAGTGGTGATCAAGACCAAGTCCTCAAAACCAGCCAGTAAGTTTTAAAGGACCCGACCCCATATATGTGGTAATTGCATATTCAAACGGAATGTAAAGGGAATCATTTTTTCAGCTGATTTGGTTTGTATGTGGCTTCCTGGCCAGTCATTGCATTCCAATCACCCATTGTTATGTTCTCAAGTTTAAGGCTTTGTTATATGTCTCCTAGTTTCTTATTTAAAAAAGTCCTCTTTTTATCTATATATATCTTCACTAAAAGGTCAGAAGTCAATAATTGATGGCTTGTAATTTTCATCATTCCCCCATCATCCCATTTATATTTTAGTTCTGAGCAACATACAATCAAGACTATTTTTTTTGTCTGGATTTCTCTACATTCTGGTTTTTGGACAATTTCTTTTTTTTTCCTGGGATAGGCTCATCAGGTCTGTGTCAACACCCAATGAAGGGACGGGTTTTTATAATTTCAGGGTGTGTTTCTCTAGGAGAGGGTGGTTTCCATACTCAAATGATACTACTCCCTTGGTATTCTGTCATTGTTGTCATCATTAGCTTTTAAGTATCCCTTTCCTAACCTTAATGTAGCAGGGGAAGCACTTATTTACTGGCAACACCTACTTTCCAGATCAAAAAGTCATCTACAGGCTCCTTTGGTTTTTAATGAGTGTAATAACAACAAAAATATCCTTCATGATGTATCTGATATCTTAACTGGGGAAAAAAGCCACAATCTCAGAGCTCAGCAAACCAGGGCATCAACAATCTGCAAAGCAGGACACTTCAGGAGAGGCTGTCATCAACAAGACTCTTGGGAGATATCCTTTACAGAGCATGCAAAGACAAAAACAGTAGACAGCGCTTTCTCCTCAAGCAATATCATTTATTATAATTCTGAACTTGAAAGGTAATCAAACAATTCACATGTACACAGTAGATATGAGCTGCAGCTCTCTCCTTGGTGTGTGTATATTTACATTGTTCATATCTACTGTGTACGTGTGAGTAGTTCAAGTTTTGAATTATAATAAACGTTATTACATGAGGAGAAGGCGCCGTCTTCTGTTTTTTGTCTTTGCATGATAACTTCACTGATTCACTAAACAGAGAAGCAAAGATAAGAGTGGAAGATCCAGAAGATTCCCAAAGTCTCTAATGGCAACTCATATTTTTCTATATTGACAATATCCCTTTAACATTTATGTAAACCGTAACAATGAACATCTCTTATTTGCTCCTTTTTGGTCTGTTAAATATACTATTGAAGGTGTTTTAGTTATTGCCTGCCCTACAGGTACTCAAGACTGAATTTATACTTCTTTGCCTGCTTCGACAGAGGCATCACCACCACAACTTGCCATTAACATTCACAAGATCAGACTTTAAAGCTATACAAGACACTCTGAGGCTAGGGCAGAGACTAAAAATGATACTCTGTCCACTCTTTATCAGATCCAACATCTAGGGAGAAGGCAATATGTGGCCTTACTCTGCCAGCAATATTGACCTAGGGCATGTGAAGTCTGAAAACATATTATGTGGAAAGCTATTTGTTGCCTCTGAAAGCCCTAGCAGCATAAGCCATGGCTGTGTTTAATATACAGAAATCCAGCCCTGTGTCTTGTCTTGGGCATATGCATTATATTTAAGAAAAGGTAAGTGCACCTTATCTAATACCTATACCCAATTTTGTATTTGGCAATTACGAGAAACAGGAGACTGTGGTCATATGGACTTTTTAAGGCATAAAGAACATTGGTAGCAGTTTAGACACATTGAGCAGCTCTACTCTCTTGTTTCCAATCCTGCTGCTTAAACCTCAGTGCCTGGTAAAGCTTCTGCCAGAGCCTTCACTGAGCAATAGGTAGAAAACCGGCACTTGCAAGGGGATCTGTCCATTCAGTACTTTATTTGTTAAAAGGCATAACAGCAGCAAACAAACAAATGCTTACATGTTTCAGCCCCCACACTGGGCCTTGGTCGTAGCAAGGAAACATCAAAATTACATACCTTAAATACCTTAGTTCCTCACCCCCAAAGGGGGCGGGACAACTATTAACCATTTAATCTGCATATAAAAGACACAAATAAAATCTTCTACATCATATCTCAACATGCACATACAAAAAGAAAAATGACTGTGAAGACATGTAAAGAGACATCAGTTCCAGATATTACATAGTAAATCTGCTTATGCAAATTATGAAATGAACCGGAACTTCCCATATAACATCACAGCATGTACATAGGATGTAAGTAATACGGTCCTAAAAGCACATAGAAAAAAATCAATCCCAGATATTACCTTGTAAAAATACCCAAAATAGATAATATCCACCAGACCTTTAATCCTAATCTTGAGTGGGGAGACAATACTATAGCAGCATAAATATGACATATAAAAACTAAGACTAAGGCCCAGTGTGGGGGCTGAAACATGTAAGCATTTGTTTGTTTGCTGCTGTTATGCCTTTAAACAAATAAAGTACTGGATGGACAGATGCCCTTGCGAGTGCCGGTTTTTTACCTACAGAACGTTGGCTGCTGATTCCAGTGAAGAGGTAAAGCCATGTAGAGAGTGTTGAGCCACCTTTCATTACTGCCAGAGACGGCCTGCGGCCATGCAAATAATACATTTATTAGTGCCAAATAGAGACGTTTTGTGTCCAAGATCACTGGGCCTGTAACCAGAGAGCAGGAAAACTTATGTGCCAAAGAGCTGAAAATCTGTGTGCCAGAGCAGAACAAAGAGAGGCTTATATCAAAATAAATCTAAAGCTGTGAGAAAAAGGTTAAAAACTTTCAGAGCTTTCTAGAACTCTGTATCGATGGTTCCAAAAATGTAATTTGATCATAATTTAAAACAAATTTATATATATAGATATATATAGATATATATCTATATATACATACATATACTGCATATATCATAAACATTGCACAGAGCATTTTACTTTGTCCAAAAAGTAGTAAAAAAGTGCATTCTGGGAATATTTTAGGGATTGTTTTGAAAGAAAAAGCTGCCTAGGCACAAGATCATGAAGCAATATGAACTCAGTCTTTCCGCTTTAGTTGAGTGTCAAGCCTGTCCCTGTCCTTTTGTTATCCTGTATTAAGTGTCCAGTATCCGGAGGATTTCTTGCCACTGATATTAAAGCGACATTAAACCCTCAGATTTTTTAACATAAACCAATACTGTAATGTGTGCCTTACTGTAATCCACGGTAGTTTCCCTCCTTTTTCTGCTCTTCCTTTTAAATCCTCATGTCTTCTCATGCTGGGGGAGAACTTCCCTTTTCAGCTCAGGGCCTCTTCCTGTAGTGCTGGCTCAGGTTACAAGCCTATACAAACGTATACACAGACACCGTGTATCCATTCCTGAGACAAGGCAGTCTGCTGCAAAACAGAAGTTCTGCCCAGCATGAGAACAGATACAGATTTAAAAGGAAGAGCAGCAAAGAGAAGGGAAACTACCATGGATTACAGTAAGGCACACATTACAGTATTGTTTTATGTTAAAAAATCTGAGGGGTTAATGTCACTTTAAGGTTTTCTGACTCTGAGCTCATGTTCTCTGGCCATCTTATGATGTCTCATTATGTTGACTTTGGTTTCCCCAGGCCCTAGGAGATACCAAACATCATGCTAAACAGCAGCCCCCTTACTGGTCACTCCATTACTACCGTAGAGGTCAAGATGAGGACCAGCAGGATTACTGGAGCAGAAAATTCATCTGAGCTGTTGCTTTGTGTGTGGGAAAGAGGACTGCGAGCGGTGCAATTAAAAATCATAGAAAGGGGAAAAAAACTACGGTATATTATTTCCTTTCTCATTTTATTTTAAATTAACAACTTGTTCTATTAAATATTCCACAGGTATAGGAAAAGGTTGTATACGCCTAACTACACAATTTTAGTGAACACAGAAGTGTGACACCACAGTTTAGTTGAACCTTTGTGTTTGTATCGGACAGCGAGTACTAGGCTGCAGCAAAAGGCAGAATAAGAACATTAATGTGGCAATCAAAGCTAATTTGTTTTCCTGTTTTACAATGAATTCTACCTTACCTTCATTATTGTTCTGCAGCCAGCATTACTGACATATCGGACATTGACACGTTTTAAAGTAATATTAACCCCTTTATGACTGAGGCCCTTTTTTCATTTTTTGCACCCATGTTATATTCCACATTTTAGGCCTGAAAATGACTTAAAACCCCCCAACATTATATATTTTCTACTTTTTTCAATACTGAATCCAGATCAAACAAATAAACATTGCAAATAGCTGCTCCAACTCTGTCAGCTCAGCTTCCAATCTTCCTGTCCAGAACAAGATCATAAGGGTCAGCACATTCTCCAGTAGCTGTCCATCTACTAGCTTGGAGAAGCAGTGAGGAGGGAAATGTCTTGCCTTGCTGTGCCTCTATGTTTGTAAAGACACACAGGTTACCAACACACACAAAGGTGGCAATATAGGACCCTGCAAGAGAAAGGAACCGCCCTAAAATAGGATATCAGGGCCAGTGCTCAGGAGACCAGCTGATTCTGCAGGAAACTAAAACTTTTAAACATCAAGGCGCAGAATCCTTTGTAAGTGATTTCATCAGCATTTCAAATAGCTTTAAAAACCTTTTGACTTTAATATAATTTTAAAGTGTAGCTAAACCCAAAAGCAAAAATATATTGCAGTTTGCCAGTCCTTAAATGTGGTGGCTGCATTCGTTTTCTTTTTAGGCTTTTTCCCTTTATTTTCACCTGGTGATCCTATAAGTACGTCGGTTATTCTTCAATTCCCTTTAGCAGACCAAGCTATCCAGCAAAATCTGCAGTTAGAGGGTTGAGACAAACCATTTAACATTGACATCTTTAAAAGGAGGACTATGGGGTTAAGGCTTTTCCCCATAGTTCTCCTTAGGGTAACGGGAGGACACAAACTAGCGTCCTCCCGTCACACTAGGCTCAGTATACCGCGAGCTGTAGCTGGCGGTATACTGAGACGCCACGGTATACCGCGAGCTGCTGCTCGCGGTATACTAAGACGCCGCAGCTGAAGCGGATCCCGACAATTATGTCTGGATCCGCCCAGCTGCGTGACTGACAGCTGGCTCTGCCTACCTAGAGGCAGAGCCAGCTGTACCCGCCCCCTCCCCCGTCCGTTCCGCAAGTCAGCGCTGGCGGATCGGGGAAGGGGGAATCCAGCCCCTCCCCTGTCACGGCAGAGAGCTGTGACAGGATCGAGAGGTGAGCGAACGCCGGTATGTGTTCGCTCACCTCCCGATCTACTGAGCCGACCTGTGACAGTCTCATTGTCACAGGTCGGCTAGAACTATGAGGTGAGTGAAAAGCACTCACCTCATAGTTCTCCTTTAATTACCCATTGTTTATCTTTAAGATCATTTTTTAGAATGTCTTTTTATTGAGTTTTGAAAAAGAGAAAAGCTGGGGAATTCAACGGAACTGAAAGCAATAGCTTAGAAATTAGGTCATGAGAAATATAAACATTATGACATATATACTGTGTGAGTAAAGCGAGAAGCCTAGTAGTGCCATTAAAAAACGAATTCTGGAAGAACCTATAGTAATGATTTCCTAGAATGTTCTGATACTTTCTGTTCACAGTACATGAAATACAAGTTTTATGAAATACCGCTCCTTCAAAAAAAGAGATTCATTTATGATACACTGTACAGGTTGGATCAGTGAGGCTGAAAGTTCAAGCCTGAAGTTTCATTCAAGTTCTTGTCTCCCCCTGCTGGTGAATAGGATACATGTCTGGGAAAACTTGCAGTTAACAGACCTGTGCATGGTTACATACACCAGATGAAATCAACAAGAAAAAACACAGAGCTGGGCTTTCTTATTAGAAAGCCTAGCAGCTCATCTCTTCCAGAGCTGTACTCCACATCCCATCCGAACTCTTCCAGAGCCCTAAAGCCTAGAGAGTTGTAATATCCTAAATTCCAACTTTAGTTTCTGAAGTCAGACGAGCCTGCTGCTTCCGAACCATTCTATCTCCCTATCTGGAATTTTGGAACTTCTGGAGCTCTCTGGAAATAAATTATGGATACATGAAGACACCCAGAAAAACTTGTTCTACAGTCTGGGAACATGTTAACTAGGGATGTTCAGATACCAGTGCAGATACTTGGCATTTTCATGAGAACTCCCAGGGTTGCAGAGGTTGCAGCCGGGACTAGGCCCTGGCACTCCACCACTGCCCTGAAATCATTAGTCTGTATTGTTTTAGAAAAACTGTCACATGACCTTAAACAAAAATGTATCAGTACTTGTATCTGTGAGTACTTGGACAAGTATCATACTTGTACTGGAAAAATGTTATCGGTGCATCCCTAATATATTGTTAAAAATCATACAATAAAACAGATGTACAAATCCCGGGAGCTCAGTGTGCTCCTTACAAATTAGAGCTGCCTCCTAACTTTTACATTTTTCTCTAGTCTAGTCTAGAGCTGGAAAAGTATCTGTTCTTGTACCGAGTACTGTACTTGGTATCTGAACATCCCTAATGTTAACCAGTCTTCCAGAGGACCCAGGTTTGTTTTAATACACACAGTGGTTAGCACTTCTGCCTTGCAGCACTGGGATCCCTGGTTTGATTTCTGGTCAGGACACTATCTGCATGGAGTCTGAATGTTCCATCTGTGCTTGCGTGGGTATACTCCAGTCTCTTCCCACACTCCAAAGACATAGTAGGTTAATTGGCTCTTGTCTAAATTGGTGTGTGTCTGTGTGATAGGGACCTTAGGTTATAAACTCCTTCAGGGCAAGGACTGATGTGAATGTGCACTGCAAAGCACTGCATAAATGTACAACGCTATATAAATACATTAATAAATGCATTCAGTATGAGCACAGGTACACTTTAAACAAGAGGCTTAATGACAATTGTTAGTCACACTGGGAAAAGAGTGCCCGCTAATCAAGTTTATAGTAATGGAGTCTGATAAAAGGAATGCTAGACTTGTTCATATTTGAACCCCTAGGTAGAGAAGTGATTTATTTTCAAGAAAACAGTATACTCCTCCAGCCTCAAGATAACCTTGGTTATTGTAAAAAAAAAAAAAGGGGCTGTTAGGGGAGTGCTGGTCCCGGTAGTACAGTATGTGGTTTGATCTCAGGAGGTAGCTCCCTATCATATATGATTGTGCAGCATAAAATACGTGTAAATGCCGGTAGCTGCGTTTACACACGCATGCATATGGGTGTGAATTTAATGCAAAACATCCATGTTCGGGAATTTATGCCCATGAGCATGCACATGTAAGCACAAGTACTGGCATTTACGCATATATACCCGCATACAGGGTATTCTGTCAATATATTACTATTGCAACAAAACTGATTCTAGAAGTTGTTTCCGATAGTACGCAAAGTTGCTGAGAATATTTTACACGCAACAAATGGTTTTGTTGCTTAACATGCACATTTTTTCCACATGTTCACTGATCCGAAAACAGCAAACAGGCTTGGTTCATAAAGAGCACTTAAAGCTTTGACTGAAGAACAGCTTTGTGTACCACCAACGTATGGAACATTGTCTAATATTAGACAGGTTGTTACAGCACTGTGTCTGCCAGATAAAACAATAGGTTGCTATAAGTTTTCTGCACTCTCTTGTGAGTGTGAGCTTCATGACCATATCACATAATTCGAATAGACACCTGACAAATGAAATTCAAAACATTACATGTTAAAAACAATACCTGTTAAACATTTATTACAATTGAATTTAATAGACTAGACGTGGTGCAAAAATTCCATACTGTAGATAAAGTTTAAAAGGCTAACTAGACGTTTTGGTCAAAAGTTTGTGGTCACCCAACCGTTATACTTATATGAGCTTGTTGGACATCCAATTCCAAAACCATGGGCATCAATATGGAGTTGATATTTCTCAGCCTTGTGAAGTCAAGTAATGATATTGACCAAGAAGACCTGGCTCACAATTCATCTGAAAGGTGTTCCACAACATTGAAATCAGGGCTCAGTGTAGGCCCCTCCGCTTTCTTCACACCAAATTAATCTAACAATGTCTAATAGGACCTGGCTTTGTGTACAGGCGCAAAGTCACTTTGGAAGGATATGCAATGCTTGTGCCCCATCTCAGAGTAAAGGATATGCAATGCTTGTGCCCCATCTCAGAGTAAAGGATATGCAATGCTTGTGCCCCATCTCAGAGTAAAGGACATGCAATGCTGTATGTATTCACTCTTATGCCTCATCATATGGCTCCATAAAACAGCCTCAACACAAATAACAGTAGATGTCTAAAGCTAGAGACTACACAGATAAAATGGAACACCTTTTATTAATCATTTATTGTAATCTCTTAAAGTAGTGGTCAAAAGGTCCAGTTTAATTTACAACATTATTTAAAACACAAAGAATTTCCTAAACTACATAAAAATTTTCCATGTCATTCTTTCTCTTGTAGCTGCTCAATTGGAAGCTTGAGTTTTAGAGGATTCTGCAGACGTCTTAAACTTTCTTCCGTCTAGGGAGGGGAAAAAAACATATATTAAAATGTCAGCAAATGTACAGACATGAGATACATAGTGAGCAAGTCCAGACAGACAGACGGAATATAAACTTCTTAAAAACTATACCTGCGAAGGGTTGCTGTCGGGATTGATGGCTATGCCCGGATCAAACACCCTCCACCATGTTACAATAACTGTACCTCCTCATGACAAATCTGACATTTTATGAAAGGGCAAAGAAATTCTAAATGCTTTGTTTTTGCAATGTGCAGGGTGGTCCATCTGCTACGGTTTACATTTACCTACAATCGACCATGGGATTGCTTACATCTAACATTCCACTGTTTTTACACTGTTACCGAGGCTGGTAAACTAGGTGGAAAGACAGCCAGCTTCTTGTAATTGGTCTTACACTAGTATCAGGAAATATTTATTAACTCCTGGAGTGTTCAGAAGGAACTGGTTCTTCATAATGAAAAATCCACTATATAAATGTAGCAAATGTACACTGATATACAAGCTGTACACTCACTACTTTACATTGTAGCAAAGTGTCATTTCTTCTGTGTCGTCACATGACATGATATCATAAAATATTTACAAACATGTGAGGGGTGTACTCACTTCTGTGAGATACTTTATGTTCCTGAAGCTGCCCCCAAGTATGAGATGACTGTTGCCAGATCCCACCAGGATGGGTGTCGATCTCATGCCTGTAGGGGCAGTCAGGTGATTGCTGACCAAATATTATTTAGGAGGAACATACACATAAAAGAAGACCTGGGATAGGTGGGGCTAACAGCATCCGTCAGTGCTCCCCAACCCATCTATTTACATAAACAGCATTAAGCTGAACACTAAGGGTAATCAATGTATCTAGATTGTGGTTCCAGGGACTCTCATTTATACCCCATACTACAGTGGCCTCACAGCTTCCACTTAGTGTCACCCAGGTAAAGTCAATACCTCTGCCAGTTGATTCCTCAGCTGATTGTATCGGTCTACATCAAAGTGCTGCTTCTTGGCTCTTTTGTAGAAGAAATGCAGGAACTCACGGTCTCTTGCATCTGGATAAACATAGTCCTGTCAAAGAGAGACAGTATTGGTTTATATATTCATACAAAAAGTAAACAGACCATAAAAAATGATGACAATGGGTTTTACATTTGAAATCAAATTACATTAATGTTTTCACATTATTAGCCTCACCTAGACTGCACAAGTAAAAGTTTAAGTACATATGTGATACCATCTGCTTTTGTTTTATTGTGCACTTGTGTTCTAAGTACTTTCTTGTATCCTATTGAATGTGTTTTACTGGACACAATTACAGTTGTGTATTCTGTAACTAAAGTAGTTTTCTTAGTATTGTCTGTTACATTATTACTTACTTAAAGCAAACCTGTGAAAAGAGAACTATGCGAGCTGCCACTGCATTTTGAAAATGCTAGTTGCTTAGTTAAGCTAAATTGCGGATTTCAATCCTTTCTAAGTCACAGGTCTGGAACAAGTATGCAGATTAGGTAAGTCAGAGAAAAGTCCCAAGTCCGAAGCTGAATATGTGTTTCGGGCTCAAAATAGTAAGAGGGTTAGTATGGCGGCCAAAAAAAAAAAATCATTTTCAGACGGAGAGGTCAGCAATGGCAGCCTACATTGTGGCTCCTGACAGTTCTCCTTTAAGCCCCCTCTTACGCATACGGAGTCCTGAGATATGGCTATGCACAGCTCAGAAAGCACAACAGCTCATCAGAGCAGTGGAAGCATCTCATGAGGCTCAGGGAGATTTTTGGTGACTGAACTGTTTTCCTTTTCCTTGTAGAAAATGAAGCATTTGTTTTTTTGCACATGCAACCACTGCTTGATGTAGTATACCTAGGCCTACAATGTGGTTATATGCAATATGAATCCATATCACAAAGTGTATTGTACTGGATTCCAAATATACAAGTTAATAGCATAGTTACCAGTTTTGTTGTGGCTGACTGTTAAGCAACTTTATCATTTCATTTATTATAATTTGGGGGGTAAGGTTAACTGCAGTTAAAAAAGGGTCAATTAATTAGTGGATGACAGACTAGACTAGCAAACCCCTGATGGAGAATAAATGCTGGTTCAGAACTGGTTGTCCTGCAGCACCCAGAATTCTTAGTAAACAGGCAGCGACTCTATCCTACCCACCTCTGTCCATTCCTTTAAGGCAACTGTTATGTGTATAGGCATGGTTTGTAACATGCTGGCTCACATTGAGATACTGTATATACAGTACATCACATGCCTAACCTCTCAATATCCTAATTGCATGTTTGTGATGGTGAGAGGAAAACAGAGCTTCGGCCTAGTTACTCAGGGCTCCATACACCAAAATCCTCCATGCCAGACATTTACTGAATTGGTTGATTTTTGATAGCTATATGTGTTTTAGTTAGAAACTGAAACATTTGTGGTGCTTCAGTTTCCAATACTAAGCTGAATCCATCTCACATGAGTTAAGCATGGGTCTAAAAACAGGTAACTTAAGGAACAACCAGCACTCAAAAACACATTCTCAGTCAACTCTTTTTGGAGATGGCACAGTTACCAAACCAGAGACCTGGGTCTATGCAAAGTCATTGCCATTTGGTATGCAGGAGGCATGCCTATGCTCACATTTTTGGAAATGGAGTATTTGTTGAGGCATTTTTTTAGCCAGCCAGCAAACGAAGAGGTACACTGTGTCTTGGCACCTCACACACTTGTTATTCTACCAGTGTGGTGATTTCAAGTGTTTCTATGACAACAACATACCAACCATGAAAGACTTTACATGCACTTTATGTTGCAGAAACAATAAAATCATATCCATGTGCGTCTATTATTCCTCACACAAATAAACATTAATATAAAAATTTGACCTTAAAAAAAATTAAACAGTGCACTGCTATTTTCCTTTCTGGTCCAAATAATAGCAAACTGATGATGTAAAGGTTATCTTGTTCCCTCTTTTCTCTTTCCCTAGCCTCTCTATCCTCGCTCTTCTTCTGCCTTTTATCCCCTCTCTGTCTTCTTATCTTGCCATCTGTTATTGTTTCACTTACTAAAAATATAGAAAAGCCAATTGGGGGTCAAGATGCCTCTGTAAAAGGTATTTAAGGCACTGCAATATCTATTTAATTTGTACATTCTTGTTCATCACACACACTTGAACTGCAATTAATGGCACATCTTAGCCTGATTGCATTCATATTTCCTGTATATAGAAGACAAAATGATTCTTTAATAACACAGTACAAAGGTGAATGAAGTGCAGTCATTTTAGAAACATGGATTCAAGGCCGTTTGACACTAGGCAACGTAGGCCCACTTGTTCCAGACTCCTTTTCAATAAACTGAAGCTTTCTATCACTGCTTCTACAGATAACCGATCATTGCAAGTAGAGTGCCCATGTTCATGCTGAACTGGACAATTCCTAACAACTGGCATGAAACTATGTTCAACGGTGCCTTTGAACATGATAGCAATGCTGGCCATTAGGTTTAAATACTCTCTGCAAACCTTTGGGCAAACCAAAAAAGTACCCTTGATGTGGGGCTATCCCCGCATTTCAAGAGTTAAGTGCTTGTTTATGCCTGGGAGACCTGTATAAAGGATTTTTACTTACCTAATCGCCCACTCCACCAGCAGTCAGCGCTGTTCTCCTCTTCTCCTCCTCCAGGGGCAAGTGTGTGAGGACTGGTCTAGCATCTCTGAGGGAGCCAGCAGGAATAGGGATGAGGTAAGTAAAGGTGCATAGCCAAAAGGAAGCACTTACCCTTGAGGGGGTAGCCCCACTGCAAGGGATGTTTTGGTTTGCCTGGTGATGGGCTTTAGGAAAACCCCAAAGCAGTCTTAAACTTTGCAAATGGATCTTGAGTGCTCCCTGAGCACCTATCTATGCAAACCCCAATAACTATACCAAATTAGTGTAATCAGAGCATTCAAACCTGATCTATGGAGTGTGAAAGTCATAAACCTTTGAACTGTATCATACTATTACACCAGGTCAGTTCTTTAAGCATTCTACTCACCATGTTGGTTAGAATGTAGTATGCACCGAAGGCAATGGCATTTCCATATGTAAGGAAATATGTAACAGGCTCCATGATATCCCAGGAGTAAACCCACCAGGTGAGATAGCCTAAAGCTCCTCCCTGTGTAGACAGAATTGCCAGTCCAGTCCACAAAAGAATCTTAGTCCTGGCCTCTGATTTAGCCATTATATGTAACTTAATCTACAGAAACAGAACAGAAAAAAAGATTAGCAGTGTATGTGATATATATTCCATCTAATATCTTCCAATTGGTAAGTGCATAGGCAGTTCTGTAGACCATGCTGTATTCTGTGGCAGTTGCATCATGGTCACAACGGTCTTACAATTCATGTGGTGTGGATAAGCACTAATAACCATACTGTTGGACTGTTATGGAATTTTTAGGACACTTTTGTTACACATTACATACTTATTCTTGATTCATTTGTTCTCGTTTTGTATTTTAATTCACCTATAAAGTGTTGTGATTTGGGTGTTGGGGAGCTCTGTAAAATCCTTTAGAGCAGGGGTCTCAAACTCAATTTAGTCGGGGGCCACTGGACACATTTTTTAGTCCCGTGGGGGCCGCTGCTATATACGTACCAGTTTTAATGTCTTTACATGTTACAAGAGGCAACTGTCACCGATTCAAATTAATGATCAGGTGACAGCTGCCGCATGTAAACACCTACATACCGCATGTAATCATATGTGAAAGGATTACATGCAGTTAGGAATCAATCACTCTCCCTGGATACACGATTGTTTATCCAGGGATAGTGATTGTTTTTGTAACTGCATGTAATCATATCACATACAGTTACATGCGGTATGCAGGCGTGTACATGCAGCGGCTGTGACCTGATCATTAACTTAAATGGGTGACAGTTGCTGCATGTAAACGCCAGAGTAGGGATTCCTGCTGCAGAAAAAAAGCAAGTTTGTGACACAGGAATCCCTAATCGCACCTGAAATATAGGGGACTCCCCCCCATTCCAATTCCCCTGCACACATAATACACTCCCTCCCCCCCACACACACATAATACACTTCACCCCCCCTTCCAAGCCCCCCGCACACATTTAATACACTGC
>NW_017306304.1:2421020-2427859 GCF_000935625.1 Nanorana parkeri
CCCTCCCAAGCCCCCAGCACACATAATAAACTTTCCCCCCTCCCTCCTTTCCTTCCAAGCCCCCTTAAATGCTTGCATCTTTGCAGGGAGGAGACACTTTATCGTTTCCTGGTTATCTAGTGCAGACCTTACTAATGATCCATCATTCGGCCGGAGCTCAGAACTGACAGAGCTCCTGCCGGAGCAGCTCTGCATCCGTCAGAGATGCAGACAGTGTAGCTGCTCCCGCAAGTCGGGCACGCGGTCCGTGACCGTGTGCATGACTTGTCTGCTGGCCACATAGTACCGGTTTGCGAGCCGGAGTTTTCACGCGGGCCGATATATTCAGACCCCTGCTTTAGAGGTTGCTAGGGGTTCCTTGACAAGTGAGCATTGGTGGATACCCTACACTGACCACCAATGTAAAGGGGAACTTTCCTACAGACAATGAATGTAAGGGGGCAGTTTCTTACTACAACTTACAGATCACATTTCTATACCAAGTGATTTAGCTATAATTTTAGCTGGGTTTCCCCAAATCACGAAACTTATGTAAGGATTCTGCTGCTGTAAAAAGATTGAGAAAAGGTTAAAATGAGAGGAAAAATCTGATCCATCCAAACATTCAGCACCCATGCGATACATCTGCATCCTTCAAGGGACACAAGTGATGAAATCCTAATCATATGAAAATCCCATACATGTGCCAAGGTCTTGATCAGATCACCACTGGGCAACCCCAAGTCAAATAAGAGGAAATTTCAACTCACCTGCTCTAGTGGCAGCAGCTCTTCTTTCATAGCTTCTATCCTCTGTAGCAGCTCGTGTTCTTTGTGTATATGAAGTTCTTCTAAGTGCAATGTTGAATACAGGTCCTGAATCAAAGACTTTACAGGATCAAATCCATCAGACTCATGAATGGGCTGCTTGTCTGAAAGAAAGATGAGCATTTAGATTTTGCTTGACTCATATTCTGCAGAGATGTACAAAACAGGCAAACAGATGATGCCCCAAAAATACATTGTTTCAGTCTTTTTCTCACCACTTCATCTGTTGGAGATACAACAGCATATACTGATATGTAATTTGTCATTTGTGCCGTCGATGGCAGTGTAGTGCAATGCTAGCCTCTATGTGCATGCTTATCTATGATACACAGGAAGTAGTTTAAAAAAAAATTACACTCACCTGATCCCTCAGAGCCAGCAGTGCTCCCTCCAGCCTCTCTCCTGCTCTCCAGCAGAGATGATATATTCCTCAGCGTCCTCACCTCCTATACCCTGTATTGGATATAAAGACTTGCGTATTCCTAGACCGCAGCAGTGGAGGGGGAGAGAGGCTCCAGGGACCAGCCTAAGAGATGACCAGCTCAGAATATCAGGCGAGTATAACTTTTTTGACCCCAGGCAAAAACAACCAGTTGTCCATTGCAAAGTTTGGTTATCCCCACTGGAAGAATAAAATGTCTGCCCTCTGCCCAGAGCTCTTCTTTAATACAAGTGACTGGTTGAAGATAGTATAAAGACAGATTTTAGGCAGTTCAATGAGCAGTATTTTGAAACTAAATTGAGTGATTTTTATTAAGTACATAACTGGGCTTACTTTCTGCTGTAAATCAAAGGACTGATCAACTATCTCACCTCCCCCCTGTTGTTTGATGTATTGTTTATTTCTATGAAGACTTTAGAATGTCTAAGTCATGTTCATATCATACCTGCCTGGAGAGACTGGACATGATATGTTGAATTGTTTATGACAAGATGGAAATCATTCTTTAGTAAGACATCCATCAGTGTTGAAGAAGAGAACTTGGCACCATCTGAGGATAAGAAAGGTTTACATTAAAAACAAACATGGCAGAGATAATGATCTCATATTATACAGGGAAGTACTTCCTCAACCATGCCTCTTACAAACTCTGCAAGATAATTACCAAGTCAACCATTCATGGAGAACACACCTTTGAATCTAAATAAAAACTAAGGTTTGGATCATATATGGTCAATGAGCTCTTCAGAACTATACATATTAGATGGGTAACTGCACTAAATTCAAAACTAAACTTAATCAAACATGTGCTAGCAGGTGCGTTTTCTGGAATGTATGTAGAATGTATGTCCCATCTGCCAATGCACTATGAAATCCTTCTGCCAATGAATGAACCTTTACCTGTCTGGTAGCAGATTTTTTTCAATTGTAAACTGCTTGTGGCACATGTACAGTGCAGTGTACACTGTGGGCATCTGTAAGATGAAGAGAGTGAAGTCAGGTCCCAGGACGATGCAACTCCAGTACACATGAACAGGGGTTACATCATCAGTGGCTGCACAGTGGTCAAAGAAAGATGATGTTGGGCCAGTAGAAGACCAAAAAAAGATGCCAGTGATGGGCTGAGTGATGGGGGGAGTGCAGACCTGCTTGAGGAGGAAAAACTATGGGGTAAGTCTGCCATAATAGGCAGCACAGTGGCTCAGGGGTTAGCACTTATGCCATGCAGCCCTAAGGTACCCTATTCAAACCCAGATTTGGTCAGGACATGGAGTTTGCATGTTCTTCTTGTGCTTGTGTGGGTTTCCCCCAGGTACTCTAAGTTTCCTCCCACAATCCAAAGACATGCTGGTTTGTAGGTTAATTGGCTCCTGTCTAAATTGGCCCTAATATGTGCACATATCAGAATGTAAGATTGAAAACTCCTCGAGGGCAGGGACTAATGTGAATGAAGAGTATGTAAAGCACTAGGTAAAGGGACCTGTTGCAGCTTTAGTTCCAGTTTAAGGAAAGGCATATAATAACTCTCCATTCAATAAGGGCTTAATGGAGAGTTATTATATGCTAATCCTTAAACTGGAACTAAAGCTGCAGCAGGTCCCTTTATTCAGCGCTCTCACTAAATGAGATTTGACATTTTCTAGCCTACTGCATGGCAAACTCAGTCAGTAGCTTTTAAAATTGGATTTAGTTTCAAAGATTACGGTTTTCTAGAAGGTAAAGTAAAAGCATTGTAATTACTTTTGTCCACCTCTGGGTGCAGAGAGAAATGCAAGATGGACCTTATATAAAAACAAGTAATACTATTTCCATTATTCCTTTCTTTTATTCTCTTGTACCTGTGGATATTGCAGCCAGTTTCTCAATTCCTTGGTCCTCATTTTGGATGTCCTTTAAGAACTTTCCCACTGTAGTTGTGAAGGGTTTAATGGTGAATTGGCAGCGTTCATTCCGCGATGGCAGGGAGACTGTTATAACAGGGAGTCCATGCTTATATTGAACAGCCACATCTGCAATACAAATAAACATATTCTATTTCAGAGTTTCTCAACTCCAGTCTCAGGCCTCATTCACACTGGCACTGACCAGCTTTTTGCCTCCCAGATCACCTTTTCCTTGTGTTTTCTTTTGTTCCTGCTCTAAAGAGGGTTTAGCCGGGTTTAGGCACGTTTACATGCATTCAGCCGCGTTCAGAAGCTCTATTCAGATCCTAGGACGCACTTCACTTCTATTTTCCCTAAACACAGCTAAACTGACCGCAGGAGAACGCATTTAATCACAACGTGTGAATGAACCCAAAATCATTAGATGCATACATATTCCTTTAGGAAAGGTTTCTAAATGCATATAAACACATCTAATTGCAGGTGTTCAATTCCCCGTGTGAATACAGCCTCAAAGTGTATTTCCACTTTTGCAGCAAAACTGGGATAACAACCGTTTTATATTTGTTACATGTTCCCATGTTCAGCAGAACTTTAAAACATATTTAAACATTGTTACTTATCATTTGACTTGCTCTTTCTGAAACCTCCAAAACTGAGAGAGAGAGAGAGATTTTAATAATCGTGTAACTAAATCGCTTCTGAAAATAATTGTTAGCTGCAGCCCTACTGTCCTGGCCATTTTTCAATATTCAGCGCTGCAGTATTTTGGCTGACATTTATACCATCATGCAATGCTGTACTCAAAATAATTTTTTTAGGGACATTTAGCGCTTTCTTTTGGTGGTATTTAATCAGCACTGGTTTTTATTTTTTTACTATATTATGAAAAAAGTGCATATTTACATTTATGTGTGTGTGAACGCAGGGGCGGGGGACATATTCTTTGGGTGCTTTTTATTTATTTTTTTAATAAGTCTGTTTTAAAAAAACTTTTTTTTTTTCCTTTTACACTTAAAACAGGTCCTCTTTATGCTATCAGATAGGGGACTAACAAGCCCCCTACATGATAGATAATATACAATGACAGGTCCTCTTTATGGAGACATCAGGGATCTCTAAGACCCCTAATGTCACCTAGGGAACCCCAAAGAAGCAGAGATCTGCTTCACCGGCTTCTTATCTGGCTACGGCAGCCAGAGAAATGACAAGCTAAAAGGTGGAAGTGATGTAATACACATCGCTTCCGCCTTTAGAGAGAATGAAGGAGAGATCAGCGGTGGGGAAATGCTGATCTCTCCTCCGTTCTCTCTAAAGGCAGCTGCTGTGCCAGTCCCGGGTTTGCAGAAGGGGCAGCAGAGCCCGGGATAACCTGTGGAGGGGGGAGCACGGCAATAGATAGGGAGCGCGGCAATGGGGGGGGGGGAACACACACATTACATGCAGTCATACAAGCGATTGGCCGGCTGTAGAGCCGGCCGAACGCTTCTGTGCAACAGCCGGTACCGGCTGTTTAGATTCCCAGCGGGACCCTTTTTGTACACGTCCCCGCTAGGAGGTGCCCGTGAGCAGAAGAAAAATCACGTACATGTACATCCACCCGATGGGAAGCATCCGCCTCCCGTCCACATTTTTACAATGGGCAGACGGCAACTGGTTAATACATTAAGGGCGTTTGTAAAGAGATGAATTTATGATTTTGTCATGGCATGAAGCACACCTAAAATGCAGGTCACCTGATGCCCATTCACTTTAATGGTGCAGTGTGGATGACAGTCCTTGGGGTGTATATGACCTGTTTTAGGTTTCTTTCTTTGGACCCAGCAGGTTCTATTGGGATGTGTTTGCATTGCGAGCTAAGCAGATCAAACCCAGCCTTTCATGGAGTTTTGCATTGGAACACATGTATTTGAGCAGTCTTGCAATTAAATGCAAAAGGCAGTGATTGACAACAATACCCTTGACCCCTATAAGTGGTTAGCAAGCAAAAATGTCCAGCATTATTGTCACATGTCCAGTGATTTTATAGCCATATTTCTAGGCTCTGTAATTGTGAAAGGCACATCTACGCGACATCCTACGGGCTTACCTACATGACCGCTGTATACGCAATAAAGAGCCAGTAAACTCACCTTTGTACAGAAGCCGAGATTGATTGTATGTTATATGCTCTATGCTATCAGCCAGGCTTGCCTGCAGTAACTGTTATTGTTTTCACTCAACAACCCATTTTGGAAAGTAGACACCCCAAGGTATCTGCTAAGAGGCATAGGAAACACCAGCAATAGCTGTGACTATGACTGCGAAAACACATGCAGTGGATACAGTCAGTGAAACGCCTGCGTTGGATGCGGTTAGGAATGCGGAAACTGCTGGTGGCAACTGAGATTAGTGACGTTGAAAAAACTGGTGCTGAATGCAATGTCCAATGACAGTGCAGTGATTTGTAGCCAATGGGAGGATCTGTGAAAGGATTCATTCCCAGATCCTCCATGGCTGTTTGCTTACAGTGTGATCAGCGAAGGTCACACTGAACTCCACCGATCACATTGTGATGTGATCCCAGGCTGAGAGCCGCTAGTAACGGAACAGCTCTTAGCCTGATCCTGAGCGGCTCTGCTGTCTGCTGAGCGTGTGACCAGAGGCGGCTCTCTAATTAGGCAAGTTAGGCGGTCGCCTAAGGCCTCGCGCTTACGAGGGCCTCGCGGCCGCCTAACTCGCCTCTGCAGATTTTAGCTGCAACGATTTCCAAGCGGGCAGAATGCGGCGCCCGCGGCCTCTGCAAATCCCCGCTCCTCCCCCATCTGCCACTGCGGGCCTCGCGGGGAGAATGGGGTGCCGGTGATCGATCAAACACCGGACGCAGCCTCCGGACAAGCCCCGCCCCCTCCGCCACTGCGGGGAGAATGGGGTGTCCGCAGCTTTAGGACAAGCCCTGCCGACTCCCCATCTGCCACTGTGGGCCTCGCCGGGAAAATGGGGTCGGTGCCCGCGGCCTCAGGACAAGCCCCGCCCCCGCTCCATCGGCCACTGCCGTGTCGACAGAACACCGGCCTCGTGGGGAGAATTGGGTGCCCGCAGCCTCCACACAAGTTCCGCCCCCCCCCATCTGTCACTGCCTCACAGGGAGAATGGGGTGCCAGCAGCACCACTTCCTTCTCTGCACAGAAAGAGCCTGCCCGGTGCCATGGACTTGCAGAGACTTTGGAGGAGGCCAATAACATCAGGGTGAAGAGCAGCAGGTGCATGGAGTTCAGGTAAGTGAAGCACCCCTCCTAAGGCTGCGTTCACACCTGGGCGTTTTTCAGTGCTGATCGAAGCGCTGAAAAACGCCCAACGCTCAAAATAGTACTTGAGTTTCTTTGGGGCGGATTTACGCGCGGATCCATTGACTTCCGCATATTAGATTTTGTAAAACGCGCGTCAAATGCGCGTTTCGTGGACAGAAAAACGTGCAAAAACCATGCGGCCAAAAACGTGCGTTTGACGCGCATATTACAACCGCCCAGGTGTGAACCCAGCCTAAAAAAGGAAAATACATGCTAAAAAAAATAAATCATTCTTGTTTTAAAAATACTGTTGTCAGGGCCCAGTCACGCCATAAAGACTGCGTTCCAGTGCGTCCTGCCTGACTCACTTCGTTTTGGGATAGGAGGGGGCATAACGGTGCCATGAAGTCAGTAGCACCACATGCAACCCTCCCCCCCC
>NW_017306304.1:2428117-2457438 GCF_000935625.1 Nanorana parkeri
CGTTCCTTACTTCTGCCCTCTGCGCGTTCCTTACTTCTGCCCTCTGCGCGTTCCTTACTTCTGCCCTCTGCGCGTTCCTTACATTTTACCCCTTAAAATGCGTTTACCGCTCATCAGTTTAATGTTATAAGTGATTGATGGCCCTAAAATTATTTCTCTCACTGCGATGTTCGCAGCGATATGTAACATGTGCGGCACAATAGGTGCAATTTCTTTTTTTTGCCCAACTTTATTGCTATCACATAGGGGGCTAAGAAGCCCCCTATGTGATAGCCAATTTACATGACAGGCCCTCTTTATGGAGACATCAGGGGTCTCCAAGACCCCTAATGTCACCTAGGGACCCCCAGAGATCTACTTCATCAGCTTCTGTAGCTGGAGAGTGACACTGAATGCAGGAAGTGGCGTAATATACATCAATTCCTGCATTCGGGGACTGAGAGGAGATCAAAGAGAGATTGTGTACCGAACTCCCAGTCCCGGCCGCATCGGGCACAGCGGATCACAGGACCGGCAAGGCAGTGACACCTGCTCCTATACAAGTGGTCGGGCATCTCTAGAGACGCACGATCGATTGAATGTAAAGCTCCCGGCCGGCCATGTAATTACAACGGGTGGCCAGGAAGCTACTCGTCGGGCTCCGCGTCCTCTCATCACAGACGAGAGGACGAGTGGATTTTTCAAGCCCTGATTATTGGTTTAGGTGGGGGCCTCACAATTTGAGTTTCGCCTAAGGCCTCACAAAGTCTAGAGCCGCCTCTGCGTGTGACTGACAGTCATTGGAGTACTATGAGAAGGAGGGGGCGTATACAGCTGTCTTCGGCTGTCTAAAATGCTGTAGCCCGTTATTAGCTGAAAATGGGTAAGAGGAGCACATTAGTAAATGTACTCCTGTAAGTTACAGGAGTACATGAATGTCCTCCAACTTTCTTTTATTTTAAATAGACTTTTACTTGACGCCTGCTGCATATTTTTAATATGTAGGTTTTGAAAATACTCTGAAAATGTGCAGTGGGTAGGTACCAATTATAAGTCTTTTTAAAACATGGTTTTTAACCATATGGTGTCAAACAACAAAATCGGGTATACGAAAAGCCAAATCATGAGTATATTATGTAAAACAGAAAAAAGTTGTTGTGGTGATAATACTTTTAGAGCGCTATGAAATCTACCCAACTGTGTTAAATGCTATAGGGCCTCTACCTGCTAGTGGTG
Organism: Nanorana parkeri; assembly: GCF_000935625.1. Classification (NCBI taxonomy): domain Eukaryota; kingdom Metazoa; phylum Chordata; class Amphibia; order Anura; family Dicroglossidae; genus Nanorana; species Nanorana parkeri. The sequence goes on from NW_017306304.1 coordinate 2,429,333, forward strand.
AAAGTAAATACTGCACGTATTTAAGAGGCTCTGTCACTTTGGAGAAGGGGGGCAAACCTCTGCAAGCATGAAATTATTATTATTATTATACAGGATTTATATAGCGCCAACAGTTTGCGCAGCGCTTTACAATATAAGGAAGACATTACAGTTACAATACAATTCAAGACAAGATGGTAAGGAGGGCCCTGCCCATGACGGCTTATAATCTAAAAGGATGCAAGAGCTTCGATATATACATGAGAAGTATACCAATAAGAACATTTTTTGTTAACCATAGAAAACAGAATCTCTATTTCATTTTCAACACAATAACTACAGAATCAGCAGTTGCAACAAGACGTGATTTCATTTGCATACTTTACTTGGTAAGTCCTATAGATTTTGCACAGCCATACATAACACTTACCACTGGAGGGTGCTAGTGTGCTGTAGAAACCCACAGTGTTCACATGAAGGGCTTGTCTAACATTTCTAACCTAAAAAACAAGCAAAGGAGAGATTGTTTGTTATACTTAGAATAAACTGGTTTGCAGAGTCACCTGAAATGACTTTTAAACACGTTCCTTGTAAAACAGTTACATTAACATCTTGCCATTTAAATCTTAAAGCCAAAGTGCCTTACTCCTTTGTGGTTCCAAGAAAATTCATGAATTCATCTCCAGCTTATCTGAGGCTCTAAACTGTATCTAAAGGAATTACAATAAGACCAATGTGCACTTAGTGATGATAAGAGCTGTCATAATAATATTCACAACACTGCTCCTGCAACCCTCTAGTATAAAAGGGATTCAATTACAGTAATTAACTTTTCACACCAATACTGTAATAACCATTGAAATAAAGTTGCCCTGTGGCCTCTATTTCCAGTACAGTGGAATGTAACTGCCCAACTCTGTCCAATGCTGAAGTACTGTCCCTTTAAAAGAAAAAAATGTGGGGTCACCCTCAAATTCCATACCACACCCTACTCCAGTGGATAAGAGTCTAGTATGGATTGAGAAGGGCCATGCTGTCCAAGTGGGGACTGTCTTCAAATGGCAATATTTCTTCTCTTAATGTCACTTTTGCAGGAGTACATCATTCTGGTGCACAGCTACAGGAGCAGGTTTAAGGCATCCCCCAAGCACAATATTTAAAGGAATTGTGTATTTTGGCACATATCCCCTGTGGCTGCACCCAACTACCCTTTTCCTTTTTTTATAACAAAAGCTTGCAACACCATGTTCAGGAACAATGTGATTGGGGCCCACAGATTACTCACTGGAGAACTGAGCATTGCTTGGTCCACTCACCCCTAGTCTTTACCAGCAATACATTTAGTTAAAAGAGAACTATGAGGGGAGTGCTTTTCACTCACCTTATAGTTCTAGCCGACCTGTAACAATGAGACTGTCACAGGTCGGCTCAGTAGATCGGGAGGTGAGCGAACACATACCGGCGTTACCTCACCTCTCGATCCTGTCACAGTTCTCTGCCGTGACAGGGGAGGGGCTGGATTCCCCCCTCCCAGCTCCGATCCACCAGCGCTGACGCGGGAGGGGGCGGGTGCAGCTGGCGGTATACTGTGTCGTCTCAGTATACCGCAAGCTGTAGTTCGCGGTATACTGAGCTCAGGGTGACGGGAGGACGCTAGTTTGTGTCCTCCCGTTACCCTAAGGAGAACTATGGGGAAAAGCCTTAACCCCATAGTTCTCCTTTAAATATGGTTCACATCTTAAGCTGATAATGGTATCCACATTACACTGAAGTTACAAAGCTATAAGAGGGTATTGCTATCATAGAATAAATAAGCCCCTGCAAAGCAACCAACCCAAATCTTATATTTGCATGTCCCCACTCCTTTATTTGTGTAGCTTGCTTGGCTGCACAGCCAACCGCTACATAAGTCTCCAAACTTATGCAGCGAGCCATACAAGATATGTAACATAACAACCTATGCATGCTATCTATAAAAAAAATAGATATAAGGAAGAGAAAAGGCAGCAGGTTTACAGGGAGAAGCACCAAGCCTCAACACTTACAAAATGTTGTCTGTTTCTACTTTGTTTCCATTCTCTATACATCTCTAAACTATTGTGGCTAACACAATTCAGCAAGAAATATAGGCATAAGCGTATGCAGATGAAGCTGAGAGAAGTCGGAAGGCTCTCTGTGATTCAAGAGTCCTACCGAGCTGCTGGCAACCAGTGACGTCAGTGAGATGGGCGGGACGCTGGATAGAGCCACTGACAGTGTGGTCTGTTGTCCGCCCCCCAACCAGAACAACTTAGCACATACGTGCACTTAACACCCCCGCTGGACGAAACCCCCAGAACCATTCCCTGCCAGCACTAGATTTCCCCCCCCAACCACAGATCGACTCAGGTGAAGAATACCATAGGAAAAGCACCGAATACAGTCCTCAGCAAAAGATGAAGCTAAAGCCTAGGAGACTTGCAACATCTGTAGTGACGTCACTTCTGTGCTTCTATGTAGAGCTGCTGACTTGCAGAGAAGGAAAATTCAGCAGGCATCACCCCCACCCTTAATGAATAGCCTGATCACTGCTGTTATATTGATGCTGTCTGAAAGAGTGGAAAAAATGAGTGCATCATCACTCTTCTACACTCATGACCACTGAGGTTCATCCAGCCCTCCTGTACAGGGCCTCATCAGGTCAGCAGGGGAGGGGGGGCCCACACATTGACGCCCCCCCCCACCCTTAATTGTATCTCGCACCACTGTGCCGAGGAAGACTGTCCCCTTCTTGCCACTATTGCACGCTCTCAGCCAGCAGCGTGACCACACCATGCCGACTCTTGAATGAGTGTGGCAATCAGCAATATGGCTAGACTCCAGTAACGCACAGTAAAAGCACATGATAAACACACAGTACATAGCTTCTACAGACTGCTATAGTGAGCTAATCCGGTATATCTGATCTTGATCAAAGCTGCAGGATCTTCTGGACCTGGCTGGTACAGCCAGCTGGTCACTTAAATAGGTCATGTACAGCAACAGAATTCTAATAAGGTTCTTTAAAGTTTTATAATTACCATTGCGCTTCAAGTAAATCTTATTTTCTCTTTCATATAAATTTAACGTGTGCTGCACATCTATCACCCTTTAGGCCGATTTAACTTTATTTGAGAAATCCCTCTCCGGCACAGTGCAAAATGAACAAAAATGACGACTCGGAAGTACTTTTGGTGTAAGCAATGCTGGTTATCCCTGACACAGGAAGTCCATCAATATTTAATTTTGCAGCATTCGCATTTGGAGAGTTTTTACTGATTGTGATATTTATCAGCTACACATATTTAATTCATCAAATCCTAACTAATCAACAACTCTATCCCCAAACTAGAAAAAAGATTTGGTTGGAGTTGTACTTTGACAGTGTTTTCTTAAATTGATCATTTGGATTAAATCAACTAAACACGTTAGAGGTGATCATAACGGGTCAGGGGTAATCCGATGTAAACAGACAAGTCCTCTTACATCCGATTCCACATAGACCAACATGGGACATTTCCTCCATTGCAAGATAGAGGAAAAAACTGAACGGACAGGGGTGTCACAAGACTGACATTCGTTCTATACTGCTCCTATCAGCAGGGGACCTGTGCACGGATGCAGAATTTTGGCCCCAATAGACTTCAATGGAAAAGCTAAAAATGTGTGAAAAACCCAAAAATGTCTGTAATGTACGTTTTCACGCACTTTCTTGCCTAGTAATTAGCTTTAGTTTAAAAAGTTTAAGTGAGAATTTGCCCTTACAGTAAAAGTAGATAAACTCTCAAACTTTTTTCATTAATGAATCCAGACCAAACAAATATACATTGCCCAGCCACTCTCCCCCTCTGCTCCAGTGGTCTAAAAACCCGGGTGAGTATATATTTTTAATTTTAGACCCCAGACCAAAATGAGCACCTAAACCTGGCAGTGTGGGTGTAGCCCCACTGCAAGGGTTAATTTGTCATTTGCCCGGATTTCTTCTTTAACATACCAAATAGTTCATCTATTGCGTCAGTCTACATTCACTGCCCCATCCATTTTTTTCTTAGCCTTGCCTAGCCTTAGCCTTGTTACACAAATGAATCTCATTTATGAACAACATTACACTAGCAACATAAATCTGGCGCAAATATATCCAATGCGACCATATGCGTTCAAACACTCGCAATTGCTATGATAAATTCACCCCACTGTGTTTTGGAATGTCTTATTCAGATATTTACAAGTTGTTTAAAATGCCCACTAAAGTTTCCAACATTTACAGTACAAGGCACACGTTCCAGAGCCTAGAAAGGAATATGCAGCAATAATTCAAGGGCCCTGCATACACTTGACCTCTTGTTAAGAATCCAGAGTGGTGTGTCTCCACCGGTCTGTGAAGCAGTACATCTGTACATTTTTTTTATGTCCAGCACCTATTGGTGACAGCTTTCATTAGGAGCTATTTATCAAGCTCACAGATGTTACGCCTACTGCCCATTCAGCTAAAATAGACTAACGATGCAGCTCAAATAGTGGCAAAAAACAAAATGCGAACCAAGGAAAATTTATGAAAAACTGAAATAGATTGCACAATTCTTAGAACAACTTTCTTAAACATTGGTCTGAGTCAATTAACCATACCCTGTCTTGGTTCTATTAAATTGTCAGGTTAAATGACAAATCTGTAAAAAATATTTCAACAAAAGTCATACAAATATAGGAAATGTACATTTTACACGAATACTGAATTCCAACAACAGACTGACATTTTTATATATTTTGAATCCTAAACTCATATTTTTTATGTACGTTTCTAAAGCAGGTGTCGTTAGCTTTCCTCTCCCAAAATAGGTCAATAAGTATTTTTCAGTGGGCCTCCATCAGCAGGACAATGGGCTGTGCATACCTTCTGGGATAAAAGGCTTTCCATAATTTTAAAAGGGAAAGGGCAGGTGGAACAACTCTTTAAACAAACACTGTCACCTTGTCCATGCAGGACAAAGTGGCAGTGCATGGGCAAAGGGCATTCTTGCACCCACCTATACGCACCTTATTACTAATCCTTTGCCATTCCTTTCTCTTCCTAAGATGGTGAGAATACATAGGTATTATACTTCCAGGTATGGAGGGGTATGTGCTCCCCTGTGACAGTGCCCAGGCCCAGCAGCCAATTGCTAGGCCCCAGTGCTCACCGCTCCCCAGGGTTGCCAACACAGCTAATCTCGGTTCCAGCTAAAACGTAGGAAGGCGCAGCAAGGAATCACAGGAAAAGAAGGTTACAGTGTCTCATTAACTGGAGCAAGTATTTGATGGGTAAAGCTATAAACTGTACTGGATAAATGTTAGGGTGTTGGAGTACTGCTGGGTTTTTTGAGACCTTGATGCTTGGGGTGATTCTTTAACCGGATTTCCACTGTATCGTTCTAAATATCATTGTCAGAAGCTGGGAAATCCTCCATTCAGATAATGTTGTTTATCAGATTGACCAAAAATGAAACAGGCAGAGTAGAGGTTAATTTCCAAGGGTAATGGTGGAGTTGGTAGGCTGCTGACATAAAACGTCTAAAATTTTCTACTGGAAAATCCTGGGCTTTCTGGTCCTAGGAAGAATTTGACCAAAAACGCCATTTATTTTTTTCAATTGCTTTATTTATGAGTTCACAGATAATGAAACCATCAGGGCAATACTGTACATTAAATAAATTGTACATCCCAGTCATTGTCGGAAGTAGAAGAACACAGAACCATAATTCCATTGTTCCTAATTAAATGGGGAGTGAAAAGTGGGATGAGGTGTGTGGCCCAGAAGGTTCATGTACTTTTTCAAGCTTCATGCAGCTGACGACAAGCAAAACAATGCTCAGGTGTGAACAGGGGCCACTAAAAACAAAGGGATTCCTCTTGTTGAGCACTATCATACTTAGAGCTACATGCCTAGGTGTGAATGGGGTCTACTGGACTGCAAATATGGTGATAAGGACTTATCTAACTTTCTTAATATGTATACTTGTTTCAGGTCTGTAATTCAGAAATACCTAAACTAGTGGGTCAGCATAATGGTCAGATCAGTGGTGCCAGTTCCCATATTTTTCTCATCAACGTTTTACTATTAAGAGTATTCTAGACAACTAGTGAAAACAATCAGTGCTGTTCTAAAGCACTGTGCTAAAATAATAAAGTTTACTTAGTTCACTTTAATCCAAGTTCTCTATAATCCATTCAAGAGGTAGTTAACAGTCTATTTGACAGGGTTAATTTGAATGTGCTTCCTTGAGCATGTGGTTTGTTACTACTTCTCTCTCTGCTGAGAAACTAGGCACCACCTGCAGGTTCTGACCATTACCCCCTGCTTTCAAACTATGATGCCAGCAGTGTGCAAGTTTCTACCGGCAGGAAAGGCAACTGCAGAAAACCCCTACCACATCCTACTATAAATTACTGGGCATCGGCAACCTGTTGGGAGTTACATTTTCACGTTGTGCATTACATTCTAGGATTTAGTGGGAGCATTTCCTGCTGCTCAAATCTCTGGAGGGACATGCTTACTTTAAGTATTTGCCGTCCGCCAGTTGTAAATAAACAGAAAGACAGATAACAAGTTCCTTTCTGCGGGTCGCCGTATATGAACGGCTTTTTTTATCCAGTAAAATTTTTAAACAGCCAGTACTTGGCTGTTCCGTACAAGCGCTCGGGTGGCTCTATAGCCACCCCGAACGCTTGTAGGGTGTCAAAGACTTGTGGGCCACCACCGCTGTTGACTATCCCGGGCTCCATTGACTTTCGTGCAGGCCCAGGACCGGCACAGCGGCTGCCAGTACTGAAAACGGAGGGAGATCAGCACTCTTCTATTTGCTGAACTCCCCTCCGATCTCTGAAAGCAGAAGTGATGTGTATTACATCACTTCCGCCTTCAGCTGTCATTTCTCTGGCTGCTATAGCCAGAAGAAGTGGATCAATCAGATCTCTGCTTCATATTTTAAAAAAATGCCCCCACATGCACATACATACAAACATAAATATGCGTTGGGTGTGCCTAAGTGCGAAAACAACGATTACACCACACGTTACATATCATCACGAACGTTGGATTGCAAGCAATAATTCTAGCACCATTAATCACTGTTAACACTGAACATTGTTTGACATGTTTGGTGTCTATTTACCCGACGTGATCCCATCTTTTATATTTTATAAAAAAGTGTGTAATAATACATGTTTGATAGGGTAACGTAGTTTTTTTTTTTTTTTAATTTACATTTTCTGAACTTTGTTCGATATATAATAAAAAAATACCCCAGTGGTGATTAAATTCCACCAAAAGAAAGCTCTACGTGTCCCCAAAAAATGGTATAAAATTGATTTAGGTACAGCGTTGCATGACTGAAAAAATGTCAAAGTACCTCAGAGCTGAATAATGAAAAATGGCCTGGCCAGGAAGGGGGTTTAACACCCCGGTCTTCAAGTGGTTAAAAGGAGTTGTAAGGTTCCAGCATATACTATCCTGTTATAACATCAGCATTCTAATAGGAATACATACTAGAGTTGTTTTTTTATAATGCAATCAAAGCTTGCGTGAAAAAAAATCCCTTTTATGTAGTGATTGCTGCCTTCTATCTGCCTATCACTTTCAGGATTCCCAGTTTGCTTTACATCTCGTTCCCTGCTGCTTGATGTGATGCAATTGCAATTTCCCAAGACTACATATCCCATCATGCAGTGCTTTCATGCATTGGGAAGTTCAGAAGTTGAGTTGTAGTTTGTGCAGCAGGCTTAGTTAGAGTGGTGACATAAAGTGCATATTCACAGCGCTGAGTGAAATTGTGTCAGTGCATTGAGGAAGTACATCTCATAGGCATCTTCAATAGGTACATTTACAAACTTCTAGATTGATATGGTAATTAGGACTTAACTTATCGCAATCAATATTAATATTATTTTTATTATATAGTGCCAGCAGTTTGTGCACCTCTTTACAAAATGAAGGGAGACAGTACAGCTACAATAAAATTTCAAAGCAGAAGGGTTAGGAAGGCCCTGCTCGCCAGAGCTTGCAATCTAAAGAAATACATATCTATTTTTAGTTTTTAATCATAGATACCCTTTAATATTCTATTTCAACGCCTGTGGAGTATAAAGATGCCCTTCTGACCTTGGCCTACGCCTCAGAATTGAGACTTACTGTAAAGCAGAGATAGCAGAATTGCAGAAGCAAACAAATGCGATTGGGTGTGGAGGACATAAAACACAAGGCTTAATAATTAGGCAAGTACTGTAAATTGGCAGGCAGGGTGACTTTAGATCACTTTGACAGTACTTGAATGAGCAACCAAGTCAATAAAGTTAATAAAAGCTGGGCTTAAAGGCTGCCTATTTAAATCTGCACAGTGTCTTCTTGTACAGGACTGCTGAATTATTAGCACAGCACGTTGTGCTTTCCCAAGCCGTCAGAGCTGGAGGCATTTCAAATTACAATGTGCAGTTTCTACAGGCACAGCAGATAAGAGATATCTGTTATGGCCAACTCCCAGCAATAACTATGCCTGTACATTAATAAGCGGTCAGCTGGAAATACTTTTACTTACACCAACTTGAACCTGATCAGTGACTTAAAGTGATTTAATGTGATATGCAGTACTTATATAGCAAATTAACCCTGCTTTGCTGTGCTCGGAAATTGTTTTCACACTGTTTTAATTAAAGCATTTCAAGAACACAGTGTTCCTGCTTGCAAATAAAGTACAGAAACTTTAATTAAGCTCCCTTATCATTTCCGCTTTACCTCGTACGCTGGGCTACTTACAACTTTATAAACTAGCATGAATTTAGTACCAAACATTAAAAAATAGCACCATATTCGGATTTTACAATAGGAGGACCATGCAAATTACGGTAGGTCAAACTGATAAGCAGGACATTCCAGCTGGAGACTAGTCATAGCTGCTGCACCGTACACCACTTTGGAAGCATTATACACTTCTTCTAGAATTATATATTGCTCTGATAGTCTTGTCCTTACTGTCCCACTGTCCTGTCCTACTTACACTTTATTCAGTCACAAACTGGTCTCTTTTGCATAAAAGTTCCTTACTAATTCAGAGCACTGTTCAGGCAGTGGTAGTACCACAGTTTGGCTTAACCCTGTGCCTAGATTGTAAAATTATAGGGGTGCATATAGCACCCATCCGCCCTTCATTCGAAGGGACTGATCCTCTTCAAGGACCAACTTCAAAGTGTCTCTTCCATCCTCAGTCGTCCAACTTTTTAGTCTGATAAATAGACCTCTATAAAAAAAAAAGCTACTATTTTAAAAATTCAGTGTCAAGGTAAAAAAAAGTGAAGAAAATATGCACTTGTGGGTTTAGCCAATCATTTTTGACGTATAAATTATTTCCGAGTCACATAATTCGGGTATGTGGAAATGGTGTTCCCATTGCATACATGGTTTGTGCTGAAAGATAGCCCTCTCTTTCTCATCTCAGGAGGTATGGGGTTGCTTGCAAGCACTGCCTGAATGTTTTCTGGTAGCCCAGCTGACTATGTAGTTCATCCTACTTCTGCTAGGAGACCAGAAAGTTAGCATAAAATTTGCCACTTGATGGCTGCTAGTTGTAAAAATAAGAAGCTAATATACAGCATTTCATACATTTGTAACTAAAAACAAATATGAAAAACACTATGGAGTCTATTTATAAACGAATCATAGGCCCGTTTATCCTGTGAATATTTATGAATGTAAATTTTGGGTGTATAATGCCAAAAAATGAATGTTCTCAATATGTTTTTCCCAGTTCGTATATAGTGTGTTTTAATATATGTTTTTCCCAGTTCAAATATAGTGTTCTAATATAGGTTTTTCCCAGTTCGAATATAGTGTGTTCTAATATAGGTTTTTCCCAATTTGAATAATATAGTGTGTTCTAATAATACATTATCGCCACTAGATAGAGCCGAGGACCATAGGAAATACTATAAGTATGCTTCTAAGCTCAATCTGGTGATCATAGTGTATTATTACAAAAAGCTACCTTCGAACTGGGATAAAATATTTTAAGAACATACATTTTTGGCATTAATTGCCCAAAATGAACATTCACAGATACTCAGAAGGCAAAGGCCCTGTAAATTGTTTATAAATAGTATAAACAGAGGGCAACCAAACTCATTAAGGGGTGCGAGGATCTGAACTATGAAACAAGGTTGTTAAAATTAAATATGTTCTCATTGGAGATTAGGAGATTAAGGGGGGACATGATTTTCATGTATAAACTATTCAAGGGTGACAGCAACCTTTGTAACAAACTGTTTACGGTCAGCTCCGTAACAAAGAGGGCACAACCAAAAATTGGTGGAAAAAAAATGTCAACATACAGGGTGCAAGGGGTTCTTCACAGTTAGAGCGGTTAGGGTCTGGAACTCGCTGCCGCAGGAAGTGATTTCAGCTAAGAGTGTGGAATCATTCAAGAGACTCCTGGATGAGTTCCTTGGAGACCATAATATACAGGGGTACAGGTACTGCTAAAAGAAAAATCACACATGGACACATATACACGCACACACCTGCTCATAAATGCATACACGCAATAGGTTGGACTTGATGGACTTATATATCTTTATTCAACCTCAAATACTAGGTTGTTATTGCTGTTTGTCTCCTTGCTGAAGGCATTCACTCTCTTTGTTAGTCCTGGTGACCACTGTTTAGCTTTGGATAGAGTACAGAACCAGTTAAAGCATCTTTCAGGCTTTGTCCGTGTCCTACTGGGAAGATTATTATTTACTTCCTGTCCCAGAGACATAACAAAATGTGGGTGAAATCCCCTCTTAGATGATGCCATCACAATCAGTGTCTATATTAGATGATTTTCAAAGATTTGCCCTTACATCTTGGTCTTGTGACAGCACAGCAAACCTGACAGATTTTCTCCTTGTTGTGGAGGATATAGATCTACTTTAAGGGGTCTATTTTAAGTCTTCTGCCTAGTCATATGCTGGATGAATGCCGTTAGCATGGCATTTCTGCCACTAGATGAAGGTGAGGGCATGGAAATGCTACTCGCCTCCATCTAGTGGCAGGAATGACGTGCCAACAGCATTTGCCCAGCTATACGCTTGGGGGAATATTTATAAATCAGCCTCTAAGCGTTAGGATGAGGGCTAAAGAGTCAGTCCGACCGAGGCTGATATTTTAGTTAAAGATGTAGCATAGGCTGAGTAAGCCACTGGCTGCCTTTAATACTCCAAATGCTTGATTTCTCTGCCATATTGTCCACCTTTGTCTTAAATATATTTATACAGCGTTATCTTGAATTATACTGGAACAAGAATAATCTGTTCTAGGTGTCAGGAACAATATGCAAGTTGATGGCAATAACTTTTTTTTCTAGTTACATTGCGCTGTGCTAGCATGGATAAAAAGGAGATAAAAGCCTAAGCAGAAAGACATATGCAGATGGATTAGTGTCATTTGGGTGGCTGTGGATTGTCTTCCAAAGTGTAAACAGAAATACTCTGAATTAGCCAATAAACATTATTTAAATACGTTTGCATGAACTGCTAGATAAGGAAAATATGCAAAAGCAGGCTGCTTGACAAAGAGGATGTAGTTCAATCCGTGTTACTTTCACACAGATGATTTTATAAATGCTGGCACAGTAAAGGACTATTATTGGGCTGTTTAAAATTCCAAGAAATCCTAAGAGTGCATTTTTAAAATGGCAAGATGGAGATTAACTCCAAGGTTGGATCAAGACTTCCAGTGCAACAAAAAATCAATAGCTTTGGTGAAAAGGAAAAACACTGTTCGATCAATTCAAACAGATTTCAGGAGAATTATGTAGAACTGCCTGCCATGTACTGTAAAGGCTAGTGACCATGAGAAGTGTGTGTTAGTATGTGTATTTGTGTGTTCCAGTAGAAAACAATATACACACATGTTTTACCTAAATATCCATATAGTAGAAAAAGCCAATGGAATTAAGAGCCAGTATGTGGTATTCTCTAAATCCTGCAATATTACTACAATTGTTTGTCAAACCTATAAACATTAAAGTGACACTAAACTAAGGAGTTACGGTAAATCTTAAAAATGCATTCAAGTACCTTAACTAAAAAATGGATCTTATTTATGTATCACTCGGCTGTAAATCCTCAAATCATCTCTGAATTGGTTCTGACACTGTCCTTCCTTCTGGAGGGTGGCTACTTTTGTTCCCCATGGTCCCCGTGTTTGTTGTAAAGTAGCCATCGCTCCAGCTCACATCCCGTGATAGACTACAATCTCAGTACAAATGAGTAAATTAGAGATGGAGATTGTAGTCCATCACAGGAGCAAGCTTGGTTGAAGTAGCCACCCTCCAGAAGGAAGGACGATGTCAGCACCAATTCAGAGATGATTTGAATCTGGTGGTCAGCAAGGTCACCAGAACTAGTGTTTCCATTGGAAGATATGCCATCTATTCCTGTTCTGTTAACAACCCAAAATTTGGGATTTGTTTTCACTTTTAGTGATAACGGTCACCCACCAGGACAAATAGAGGAGGTGAATCTCTCTAGCAGGGACAAAGACAACAATAAGAGCGTGACAAGTAATTTAAAACCTCTCCACTGCATTCGAAACAAAAAAAAAAAAGGAAGAAAGCAAATGAGGCAAAAATCCAAAACTTTAGAGTTGTCCCCAGAAGCAAAGGTATGGAGAAGTCTTTTAATGGAGACTCCGGTTTCGAAGACAACTGCCTAAGAGAAAAAATACCCCTCACTTTGGGAGGTTTCCTCTAACTTCCTGGTGTGTCTCTTGCCCAGGAAGCGAAAGGAAATGTTCCCCAGACAGCAAAAATAACTTGCATGTGGTTTTACCCTTCCCTACTCTATCCAAAACTAAAAAAAAGTGCACTGTAAAGTAGTGGTGCACCGAAATTGAATTTTCAAAAAGAAACCAAAAATAAAAAATTTGTCAGGCCGAAACTGAAAATTATTTTTTTTCTAACCATTTTCAAATTATTGCGGTCTGGGGCTTCAGGGACATATTAGGGGTCTAAACAGATCTCTGATATTTCCCTTTTAAAATAGAAAAAGAGACTGAGGACGCAGAGTCCTAAATCTCTTTTTCTGCAGCCCCTGTTATAAATGAACAGAAAGCCTCTATACTGAGTGCTCTTGTTCATTCATAACTTGTGGATATAGGAGTTACTATGTCCACAATCATGCATGAACAGGAAGTGATAAATGAACAGAAAGCCTCTATACTGAGTGCTCTTGTTCATTCATAACTTGTGGATATAGTAGGAGTTACTATGTCCACAATCATGCATGAACAGGAAGTGATGTAGAGCACTTCCTTTTCATTCATAATTGGGGACACGATAAACATATTATGTCCACAAGTATTTACAAGCACTCAGCTGATTGCTTGTACTCCGCTCTCCATCCTGACTCACTGCCTGCCACAGAGGTTGAGCGTGGCAGTGTGGGAGGAGAGTTCAGCCTCCTGTGACACCGATGACAGCGCTCTCATCCCCGCCCGGCCTCCTGACAGCTTCTCTTCTCCCCGCTGGATGCTGCTTTGTGTCAGAGGGGACACAGAGCAGGGTCCAGCATGGAGGAGAGAAACTAGAGATGCGCTGCAATTTCGGCATTTTGCCCAAAGTATCCTTTTCGGCCAATATATTTTGGCGCCTGAAATTTCAATGCATCCCTACCTTAAAGGCAATCTTTCAAAACACATTAGCTCTCTTCATTAGTCATAACCCAATTGCTTCATGAGGCATCATATTATGCCTAACATAGAAGTCTACCATCCTTCTTTATTATCAGAAATCTTTGTGGTTTCCCAACCTAAATAAAAATATTCTACTACTGGAGGGTGGATTATTTCCCTGTTCCATGATTTACTCTGCGGCCTTACATACTATATGAGACTTATGCAAAAATCACTGGATAGATGGCAGTCTGACTCCAAAATGTTGGCTCCCTAAGGCCAAGTAATGGAGATGGCCTGCATTACAAGGTTCCAGATTTTTAATTGACCCGTCAAGAAAGTTTTAGAGCCTGTTCAGATCAGCAAGCTGCGCTCAATGGGTGGCTGGTGTAGGTACAGAGCTGATGCACTGATCCCAGCACATCACACTGCTCAGCATGTTCTTTTTGTTAAAACTTTATTGAAATATCAGTTCATGAAGTTCTAATTGGCACAGCACGGTGCGATGTGGTTGTACAATGTCGCAGCACACTGTGCCTAAAAACCTAGAGCATGCCGTATTTTTTTCAGCACACACCACCGCAACTTGGTGGTGTGAACTGTGCCTATTTAAAACAAGGCAAATTGCATTATCTATGCAGTGGAGCTGCCATGGCCGTTTTATCCCAGCTCAGCCCCCCGCATAGACAAGGCAACGCTTCTGGTGTTAACGGGCCTTTAGAAATAAGCTTTTTAGCCTTACAGTCAGTTTACAGACAAACATTTAACTCCTGTGCTGCATTCATTAAAGCTGAACTCTGGGGATTAATAATTATATTTAGATATATTGCTCAACAACCCCAAAGGATATAAATTCACTTTGTGTGCACCAAATGCTTTTGCAAACTTGCATATTACCTTGTTAAAATAGGTGTGACATTATTACTGTGCTGTGCATAGGCTGCGCAGAGAGTAGAGCTGTAGGACGGAGCCAACATCTCCATCCATTACAAGCTACCTACAGAAAACTACAGGAGGGGGAAGATACAAGACCAGTCACCCTACATAAGGAGAGAACAGCAGTGACTGGTCTTTATTACAGGAAGTTCCTGCAGAAAGGCAAAGTTTCCCAATGGATTACTGCATAGATCTACAAGAAATAGACAAAGCACACCAAGATTCAAGTACGAATACATATGCCTTCACACGCCCCTCTGAGGAAGCCCCACGTGTTGGGGGGAAACGCGTCAGGGTTTAGCATGGAGCTAGCTCCCCTGGAGACCCAGGAGCTACTGCCCTGTGCCATCATAGCGATTGGGCTAAGGAGCCCCTGCTATATTGAGTGCTTAGAGCGAGGCCCGCTCACACAGCATTACAGCAGCACGGATCATCAATACGAAATCTGCATTGAGTGGAGTTTTCACTCGGGAACTTTTTTCCAATAGCAGCCGGGCTTTGGATCAAACACTAAATTGGATATTCTGCCCGTGGAACCCTGTCCACCCCTGTCTCAATGTGCGGCCGCACTCACAGGGGGAATTGTCGGGCTGTCCTTCACATAAGTGCATGGTGACGCCGGTTTGGATTAACCTTTGAAAGAAATAACCACTAGGATTACAAATAAATAATTTTATTGAAAACACCATCAAGACATCCTTCATGGAAGTGGGAACTCTCTTTCTTGTGGCCACAACTGAATGAGTGAGTAATTCTAGCTCATCCATCGCTTCACAACGGTGTATCCCTTTAAATCAGTAACTGCTGCTTTATCCTGCGGGCACTTTAACTCTAACTTTACTCCTGATCACTCTGCCCTACATTGGGCCATCCTAGGGAAGCTATATGTGGGTTTTTAAATAAGTTTTAAATGTTTTGTATAAGGTGATATATGTTTAATTAAAATAACTTTTGGATACACTTTATATTACATTTGTATACTTGTTCATTGGAGAGCTCCGTTTATGGGATTTCAGTGTCAGGGGGTTCGCGCTATTTGTATACGATTCTTTGAAACCCAGGAGCTCGATCCATAATAATTTACAAATATATCATATATAACAACTATACATAGCCTTTTGCGTTACTCCTTTATCCCCCGCATTTGTAGAATACATATGCCTCTTCTATTTAGACAATGTTTTATTATCCTGGACTTTAGCTTTAAGTCTATCTCCAACCTCATCTCAAAGTATCACCCTAAGGCCTCATTCTCACACAACGCAAGCAAAATTGTATATTGCGTATATACGTGCACTATATGCAATCCCAGAATGCATCACTCGTAATGGAATTTTTAATGTGCTGTACTCATGTACGCGCTTAAAGACGCGTATATATGGGGCGTGGCCAAGCGGCGTGCATGGACGGACGCTGATCGCAGCAGCTCCGGTCCCACTCTCATCCTTACCCTATCCTGACGGTTCACGCGTATATATGCAGAAATACGTTGCCCGGACGCATCTCTGTTCCATTCTGTCTTTGTGCATATATACGCTACGCAAATATATGGCTCCAAACGCGGCTGTGTGTATGGGGCCATTTATTTGCATGTGTTGCATATGGTACAATACGCACGTACGCGCATATATGTGCGGCAGTGTGAATGAGGCTAACTGTCCCCTCTGCTCCTCCCAAGACCTCCTGCTCTCTAGCTCCCTCATTAACTCCTCCTATGCTCGCCTCCAGGAATTCTCTATAGTCTCTTAGTCTCTCCCATCCTTTGGACTTTCTTATCACAGCCTGTCCGGCTATCTCCTACTTTGTCTGTCTTTAGACGATCCCTGAAGACTCGTCTCTACAGGGAAGCCTATAATGCCTTAATCTAACCACTAAACTTTTACTTTCTCAAACAATTCATCCCCACACAGCTACCACCTCTTGTATCACTTAACCCTCCCTTTTAGATTGCAAGCTCTCACGGGCAGGGCCCTCCCTACCATCTTGTCTTGAATTGTATTGTAACTAGAATGTCCCCCTCATAATAAAACTCTGTGCAAACTACTGGCGCTATATAAATCCTGTGTAATAATAATAATGAACAGGGAATCTATCATCAGTATGCATTATTATGATTAGCAAGGGAGATTTATCCTCAGCAAAGTAGAACACTGTACTCTATATAGCTAACTAGACACTGTATAAGACTGATCGCTCCTACCTGATCAATTAACAAAAAGACAGAAAGCAAATGCATTAGGTTAATGATAAATCCTAATGAACGTTGCAGAAATCTTTCATATGATGTACAGGACAGGAGTACTGGGAAATGTATATACAGAAATGTATAACGATTAAGCCCCTGTAAAGTTATTCATGAACAAGCTGCATCTTTTACAGTAAGCCTCATGACTATATTTAGCAGAGCGATTTGTGCCACTTTACATGCATTAAACGACTGCCGAACGGGAAATCTAAAGTCTTCACTAAATACAAATGTTACAATGATTTTAGCAATGGAATGTTAACAAGTCAGAGTACTACCACAAGTGATTTCACACAAAAAGCTGCAGCATTTGATTATTTCATAGTCATCTATGTTTTTGCTTAAAGTACAACTGAAAGGTTTTTTTTTAGCTTTGGATAGAGTGGAGAGGGATTAGAACACCTGTCAGGTTTTTTTTATTGCCGTTTGCGTCTTAAGGTGCCCACACACCTTGCGATAATCGTGGGAAATCCCGCGATCGTACGATTATCGTAAGGTGTGTGGAAGCCGTGCGACCTCTGCTACTGTAAGGTCGCACGACTTTTATCTTACGAACATGTTCGGTGGGTGTGTAGCATGTTCGTAAGATAAAAGCCGGACAGGCCGGTGTGTGCGCAATCGCACACTGCCCGTTCGGCATTGCGGTCATCAGAAGCATCAGAAGCAAGTACGATCTGCCTGTCCAAGATGGGCAGATCGTACGTTTTTGTAATTACCTTACAATCATCGCAAGACAAAAGTCTTGCGATGGTTGTAAGGTGTGTGCCCAGCCTAAGTCCCTGTTCACACCTGTTCATTTTGACGTTTAGGCACCGTTCACATTGCGCGATTCGCAAATCAGTATACAAACTCCCTTTCATCTCCTCTCAGTCCCCGAATGCAGGAAGTGATGTATATTACATCACTTCCTGCATTCAGTGTCACTCTCCAGCTACAGAAGCTGATGAAGCCAATCTCTGCTTCATCAGCTTCTCTGGGGGTCCCTAGGTGACATTAGGGGTCTTGGAGACCCCTGATGTCTCCATAACGAGGACCCGTCATGTTAATTGGCTATTACATAGGGGGCTTCTTAGCCCCCATGTAATAGCAATAAAGCTGTGTGAAAAAAAAATACTAAAATGAAAGAATCATAAAAAAAATAAAGCATAAAAAAAAAATGAAACGAGAAAAAAAAAATTTAAGTCCCCCCACATACATACGCAGATATGCGTCGGGTGAGCCTACATGCGAAAACGACGATTGCACCTATTGTGCCGCACATGTTAAATATCGCCGCAAACGTTGGAGTGAGAGCAATAATTTTAGAGCCATTAATCACTGATAACACTAAACTGATGAGCAGTAAAAGCGCTTTAATCGTTGCCTGTTCCTTAATGATTGTGGGCATAGTAACTCATATTATATCCACAGGTCGTGAAAGGACAGCATAGAGGCTTAATGTTCATTCATAAGTGTCCTCAATCTCTTTTTCTATTTCAAAAGAAGAGCCCCAACAGTAAAGAAATAAATACATAAAAAACATTGTAAAAAATTATTTTCGGTTTGGCCTCAAAGTTGGGGGGGGGGGGGGGAGAGAGAGAGAGAGAAGGAGAAGGGGGGAGAGATTGAGTCATTCACCTAGTTTTTATTGCTGCCTGTGTCCCTGCTGGGGAGAAGAATAAGCCCTCTCTTTGACCGACACAAAGCGCGAGAGAGAATGCAAAGATTTTTTGTTTCGAATTTTGTTCACTTTTCAGAGATCTCCTCTCATAGCATCTTAAAGGGAAGGGTAATCTCCCCAGTGGGAAAGACACATCATAGAATAACCTAATAGTGGTTTTAACCCTTCCTTTATCTAAAACAAAAAACGTTTTGGCTTTACATAGTTTTTAAAGGAAAACCTTTATGGAGAAAAATGCAGAGGTTACCACTACTGACCTCGCTCTGAAAACTCTGGCTGCCAGACTGTGTGTGACTTTAACACTTTGATTCACTGAGCCAAAATAAGTGGAGAGATCAGGAGAGTCGAAGCAATTCATTAACATAGTTGTTCCAGGTCAATAATGTCAATGATGTAGCAAAACTGCCAGGCAACTAGCATTTTCAGAAAAACTGCCTCCAAACCTCCTTAGTCCACCTTTCCTTTAAGATACAGTTGCCCTGTATTAAAGTCATGGACAGCCCTATGTTTGCTCAAGCATCAGACTGGAGGAATCCTAACACTATTGTATTGCAATAGCATACTCATCGTGACTTCATATCTGTACAACATGCAGTACCAGTTTTCACCAGCAGGAGTTCAGTATGAATGGCTGTGACAGCTCACCTCCGTGGCCACCACAGGAAGTAGTCTGCTAATTTAAACTTTAGCACAGTAAATCGAGTTGTAATAAAAATGCTGCAAGGGAAGGCATTCTTTATCACAAGAGCAAGTGATAAATCTAATACATTCTGACAATTCTTTCATATACAATTATCATCAAGCTACATTACATGGCATTTCCAAATGTTTGTCACTGTGAAAATTAGAGACCAAACTAAAAGTGACATGAAAACACAAAATGAGAGCCTGATAAACCATAACAAGGCATACAGCCCGCTTCCCATACTGTATGATGTAAGTGCAGACCTGACTGAAGAAGCTTAAATATAGAGCTGCAGCTAATGATTATTTTCAAAATCGATTTAGCCGATTATTAAGTTCAATTAATCGGTTAATCGGATAAAAAATAAAATAAATTGTAAAAAATGGCTCCAGTGATGGGACTTCTAGTTTGTATTGAGATTGTAGTCCATCACAGGAGCAAGCTTGGAGCGGTGGAAGTAAAAAAGAGTGTGGGTAACAATATAGTGAAATAAAACGTGAAAAAAATTATACAGCAATGAATGCAGAATGGCACCGGCTAAAGAGGACTCCAAAACCCAGCAATAGTACATTACACAGCACAATGCAGAATACCGCCAGCTATAGAGGAGTACAACAAATCCCAGCAACAGTACATTATAGCTGGCGGTATTCTGCATTGTGCTGTATAATGTACTATTGCTGGGATTTGTTGTAGTCATCTATAGCTGGTGGTATTCTGCATTGCGCTGTATAATGTATTATTCCAGCGCAATACAGAATACCACCAGCTATATAGGAGTACAACAAATCCCAGCAATACATTATACATACAGTGTACAATGTATTGCTGGGATTTGTAGTCCTCTATAGCTGATGGTATAATATACAGCACAATGTACCATCAGCTATAGAGGAATAGAAATCCCAGCAATACATTATAGAGCACCATGTGTGGGTGGGAGTGCAGGGTTACCTGAGCAGTCTTTCAGCAACTTGTTTCTGAGATCAGGCCTGTCTATCGGCGGCTGTTATCCCCCCACACCTGCTCCTCCTTACTTCTTCTCCCCGCGTCCCTGTGCCGATCGTGGATGTGGGCGGGCGGTGAGTGTGAGGAGGGGAGGAGGTGCGGCGTGAAGGGCGTGGATGCTGGCGGGCGGGTCTGGCAGTGGCGAGCGTGAGGTGTGGAGGAGGTGCGGCGCGCAGCGTGTGTGGAGCCGTGAACAGGGCCAACTGATCAGAAGCCGATTAATCGATTATTGAAAAAGTTGACAACTTTTTCAATAATCGATTATAATCGATTATGTCGATTAGTTGTTGCAGCCCTACTTAAATATAGCATACTAATTTTTTATGCTTTGTGGTATAGCAGATTTTAGTTTTTAGTAAAGCCTTTACCAATGCTGGTATTATACTGCAGAATTCAGAATCCGTGTGAAGCAGATGATTAAAAAAAAAGAACACTAAGTCCAGTAAAAGACTGTCAAACCTTGTAAATTTAACACTGTAAAATGTTTTTGTTCAATACATTTTTATTGAGATTTGAGACAACAGCACACACATTGTAAAAAAGTTATTTGTGAGATTGTGTATATATTAACAATATAAAGTAAACTTAAACATAGGGGATGAATAGACAAAAACAGACCACTCCCCCAGCTTTAGTCCCTGCCCATGAGCCAAAGTGTTTCAGTCAATGAAATATCAACACACAAATTGACCTTTTGTACTTGACCTAATGCTCGAAACACAAAAAAACATCAGCAAGGAAACATAAGAGCAGAAAGAGAGAGGAATAAAGAGGGGGCATGGGGAGGAAGTATGAGGGGAGGGGAAACATGGTTAAAGTACCTAAATAAGAGAGAATTCGTAATTAGCAGGATGAATGTTGTTCCACAGCTCCAAAACTCCCATTCCAAATACCAAACAGCCCTCGGGAATGCCTGGTGCTGACCATATGAGGTCGTCTCAGCTCCACAGACACTTCAAAAGAACAAAGGGTTGCATCTTTGGTATCATCACTCAGCAAAGATTTATTTTATTATTATTCAGGATTTATGTAGTGCCAATAGTTTGCGCAGCGCTCTACAATATAAAGGAAGGCATTACAGTTACATACAATTCAAGACAAAATGGTTAGGAAGGCCCTGTCCATGAGAGCTTACAATATAAAAAGGGAAGAGCAAGCGATACAAAAAGGTGGCAGCTATGTAGGAATTAGTTGTTTGAAAGAGTAATAGTTCAGCGGTTAGGTTGAGGCGGAATAGGCTTCCCTGAAGAGATGAGTCTTCAGCGATTGCCTTAAGACAGACTAGGAGATAGCCAGAGAGGTTGGGGTAGGGAGTTCCAGAGCATGGGAGAGACTCTACAGAAGTCCTGTAGGTCAGCATGGGAGGAGCTGGGGAGGAAGCTAGACAGTACTGATTGTAAGATCAATCCTAGAAGATGTTGTGATTCCTGCCTAAGCACTGCTCTCTAATACCTTTCACCCACCAGGGCTTAATCGTTGGGATCAAATAAGATTAGGCCTTGGTGAAACGCATTAGAGGGAGAGGGATACCAGAGATGCGACCATTTGTTCTTTTGAAAAGAGAGAATCTGCGTGGTGTTGGAGGATAGTCACGGCTCCACGTTACCCCTAAAGTACAGTTATAAAGATGTCTGTTAAATAATGGGTGGGAGAAAATGTTTACCCAAGGGGTCCAAATTTTGTCAAATCTTGCATCCTATCGAGCAGTTTTGCTTATTTTTTTTTAGACAGACTTTTTTTCATCCTATTCTTGCCTTTTAACATTTAATTAGAGCATATTGTACAGAGCTTGCGGCTAGCATTTAAACCCAAGGCTGTGAAAATGTAATAAGGGCCTTTTTACCGGGGTAACAATTTCAAGTCCTGAGCTACTAGCAAGGCCTTAAGGCTGGGTTCACAGGCGTATCGAACATGCACGTGTGCCGCGCGTTTTTAACGCGATTCACAGTAAATAAAAATGCACGTTTCCGAGTGCTACCTGGCTGTATCCCAATGGATACGCGCGGCAAATACGCCCCAAAGAAGCTCCTGTACTTTTTTTGGGCATAGGGCGTTTTGCAGCGCGCTCCTACGCGCTGTAAAACGCCCAGGTGGGAACCATGCCCATAGGCAATCATTGGTTTTCACATGTTGAGCGTTTTACAGAGCGTAGGAACGCGCTGTAAAACGCCCAGGTGTGAACCAGGCCTAAGAGTTACTCGCCACCAGTTGCCCACATAACCCCTACCCTGCTTTAACTCCGCCCCTAAACACACCCTCTTAAATAATCTTATCAATGACACTGTTACATGTTTTATGCAAAATAAAGTTACAAAAATAAAATATTAACAACAACTTTAACAATATTACCATAAAGCTCCCTGTCTCCCACATATAAAATATGCCAAATGCGAGCATTTTGAGCCCTGCTTTTTATATGTCATTACTGAGCATATTGAAGTATATTCAAAGATCTAAGTGTCACATTTTATACTAGAACACAGAGCTGGAAATAAATGTGAAGGTTTGCCATTGTTATATGTAAAAAATATTGTTTTCTATGCAAGTTCACTTTGAGTACAAAACTATTGAAAAATTAAGATACAGAATGCCATTTGATATGATTATATCCTTTTCTCATTATTATATATATTTATTATATTTGAGGCGGTCATCGTTGCACTCTTTTAGGGGTGTTCCATGGCTTATCTTCTAGACCAGGGGTAGCCAAACTTTGGCTTCCAGCTGTTGTTGAATTAAAAGTCCCATAAATCATTGCAAGACTGACAGCCAAAGGCATTACTTACAAAAGGGCTGAAGTTTGGCTACCCCTGGTCCAGACTCATCATGGTTAGAAAAGGCAGCTTTCTATTCCACTCAGACACTGGATTCCTCCAGTTATGGAGACCACAAGCTCTATAGGTAGTGCTCACCTCCAATTACTGCAGCTGGGGGTATATTACAATATATATGCTAATGTCTGGGATTTTTGCTTCTTCTCTGGAAAATACATTAGTGGCTTGAGAACAAGAATGTCACCAAATCACACAATCAGGAAACGTGAGCACGTGAAATGTTTAGTAACTGAAAGCCACTGATCATAGATCATCTTTTTATTGTTCTGAACACAGCAAAGTGAGACCTGTTTAATTGCCATGTGTTATTGTACTGTGCACGTCATTACTATTGTTTGAAGTGCTCTAATGAAAAGACAGGGACCCAAAATATGTCAGTGGAGATACCCTTTTTGCAGGCTGCCAGCTTGGT
Organism: Nanorana parkeri; assembly: GCF_000935625.1. Taxonomy (NCBI): domain Eukaryota; kingdom Metazoa; phylum Chordata; class Amphibia; order Anura; family Dicroglossidae; genus Nanorana; species Nanorana parkeri. Next base: position 2,452,788 of record NW_017306304.1, read on the forward strand.
CCCCTATTAGTGCATTCCATTACTGGAAGAGCTGCTGCTACCAATTCTCAACATTCAGAGTTCACATTAGCTTAATTACACTGGTGCTGGCTGTTGAGATTGAATAGTTGCTGCTGCTGCTGCTGAATCTGATGGGAATTGTTTGCCTGTTTACACAATCTATTCAAGTCGTTACTTTGTGAGCGCATTTTATGCTCATTATTTTTTCATTAAAAAGGTGTTGATCTGCACTACCCAGTGCCCTCTGTTTGCCTCTTGTTTGCTGTATTAAATACATGTGCATGGGTCTATGTAGTGCCCCTGGGGCTTATAAGTGGAGGGAATATGTTTTATCGGGGTTAGGGGGTTAATACAAACAGGCACCAAGGAAATAATTTGCTATTTTGATGCAGTCTGATTTTTTTCAATGTTTCTCAGTAGTAAAGCATTGAAACTGACCTACTTGCATAGCGAATGTCATACTTACAGCCAGCAGTGCAGATGATTGATGTAAGGCCTGAAAAATGCTTTGTCAAGTTGTTCTCAAATAACAGGTTTTAAGAGTAAAAGCCCTGAAGGTACCCACTGACATTAGGCCGTTACGTTCACGGACAACCTTCAAGTTGGGACATGCACACCCTAGCTGACTATGCTTGTGGGCCAAGCAGGATCTTACGGATAATTATTATTACTAACCCAAAAAAAGGGATGACTGTGGCAGTGTCTGCTGAATACAAAATAAGCATGCAAAACTAGCATCCATGATTATGCACTTATCTACAAAAAAAAGAAGAGAAATAAGGAAAAAGAGTAAATAAAATACTGAAAGAAAGAGCACAAGCTACCATCATCCAATGTCTTTATACAAGCTAAAGTAAAACCAGTCATGAAACAAATTGTAGAATGTAGTATTATTTTTTTCCAAGCACAGGCAAAGCAAGAGCCTGTAGCTTCGAGCAAATCATCTTCAGAACACGGGGCTTGGCTCTGAAGTTTCCCACTAACCAATGCAGTCCTTAGCAGCCAATAGAGAGGAGCACACTCTGGATTAGGGAATGGTGGGGGCATACCAGAACTCTGAATAAAAGTTGATTTAGAGGTTTAGTACAGTGTATGGCCAGGTACAGGATATTTGCAAATGCATTTGGTGTCTGCTAATTATAGAAGCCCATTTTTTACATGGCAGGTTCCCTTTAAGCCATGAAGACCACTGGTGCACCTTGTACAACTTTTCAGGACAATCATTGGATAAATCAATATATTCTTGTACTGTATTAGAAACCGTAATCCTGCAAAGTGTGCTAATGCATTTATTAAGAGACCACACTATTAAATAACCCTGATTGATATCATACAGTTATACAGTCTAAAGTCTTGTTACATTTAATAGTGCAGTCTTGCCAAATTTAGAGTAGAAGTGTAAACTCCAACTCTTATTTGCTCCCAGTCGGCTCCTCACACCTAAGCATCAGCATTTCAAGGCTTTTTTCAGGTGATTTTTAAGCATTTGAGTGTTTTATGTGCATTCACGCAGTACGGCATCGTTGCCACATCATTACAGGAAGCTGCATTAGGTGGACTTCACTGGCGGGATCAACAATGCAGATGCACTTATAATTGAGCGGCTATAGGTCTTCTTTAACATTTGTTGATTTACGATATTAGGTACATTGGGAGTAATGCGTTTTCAGTGAGTAGGCCGATTCCTAAACTTACATTGTGAGGGAGCAGTAAAGCATAATAGTTGTACTGCAAATTAGGAATCAGAGTCTGCATGTAATGAACAAATACAAGTGCCCCATGGACAGACAAAAATAGAAATTATACATAGAACTAGGGCTGCAACAACTAATCGACATAATCGATTATAATCGATTATTGAAAAAGTTGTCAACTTTTTCAATAATCGATTAATCGGCTTCCAATCAGTTGGCCCTGTTCACAGCTCCACACGCTGTGCGCCGCACCTCCTCCCCACCTCACGCTCGCCGCTGCCAGACCCGCTCGCATTCACGCTCCACACGCCGCACCTCCTCCCCGCCTCACATTTCCTGCCCATCCACGATCGGCAAGGCACGCGGGGAGATGTAGTAAGGAGGAGCAGGGGTGGGGGGATGACAGCCGCTGATAGACAGGTCCAATCTCAGAAGCAAGTTGCTGGAAGACTGGTCAGGTAAGCCTGCACTTTCCCACACATGGTGCTCTATAATGTATTGCTGGGATTTTTATTTCTCTATAGCTGATGGTACATTGTACTGTACATTATACATAGGAATACAAATACCAGCAATGCATTATACACTGTATGTATAATGTATTGCTGAGATTTGTTGTACTCTATAGCTGGTGATATTCTGCATTGCGCTGTATAGACGACTACAAGTCCCAGCAATAATACATTATACAGCGCAATGCGGAATACCACCAGCTATAGAGGACTACAACAAATCCCAGCAATAGTACATTATAAAGTGGTACAATGCTAAATACCACCAGCTATACAGGACTACAAAACCCAGCAATAGTAAATTATACAGCGCAATGCAGAATGCTGCCAGCTATTATGTACTATTGCTGGGATTTGTTGTATTCCTCTATAGCTGGCGGTGTTCTGCATTGTGCTGTATAATGTGCTTTTGCTGGGTTTTGTAGTCCTCTATAGCCGGTGCCATTCTGCATTCATTACTGTATAATTTTACACTTTCCATTTCACAATATTGCACACCACACTATCTTTTTTTTCTTTTTTTACTTCCACCGCTCCAAGCTTGCTCCTGTGATGGACTACAACCTCAAAACAAACTAGTAGTCCCATCACTGGAGCAATTTTTTAAACTTTATTTTAATTGTTTATCCGATTAACCGATTAATCGAACTTAATAATCGGCCAACTAATCGATTTTGAAAATAATCGTTAGCTGCAGCTCTACATAGAACCTATGTGAACCTCAAGCTGATCTATTACACTGTACATCTCCATTAAAGTGGTGATGTTGTGGGCTTACACTTACACTTACACTTACATTACCAATCTTCAATTGCAGCATAGCAAACGAGTGTTGTAAATAGTGGGATTCCAACAGAATGGCTTTGAAGGTCTAGGGCTTATAGTACTTCCTGCACAATACATTTGAAAATGAATACATTGCCATGATATTCCGAAACATTCAACAAATTAGAGTTTCATTTACCCTTTCACGGAGTAGTGTGGCACACTGAATGATGTGTGGCCTAAAGTAATACGGATTTCAAGATTTTCATTTCTGCAGATGGCATATTTGTTTCCAGGGATCAAGGCCACAATCAATACTGCTGAAGCCTGATCTACAAACCATTTATACGCTCGGCTTCCTGCCCCAGGAAAACACAAAATTGATCACATTTTCCTCTGAAGTATTTGTTAATCATAGCATACTGCTTGCCAGCTGCGATATAACCATCTGCCACCTAAATCGGCCTACATCACACTGAGAAATACAAATTGCGTGTACTCACTTTGATATTTCAATGCTTCAAATGCAGACCGAACACCACATTTTTGGTGCTGATTAAATTGGTTTTAATGGTGTAAACATCCATGCACGTAATGATTTATATTTTCATTACGTGCATGGATGCTTAGTAATATGTAAATCTCACATGATTATTACTTGTCAAAGAAATCACAGCACTCCTAAGGACATCGCACTCACGGTTCTTTGTCCCCAAAAGGCTGGCTACATCTTTATTTAAGCATCATCTAGGGACAGCAGGGACTAAAATCCTTTTTCTTCTCGATGTCACAATCATGTTAATCCTGGTGCCTGTGGAGTGATCTTTATTACCCGGTTGGTAATACACATATTGTCTAACACAGGGGAGACTCAAATACTTTCCCTGCCTGCAGCAGACTGATGATATTCTCACAGACTGGTCCTCACAGTCTAAACAGTTACTAGCCTGGAGCTCAAAGACTGCTTCTTATGATAAAAAGGTAAAGCTGTTGCTATATATTATGATCTCTCAGGATGATTTATTGAGATTTAAAAACTTATTGGCATATTGATCCAAAAAAGTGGCAGAATATGCCAAACATGTGCATCCATGAACTAAACCCCATCTCTGGGCAAATAAAAAAGTTTCTTTCCAGTGGGGCTTTCTTTTTCTAGGGGCTGAGGTAAAGCAGATTTACTTACCTGATCCCCATTCTGCTAGCTCCCTCAGGGCTGCTAGACCAGTACCCCCCTCCCCCCCCCCAGCTTCTTCTCAAAGAAGCACTGACATCATCATGTCCAGTGCTGCACGCTGCTCCATATACTTACCTTGTGTCTCTCCTCGTCTCCCGGCCAAACATCTGAACTGCGTATGTGCCCGTCCCAAGATCCGTTGCGGCCGTCCGAGAAATTTTCAGATGTTCGGCTGGGAGTGCGCGGCGAAGACACAGGTAACTTTAAACCTGATTCAAAAGTTTAAAAAAAAAAAGTTTTTCCATATATCTACTGCTTGCTGGCAGTAGATATATGCAAAAAAATGTGAGGGTTTAATAACCCTTTAAGGCTGGGTTCACACCTAGGCGACACCTCACCGCGTGGCAAAAGTGCACGATTCCATGCGAGTTGCCGCTCGGTCAGGAGTCGCCTAGGTGTGAGCCGATCGCGCTGTGAGTGCCATTATTTTCTAATGGCAACCCAGT
>NW_017306304.1:2457901-2471123 GCF_000935625.1 Nanorana parkeri
GATCACCCGGTTTCCTGCTAAAATAGCTGCACGTTGTGTATCGCAGAAAGAAGGTACGTGTACCTTTTTTTCTGCGATTGCTGCGCAGATGTCCCCCCACTGAAATCAATGGGGCCGCACAGCAATCGCTGCCTGCATTGTGCAGGACCGCAGGATCCCGGGACGCACGTCCTGGGTGTAGTGCAGGTGTGAAACTACCTTTGTGGCATTTTCTATAAGACAGCAAACGTTAACCCATTTACATAATTTAAGTATAGGTGCATCATGATAGACATCAATAAATGTATTTTTTTAGATGCAGAAAGACCCAGTGATACTGACACTGGGTCTTAAAAATATATTTCTTGAAACAATATGAATTGACTGAAAAATGTCAATGGCAAGTCAAATCAGGGGAGGGAACAAGGGAAGGTTATATATATTTAATTATACTTCAGCTTTAATTGTAAGTAGTGTCATTTGTGTTGTGTGGCAGGGATTTGTAAATCTCAGGATTCAATGGTTATACAATCCGTTTGCTATGTAAACAACTCACATGCATATGCATTTCGTCTTTGTATTTAGACTTTCCATCTCTATGCTATAAATCACATACTCCATACTGTTCCACTGTGTGCTGTACATTATATACTTCACAATGCTCTACTCTGTATAATGTACTGTATGTTCTATACTCCCAAATTTCCATTACATACTTACACATTACTCGACTCTTTATGCTGTGCTGTACATTATACATACAGAATGCTCCACTATGTATGCTGTACTGTATATACAGCTACGTGAAAAAGTAAGTGCAGCCCAAATAAATGGATTCAAATTCACACATATTTGAACAAGCAAAGATTCACTGAACTAATGCAGATTTTTCACATGGAAAAAGTACTGACATTCCTACATTTCCCACCACCTGAAATCTATGAAAGCGATCGTACGATTATCGTAAGGTGTGGGAAGTTGTGCGACCTCTACTACTGTAAGGTCGCACGACTTATAGCTTTCGAACATGCTTGAAAACCCGCCGAGAATCGTACGAATCGTACGCAAGCGCACACTGCCCGTTTGGCATTGCTGTCATCGAAAGCACGCTTCTCAGCGGGACGGGCTTGCGATCATCGCAAGTACGATCTGCCTGTCCAAGATAGGCAGACCGTACGTTTTTTTAATTACCTTACAACCATCGCAAGACAAAAGTCTTGCGATGGTTGTAAGGTGTGTGCCCAGCCTTAGGGATGTAGGTGTAGGTCTCATTGTAGGTCTTCTTTAAACCTTTTACCTGATGTTCCGGTGCCATATACATGTGGCAGTGTGGTGTCCTTATGCCTAGCGCATTAGAGCGCTCAGAATGACCTCAAAAGTAGGTTGTGAATGTATATGAATTTGGCAAGCAATTTTTTTTAATAATACTGAAATTATTTGAAATCAATTGTTCCCCTGTAAGGTAAATCATCTAGAAGTGGTGTATATTTCAAATGAATATTAATTTGTCCAAGACTGGTCAGTCTAAGGCCCCATTCACATGTAGCGACATACCTTTGCAGCGGCCGGGATAGCGCGACTTTCGGGGCGACGTTCCAGCGAAGGAAGCGCAACCTTTTCCGCCGGGCTCCATAGAAAAAAGCAAAATCCGCCGAAAAAAGGGTCCTGTAGAAGCGACTTGCGACGGGCGACATGGAGCTAAGACAGCTCCATTGACTATCATTAGCCGGCGACTTCTGGCGATATCGTGCGCGGCAAAAATGCGCGAAATCGCGCGATAAGTCGCTACATGTGAATGGGGCCTAAAGTCTGACCATTTGATTCCAAAAGAAGTCACCAAGAAACCCAAAGCTTCTTTGTGGAATCTACAGTTAACGCTTGCAACAGATGGTGTCAAAGTGCATGAGTACACATTTGAAAGGAGACTACACCAATTTAACCTGCATGGGAGATGTGACAGGTAAAAGCCTTTGCTGTCTAAAAAGAACATTAGAGCATGACTAAATCTTACCATTGAACATATAGGCAACTGCCAAGACTTCCGGAAAACAACGTGCTGTGGTCGTTTAACCACAAAAACAGGAGACATATTTGGCACAATCCCCAGACAGCATTGCACGGGAGGAACCTCATACCAACTGTGAAGCACAGTCTGGGGATTATTTCTGCTTAAGGGCTTGGGCAGCTTGCAGTCATTTAATCATCTATGGATTTTGCATCATATCAAGGTGTGCTTGAGGAGAATGTAAGCCCAGTTTAGGTTTTCTTAGAAATGGATGTTTCAACATGATATTGATCCAAAGCACTCTACCAAATCCACTAGAAGAACTGGCCTAGTCAAAACCCTGATTTTAATCCCATTAAAATGTTGTGGAGGAATTTGAAAATGATTGAGAAGGCAAATCTTCCTCGTTTCTCATTCAAGCATATCACGCTTATGTAAAGTCACTGTTTGAATGTAGATCTAATGTTTGCCCGTTCAAATATGTTGAAAAAAAAGTCACATTTCCACTTATTTTTTTGGTCACATGACTGTACATTAATCAGTCCCACTCTCTCTAACTGTATGTTATGCTCCAAATTATTTAAAACCAAGAAATATTCATACCCTGGGGCTTTTAAGGGGTCACAAAACATTGATTTTACTTACCATAGCTTTACATTATCAATAAAAACAGATTACAATGCATACTCCAATGAGTGATATTGAAGTTTGAACAATTTTGTTCTAATTTGAATATCATTAATGGGAGTATGTAGTTTAATGTTTTTTCATGACACTGTAAAAATACATTCAATTGACTTTTTTTTTAATTTACAATTGAATTTTTATATATAAGCATGCAGTGTCTTGCTATGTTTTAGGAACATTCCCATTTTTCCACCCTGTACACTGTGTTGTATTTTGTATATTCCATTCTGTAGACAGTTCTGTACTTTATATTTTATACCTTTCAATTCTGTAAATTGTGCTGTCAATTATATACACTGCAATGCGCTACTCTGTACACAGTTCTGTACAATATATACCACACACCTCCTATCATGTTACTGTCATAATAACTGATGTTATTTGTACCCAGGGCCACCGATAGGGGGTACAGGCAGCTCTTCTGCACTGGGCCTGGGCTCCATAAGGTAACTAGGAGGCCCGGCAGGGGCTGCCTGCATCAATGGGACTTACAGATTTCCTTCAGCTTTTTATTTCCCTACCGGGACAAAGGCACAGCTGGACCTGAGCTGCTGTTATGTCTGGGCTCGGGAAACGCACCTACAAGTGGGCACTTATTTGCCCGGACCTTGGGCAGCTGCTCTTCAATCAGTTCCCCCTCAATGACCCTGTATGGTGGGACACATTCTACAAGGCATTGAATGGATACATCTCTGTCTCGCTCTATGTATAAAACTGCATCATGGTTTGTATTGCTTTACATCTACCTGAATGAGTTTCAATTCATTGAAAGGATACTACTAATACTACTACTACCGGATACTAGGGGTAATGACTATTTCACTAGTTAGGTATAAGAATGTAAAAGTGACAGTAAACATGATAAATTACTAATTAGTACGATCTCAAGTCTTTAAGCTCCAGCAAACCCCTCTGGCCAATGGGGGGGGTTAAGTGTATGTACTGATTTAGGGGTTGGGGTCCTGTCAGGTACGTTGTATGGGGCCCCATGATTTCTAATGGCAGCCCTGTTTGTACCACTAGGAATCTTTTAGGATTCTGGAATTCTACCATGTTTATCAAACATGACACACTTTTGCTAGTATTTGTATATGAATAAGCACACTGAAATAGAAGCAGTGAAAATGATTGCTATGCATGTTCTCAGATGTAATCCAGCTGGCGGGTATAAATTAAGGTTCGTTTAGAGACAGTTATAAGTCCCGAGATTGACACTGATGGGTCAGCTTACAATATTTTAATTATCAGAAGACAGCTGCTTCATGAGATAAAATATCCATGGCAATAAGTTCTATACATGATCTGTATAACTATCAGAAAATACACCATACATTTTTCAGCTGAAAAAACAATACTAAATAGGAGGGTATGAAAGTCTACTTCAGCATAGTTTAAAGCAGTCATGGGAAAGCGCGTTGTTGTGGTTCTTATTCCTGAATAGTATTAAAAGTTCTCTTAGATCCTTTAATAGAAAAAAACACTAAAATGTGCAATAAGCAAGCATGCATTTATCCCATGACCTAATGTACCAACTATTCTGATCTTCTTCCAAAACGTTTAAAAGGGATTGATGTGGTCTCTGGATCTAATTTGGCTGGGTGAGGGCAAATAAAAATCACACACCAGCATATATCTCCTGGTGACTTAAAGGAGAACTATGAGGTGAGTGCTTTTCACTAACCTCATAGTTCTAGCCGACCTGTGACAATGAGGCTGTCACAGGTCGGCTCCGTAGATCGGGAGGTGAGCGAACACATATCGGCGTTCGCTCACCTCTCGATCCTGTCACAGCTCTCTGCCGTGACAGGGGAGGGGCTGGATTCCCCCCCTCCCCGCTCCGATCCACCAGCGCTGACTGGTGGAACGGACGGGGGAGGGTACAGCTGGCTCTGCCTCTAGATAGGCAGAGCCAGCTGTCACTCACGCAGCTGGGCGGATCCAGACATAATTGTCTCAGTATACCGCGAGCAGTAGTTAGCGGTATTCTGAAGCGTCTCAGTATACCACGAGCTGTAGCTCGCGGTATACTGAGCTTAGGGTGACGGGAGGACGCTAGTTTGTGTCCTCCCGTTATCCTAAGGAGAACTATGGGGAAAAGCCTTAACCCCATAGTTCTCCTTTAAATACAAAATCCTGCTCCTAAATTATGCATTATTGTCCCATAAGTGCCTGTGTCAATGAACTTTGGGCATCAGTTTGAGACGCTTCTGAAATCATTAACAGGGTTATTCACAAAAGGGTGAAGAGTTTGGAGAAGGCAGGAGAAGTGAACAATCTAGGACAACATTGCCGATTTGGAAAGATTCTCCAATTCAGGTCACTTTCCAGTTCAGCAATGTTGGCCTAGATTGTTCACTTCTCCTGCCTTCTCCAAACTCTTCACCCTTCTGTGAATAACCCTATAAGAATTAGTTGACGGGTGCATTTGATATGTAGTTGACTTCCTTCTGACCTACATTTGACCATCTTCAATTGGGTTTTGCATTTCCCTAGACTGTTATGAGAATGCAAAATACCCTTGAAGTGAAAAAAAAAGGACATTCACACAGACTCTTTGGGGTTCCTATACTTGTCAGCGCTATCTAGGGGTGCTAGTGCCCTGTGAACGGCATACCCCTGACTATACGCTGAGCAAAACCTTTATGAATGTACCCCTTAGTGTTATGGGAAATCTACTGGGAAATTGTGACATCCTTGCAAGGTTTAACAATTTCTTCCCTTGGTTGGGAAGTCCTGGCCACTCCAGTTGGAAGATTTGACCTTTGTATTCTATAGCAAACACATAAAAAACAAGCTATTTAAGCTGAGCTCCAGGCAAATAGTTAAATGCACTATTGAAACACATGAGCTGTTTTACCTGCCAAAGGATTTGTATTTCTGTCCAACCAATCCTGAGATTTACACAACTATGCCACTATACCTCCGACACTAGAGCTAGCTTGAATTAAGATCTTGCCAGACACCTGCTAGCTCGTTTAACTATTACTATGAGAAGATCTGTCAGCATTCTAATGAGTGTTCCCAGAGAACACCAAATATTTTACAGTGAGAAAACATGCACCATGGTCCTTTAAGTTAGGAATCAGAAAATGTTAAATGTGAAGGTCTATTTTTTCCTGTATACTTACTGTTGTCATGTGAGGACACACTATCAAATATCCAATCTGACAAAAGACAAAGGATGCAACTCCTGCCAAACTCATTGCAGTTTACAGTAATGTTTAAAGGCTGCAGTCAACTCAATAAGCTTAAAAAAAGTGGAAAGTAAATGAAGGCGTGCACAAAAATGACTAAATAGAAAATAACCAAAATCTGTGAATATTTGTAAGAAACTGCACTTTTTATATCTCCTAAAATGCTGGATCTAAATAAAGTCAACTTACACCTCCAGTCTATCAGCGTGACACAATGTTCAAAAACTGCCATCTGTTCTATGTTTTATACTATGTTCTATACTTTTATAGTTCTGCATTGACGATCTGTAACATTTTCTAAGCAAAAAGAAATAGAGATTGCTTAAAAATTCTACTTTGCTTTCCCCTTCTACCTAATGTGAAGGAGGGGGCTGGGAATTTATGTTTATCATAATTCACCCTGTCTGCACTGTGCTGGCAGATCTTCATTATCAGTTATAAACTAGATGTGCACACTGTCAACAATCTCAAGGCTTCCGTGATACATTGGGGGGAATTTATCAAAACTGGAGCAGCTGTGCATGACAACCAATCAGCATCTCACTTTTATTTTCAAAGCTTAACTGAACAAACTGAAGAGAGAAGCCGATTGGATGCCGTGCACAGCTGCTCCAGATTCTGCCTGCTCCAGTTTTCATAAATTCCCCACTTTGTATGCTGATGCGCTTAAAGTGACATTAAAGTCACCCCCCCCCATAACCCACCTCAGGCACCCCACAACACGTGACTCCAATCCTTATGTACTATAGGAATCCCATAACTCCCCCATCCAGCCGCATCCTTACCCGCTTCTATGGAACCCGACCCCCCCCCCCCCCTTGCTGCTTTAAGGAGTTACCTTAAATGATACCTCTTGATCCGATCATCTTCTTTACAGTAGTTTTCAGGAGTTCCTCCAGCGCAGTTGCCGGTCTCTGATCCAGTGCTGACTGCTGTGTCTTCCAGTCCCGCTGCCGGGCTGCATGCACTGTCTCTCTCCTCTTATCCCAGCCGAAGATGCGCCCGCCCTATGAATCTTCACGGCTGCTCAAGACTCTTTAGACGGAAGCGGTGGAGACAGGTAAGTTTTTACCTATTTGGTAACTTTTGTTTTGATTATTATTTTGCATATATCTACTGCTTCCTAGCAGTAGATATATCCCCCCCCGCCCAAAAAAATAAAATAAGGTTTAATTATACTTTAAACTGTCCCTACACCTGTACCCTTATTGTACATTGAAAGCTAATCAAACAATACAGGCTACCTAAAAAGTCCTATGTATAATCCTGCTCCAAAGAAGCAACTGAAAAGGTCATGAATAATTTTTGGTATGCTGTTAGGAATGGGAACAAACACACAGGGAGGGTTTTCTCAAATTGAACTGCGAAAGTGGAAAAACACTTTAAAAGCAAACTCCATTAAAGTTGATATTAAAAGTTTGGGTAGGCTTAAAGAAGAACTCCGGGCAAACATGTTTTTAACCCTTGCAGTAGCATTACCCCCGCACTGCAATGGTCAAGTGCTTATTTTTGTCTAGGTGCTAAAAAAAATAAAAATAGTTATACTCACCTAAACCACAGAGCTGGCTGGCTGCTACTCTAGTCCCTGAAGCTCTCAGACCAGGGACCGGTCTAAGAGCAAGCCAATTCTGAGAAGCGGTTAAGTACAAAAAAAATGTACAATCTAGAAAAATACGAGCACTTAGCTTTCTCTTATATCTAAAAGCATATGGTTCCTGAGGCTTTGCAAGGCCAAATTGCTACTACAGTTTCTCTTGCTGCCATTTTCCAATTGGACAAGTATCCATACAAGATTCACAAATCACTTCAGCTGACTGGAAATTCAGCAATCAAAAACAATGTCAAGAGTAAATGACATTAGCAGTAACACCCGTTTTACCGGATAAGGTCTTGGGAGTGCTAGCATAGTTTTCAGAACTACATAAGCTAGCTAAATTAGCTCAAAAAATGTAATGCAAACCTACTATTAGAAGAAACACCAACTCATTCACTTGCCCCTGAGGTCTGTGGTACTGCAAACTCAAAATATTCAAAAAATGTCAAGCGGCGTTTCAGAAGCACTGATTAGCATAGCTTCACCATGTCACCAAATGGCTACCTTTTTGCAGACATGGCCAGAAATGGTATGAATAAAGTAATCAACTGTCAACAGCAGGCCCGTGTATCGAAAGTCTGTTTTGGCAGGTTCTTTTTAAACCTAAAACCTTGGATAAGTATCAGTGTTGTTGGTTGTACAGTACTTGATTCTGTTATAGGAAGTTCAACACAAAGATATGGGGCTGGGTAGTGAACATGCTTATCACACATCAGGCATATATTTAAGATGCGAGATTCGTATGTACAAATAAATAATTGTAGGCTCAGAAAATGATGCCACACATGCCAGAAAAATGTGCTACATCCTATATAGCCGAACAACAACAAAAGTTCTATCCTTCAACAGAGTTGCTGCTAGCTAACTTTTTTCAGGGGAAACAAGCTAACCTCACAAGTGTGATCCTAAAGTGACAGTAAACTCAGGAGTTAAATCTTAAAAATAGGATCTTGGGGCGGGTGCATGCGCAGTTCGGATCCTCGGCCGGGAGACGAGCAGAGATGCAAGGTAAGTCTATGGATGCGTATATCAAAGAAAGTTTACTTGACGAAATTGGAGCAAAAAATGTGGCGAAGTAAGCCACATGGTCATACAATGTGCCCTTTGGCTTTAGGCACTGGCCGACAATTTTCCAACATGTCCCTATCTAATGATCGACTTTTGTCTAGGAGATAGGGCCTTCCACGGATTGAATCTCTGCCAATTCCCGCTGAATTGGCTGAAATTCAATCTTGTTTACCCAGCTTTAGTGAGCTTGTCTTTATTACGGACAAGGGCTACATCAGCTTTGAAAGGATAGTCCACTGTGTCACCAAGAATTTGTTAAAAGAAATCAGTAACCATGGGGCATAGGTCCCTTGTTTCAGCAGCCTACAGGAGCCCTCAAATTCATATGTTATTATGACGGCTCCTGTTCTCACATTCATCGAACGACATGGAAAGCTCCTCAAATTTATGGCCCTGTCTCCGCACTTAATCTCTAAGGGCACGGAGAAAGAACAACATCTTCCTGCTTAGTTTCGAGAGCTTCATTTTTATACTTATTTCCCATGTTTGTGCCCTAATCTCCATTATGAGTTGCTGGAGAGTCTCTATAGGTTTAAAGGGACACTTTTAGATCATCCCTAGAGGGTATGTGTTTAAAAATGTGCTAAACGTCCCACCTCAATGCTGCTATATTTTCCCCCCTGTGGTCCCTGTGGATCTGGGCTGTCATTAAGGGAGCAATGTGTAGATTTGATAGAGGAGCGTGGAGGCACAGGAGACACACTGTGATCCGGTGGCGAGGGAGCCCTGACTCCTCTAGACACCCTGGGTCTCCCATCTGCTCTATCCTACAGTGCAGCTGCTGCCATCTTGGCTGCACTTCAAGGCCACTTGCCTCCTCTGTCAGACAAGGTCTCAAGGTCTTTTGTATGTCCCTTTTTGGCTTTTGGCAGCCTTTGGGGGAAGTGGGGATGTCATGGAATGGTTTGTGACTAATGGAAGCTGTGAAAAGAAAAGAAAAAAAAACAGTTTCACTTGCTCATTGCCAGACCATACCCCCCTATATATTGTTTGAAATGCCAGAGCTCTGACCTGGAGATTAATTCCACATGCAGCCAGTTTCAGGAGCCCCTGGAAGGTGCTGAATGACAGACATGAGGAATTAAACTCATTTGCGGGCACCTTGCTATTAGTCAGTCTTTTCAGATTAATTTTCTTAACATTGTAACAAATTCCATTTAAACAGGAAGTACTGAGGCATTGCTTTTAATTTCACAAGGCTTCTGTAACACTTTCAGCCGGAGGGTAAGCAAGATAAAATGATGTTACTGTCGCATGCTCCCTCACACACTCCCAAAACTGACAAGCACTAATGATTAACAAGTTGCATTGTAATAGTATGCATGCATATTTATTAATTTTAAAAAACATTGCCATAAAAGCTATTTCAGGAGATAATTGACACAAGTTTACTGATTGCAGAAGCGTGTGCATTTAACTGTGTCTGCACATCCTTTGAGAAATTATCTGAAATGATAGACGTGCCCCAAAATAAACCCACACTGTGGTTTTAGATAGTCAGTGACTTAGTAAGTAGTGGATAAGGAAGACTACCTTGAAAGGGAAAGGTGAAGCTTATTTGGAGGAGGAAGCAGTACATTCAATCTGCTTATAATTTGCCTTCCTGGTTCCACCTTTTCCCCTCATCAACAGGGAACATTTTTATAAATAAAAACATTACTCTTGTCAAGAGCCCTGATGCATGCAGTGGGATGGCAAATATCAAAATGCCTTGCTAGGTGGATGTCAGTCTGGAAGAGAGGGGATTCCTAGGCAGACTGCAGTTACATGAAGTTACATGAAGACAGCCCTAGGTAATGCCTACATGTGATGCTGAGCTTCTATGTTTACAAGAACTGGAATTCATTGAATGAAAGAGCCCGGCAAAGGACAGTAAAGCTATACAAGAGAGAGCTAGATGATGCTAGATGTTTTCTAGTCTAGTCAGGAAATGAGACAGTTTATCTGACTTGCTTTAATTTTATTCTATTCTAATTGTTTGAAAATTTTTCTTCCTTTTTTCTTATAATGCACACAGTCAGATGCTTTCAGTGTGCAGTGAAATCGGAGTAAACAATTTCAGTACAGGAGATGAGTCTGTTCAACTTTGCAAGCCTAAAAGTAAGGCTGGAGTTCAGCTTTATTATCGCAGTTTCAAAATACCCTAAAGCCTGAACTAGGGATACTAGTATCTGTATCAGTGCCGATGCCGAGTATTTGGACGAGTACTTGTACTCACCCAAATGCTCCGATGCCTAGCCCGATACTTGAGCTTCTGGTATCAGGAAGCTGGGCAGCGCGTCATTACACTTGTCACATTCACTTGTGACGAGGGAGCATGGAGCCAGCTTCCAAATCAGGAAGCCAGACGCCCCCTCGGCTTTCTGATTGGCCAGAAAGTCGGCTTCATGGCCAATCAGGAAACTGGCTCCATGCTTTCTCCTCACCTGTAACGAGGAAGCATGAGACGGCTTCACTGCTTATCGGGAAGCTGGGTGGCGAATCATTACACGCCACCTGGCTTCCCTAATGGGACTTCAGGTATCGGTATTGGAGAGTACCGGGAAAAAAAATATATCGGTATTCGTATGCGATCCTGAAAAACTAATATCTGTGCATAGCTAGCCTTAACCCTTTCTCTGCTGGAGCCATTTTTTTTAATTTTACACACACATTCTAAGATGTGCCATGTATATTTTTTTTTAAAGCAGTGACCATGTAGATTAAAATGGTGTTAGATTCAATTCTTTATATCACATGATATTTGTGTTTATCAAATCTATATTTTCAGGAAAAATACACTAAAATTCATTTTAGTACACACAAATAGGAAAATATAAAAGATGAGGTTGTGTCAAGTAAATAGATACCAAATATGTCAAGCCTCAAAACTGCATAAGCGTGTGAAATGGCGAAAAACTATGTACCAAAAATCGTCCATAAGTCACGGTTCAAAAGCCTTTTCAGGTCATTAATTTAGAGTATGCAGTGAATAATTGCCCAGGAATTAGTACGCCAATTGTCATTTTCATGCGCGTGTGCTCCCCGTTTGAGCTCATATGTGCATGTATGTGGGGGCAAGGAGCCTCACAAATGTTTTCGGGTGTTTTTTTCTTTTGTTAGATTTGAATTATTTATTTTTCTATTATTATTATAATTGCTATCACAAGAAGGCTGACAAGCCCCATACGCAATAGCAGAGTGCAAGTAATGGGTTCACATTAAAGAGACGTCAGGAATCTATTAGACCTTTAATTTCACTTTTTCACTCTGTTGAAGCCTACTGGGCACCCAGGAGGGACAGGTAAGCCTGGGACAAATAGTGGTTGAAGGGGGGAAGGGTTGGCACCTTAACACAGATGTAGAAGTGATTGGGTGGCTGTATAGCCACTAGAATCACCTCTACAAGAAAGCTGCCAGCCTGCAGAGTGAAGATCTCAAACCCCCAGCTGCTTATAGAGTAATAGTTATGTTGGGAGCAGTGAAAGTGTTAAAGTCCAACTCCAGACTGGCCCCCGTTTCAGTTTCCTGGTACGTCCCACCCTGTAGCATTCCCACAAACTTTATTGTATTTGTTTTACAATACGCACATTTATTAAGTGTCTTCGGTTCAGTCAGTTCTCTTTCTTCAAGTCTTCCTCTGGCGGTGGGCAGGTCCTGACTACTGCATAGACCAGCACCATGTCATGGTGACACTCTCTACCATATTCTCCTGAGAGTCCAGGGAGCCTTATTGACACATCCTCAGGGGATTGGACCTTGGTGCTCTGGGCTCACAGACAGTGGGTCAAATGAAGCTGGTCATTGAGATCAGGGACAGTGTCAGAGATAGGGTAAATATTGCAGGCAGAGCGGCTTTTTTATATTTTACCACTGCAGGGCGTTTGGTTGTGTTTCTAAAGCTGGGGTTGGACTTTAATCCCTTAAAGAATAACTTTAACTATATAAACCCTAACAGCCACCTTCACCCTATGCTACTTATAGCATATATAGAAATTATTATACGCCAATACCTACCCTTTCTACAGCTAATCTTTAACAGAAAAAATGACAAATCTCAAAAGGGACTTTCCTGAAAAGTCAGAATTTGTTAGTCCTTTTATAAATGTGTTTCTTATATTTGTAGGTATAGTGTTGCCTTCCAGCCCAGTAATAGTCAATGGCACAGTCGCTTCTTTTTGTGCCCTTACTCTCTATATCATGGCTCTTTATTGCTGACTGCTAAGTCACAGGAAAACCTAGAAAACTTTGCATTATGTGATGAGGAAAGTTGCTACATCAGCTATGTCTGTATAGTACACTAATTATACTGCGTTACTATACTTTTTGTGTTTCTCAGCATTTACAAACCCACAACCAAAGCCCATTTCTACCATATAATGGCTCTGCAATAAGGGATTCTAGAAATGTTTAAATCTGGGTACAGAAAGCATTTCTTTATGCCATTATCTATGTGACTTAAAATAACTCACTAAACTCTTTTTGCATGTCAGTTATCTGTATATATTTATTACACCTAAAAGCAACTGTAACCCAAGAGTTGACAGGAAAAGAGATAACGTCAGAAAAACATCCTTCAACAAATATTTGCTCTAAGGCAGGGTCAGCATTATTGTAAACTGTGAAGAAAAAAAAAAAAAAAAAAAAAAAAAACAGCAACGTTAAAAGCAGCAAAAGCTTTTTACCACAGTCCACAATTTTCCAGTTCAAAAAAAA
>NW_017306304.1:2471520-2481646 GCF_000935625.1 Nanorana parkeri
AACAGCAACGTTAAAAGCAGCTAAAGCTTTTTACAGCAGTGCACACATTTCCAGTTCACAAAAACACCGCTGAATGCTCTATAAGAGAGTTTAAATTATCAAAGCAAAATACATGGAAGCAATCATCATAGAGTCAATGCACTACACAAACAAAAAATACAGAAAAATACTTCATTTAAGACAAATGGATGCAGCTGCAGAAAGCAAACTATAAAGTATAATTTCTTATGGGAACATATTCTCTATAATAAATCAAGGAACGTAGCTAAATAAGTGGCTAAAATGCATATATAATTCTTCTTGCCTGCCCAAAAATGTGCAGTTCTCATGTGCTAACTTTTTTGATCCAGACACCGCTTGGAGTCATTATAGCAATGTTCTGGCCCTCCACTGAAGTTAGGCAGTGCATTTTAATCAAGGACCCTCCATCAGCCTACTACCTGGACAATGAGGGAGCAGCAGTACATACACTATATTGCCAAAAGTATTGGGACGCCTGCCTTTACACGCACATGAACTTTAATGGCATCCCAGTCTTAGTGCATAGTGTTCAATACTAAGTTGGCCCACCCTTTGCAGCTATAACAGCTTCAACTCTTCTGGGAAGGCGTCCACAAGGTTTAGGAGTGTGTCTATGGGAATGTTTGACCATTCTTCCAGAAGCGCATTTGTGAGGTCTGATACTGATGTTGGATGAATAGGCCTGGCTCGCAGTCTCCGCTGTAATTCATCCCATAGGTGTTCTGTCGGGTTGAGGTCAGAAGTCTGTGCAGGCCAGTCAAGTTCCTCCACCCCAAATTTGCTCATCTATGTCTTTTATGGACCTTGCCTTGTGCACTGGTGCACAGTCATGTTGGAACAGGAAGGGGCCATCCCCAAACTGTTCCCACAAGGTTGGGAGCATGAAATTGTCCAAAACGTCTTGGTATCCTGATGCCTTAAGAGTTCCCTTCACTGGAACTAAGGGGCCAAGCCCAACCCCGGAAAAACAACCCCACACAATAATCCCCCCTCCAGTAAACTTTACACTTGGCACAATGCAGTCAGGCAAGTACCGTTCTCCTGGCAACCACCAAACCCGGACACGTCCGTCGGATTGCCAGACAGAGAAGCGTGATTTGTCCCTCCAGAGAACACGTCTCCACTTCTCTAGAGTCCAGTGGCGGCATGCTTTACATCACTGCATCCGATGCTTTGCATTGCACTTGGTGATGTAAGGCTTGGATGCAGCTGCTCGGCCATGGAAACCCATTCCATGTAGCTCTCTACGCATTGTTGTTGTGCCAACCTGAAGGCCACAAGAAGTTTGGAGATCTGTAGCTATTGACCCCGCTCTGTCATTTTACGTGGCCTACCACTTCGTGGCTGAGTTGCTGTTGTTCCCAGTTTCTTTCACTTTGTTATAATACCACCAACAGGTGACCCTAGAAGCAAGGAAATTTAGCGGATGGACTTATTGCACAGGTGGCACCTATCACGGTACAACGGTTGATTTTACTGATCTCCTGAGAGCGACCCATTCTTTCACAAATGGTTGTAGAAGCAGTCTGCATGCCTAGATGCTTGATTTTATACACCTGTGGCCATGGAGGTGATTGGAACACCTGAATCCAATGATTTGGAGGGGTGTCCCAATACTTTTGGCAATATAGTGTATATATGTCGCCACTAAATTCTCCTCCCTGTGTATAGTTTTTATTTGCTGTAAATCAGATTTTACGTAATATGCCTCCTTTCACCTCAACCCCTGACCCCCTAATTAAACTAATTGCTAGAGTTATAAAAAAAATGATCTAAAAAGCCCATTTTACTTATCTAAATCTGTAGTCACATGATATGCCGGGTCCCACGTTTTCTATCCTCTTTAGTGCAAGGAGGAGGGTCACTTTGGGTATCACTGCTGGGTAACATGGATACTTCCTATTGGCTGTCCAGTGCTGGGGAACCCCCAGAATTTATAAGACTGCAGTGGCATAATGACATCACAAACAGGACAAAGGTCGGCATGGTCATAGACTGCAGCGCTGGATTCATGGTCGTGTGGAAGGTGTAATCTCTCTGCAAATTTCCAATACACCCCTTGCTGAGTCATATCTAGAGCGCTGTAGTCAGCAAAGCTCACGCTGCATGATAAAGCTCTCCAGTCAGCAAAGAAGGTGTGCTGTGATGTCTGTGACACCTCTAAATGTTATAACTATATATTACGTAGCATGCCCTTAACATAAATTTGAGCAGGCAGAATCTGGAGCAGCTTTGCATAATAAACGATCAAACAATACAAAATAATATGAAGCTACATACTCTGCGTTGTTGTGGGTTGGCACCCTGATGTCTCCAGGTGGCCTGTGCGCAACACTCAAGTGGGCTGTGCGACTCTCAGGAGCTCTGTGCACCTCTCAGGTGGGTTGCCTGGGCTTTGGTGTCTCACCAGGGGTCCGCAGGCAGACAGGAGGAGGAGAAGAAGGCAATGACAGATGCGGCTGCCAAGGTCCCTGGCAAGGGCGATCTTGGGCAGCCACATCTGCCTGAAACTGGATCTTCCTATTAGCTGCAGGCGCCTGTAAACAGGCACAGGCTGCCCACAGCTCAGAGGAAAATCCGGTTGCAGGCAGATGCAGCTGCCCGAGATCGCGCTTTCCGGGGACCTCAGCTGTCACATCTGTCAGAAGATGTAAAGTGCCGGCATTGAGTGTCTTGTGTCTGGGTGACCACTGGCTGCACACCTGGACACAAGACTCCAAAACCGGACTGTCCGGGTGAAAACTGAGCGGGTGGCAACCCTAGCCACTTTACCCCTTTATACTACTGAAACAATAAAAATGTAATGTTTAAAATGGCCGACTGTTTACAAGTAGAAGTCCTGCCTAACATAAGGTACCTGCCTATTTGTAGGCAGAAAACCCTTCCTTGAACTCCCCTTTAAAGCTAGTTTCACTTGGTTACTAGGGCTCTTTATATGCTGCACCAAATGCCATCTGTCTTACGAGTAATTAGCCACTAAGGGAAACACTCACAGAACAGAAAGATTGCAGCTGGCACAGCCCAGCGCTGATGTCAGTACAGTCTTGCCACTTGTAAAATAAAAGTACTTCTAGAAAGTCATATAGAGTAAAAGATGGGTATACACCAGTAGAACTTCATTTGAAAAAATTTGTTCGTTTGATTTTCTTATAGTTTATGGGCCCAAACTGATGACTGTAGTGACAAAAAAAAAAAAAGAAAAGAAAAGTTGAAAGAGCAGGATGGAAAATGTTTCTGAAGCAAATGAAATTCTAACAGTAAATGTGGTTTTCATTTGGGAAAATACATTCATTCTTAAAACAAATGTTAAAACCAAACAAAACTTCAACATTTCAAGTCCCGGATGGCATTATCGAATGTTCTCAGAAGAAAGGTATGAATGTTCGTACGAAAATCTACTAGTGTATGGCCAGCTTCAGCTTTTCTGGCCAACAATGTGAAGAGCAGTCATCTTCTGTTGCCTGATCGTAGGCAGGGTTTTTCATTTAAAAAAAGGAAATGTCTGATGGTTCACTTTAAGAGACAATTATGATGAAATGTGTGGGGAAGAACCATCTATTAAAAATAACTGCAGTGGTTTAAGAAGTATTAAAGCCTTTGGGTCAGCTGCCAGGCAGCTAATATGTTGAGATGAAGGTCAGCATTGGCAGCCACTATACTTGTCTCATGACAGGTTTACTTTACTTCAATTGCAGATGAACCCTTCCAGAAACAATAGTAGGTTTAATATGGCCTCCTATGCACAGGAAAAGACAATGACAATATAGCGTGATAACAGATACTTTTTAGGGGGGGAGAAAAACTGGCAAAAGGGGTCTAGGAATATTATATTACATGATGTCCCTTCAAATTCTGGCTCCGCAATGCAATTTGCATTTGATGTAGGTCTGTGATTTTTAGGGCTTTTTTAAAAATGATTTACATACTGTAAGGTATACATAACAACCAAATGACATTCAATAAAAATGATCAACAAGACCATCAATCAGAATTCAAATGGTTACATACTAGACAAAAATATAAAATAAGTTATCAAAAGGAAAATAATAGAAGGCCGGGATAATCAGCAACAAGAAAACATAATGCAGCTGATGGACCTCATGGACTACAGAAAATGAGCCAACACCAGCACCCATGCTAATCCATCCCCAAACCTCCATCCAAACTGTTTTACCATACACCCCCACCCCTTCCCCCAGAGCATTAGTCAGGTTCAAATGCAATGCCCCTGAAGCAATTTTAAATATTTCCAAGTAAATATTTAAATATTTCAAACTAGAACTTAAAAGAACAAAGTGGAAGATGAGAAAACATGAAAGATAACAAAACACAATGAACAAACGAAGGAGAGGATACCCCCGGAAGAAGAAGAAAAATAAGTTGTTTGCTTCTATACAGGGAAACTTTATTGCCACAGATCTTGTTGTAAGCTAGTGTTTAACACATGGTCTTAAAACAGAAAACTTCTCTGAAGTAAGCCATGTTATTGGATATAAGACACATAGCAACAAGAGACTCCAGCTATTTGATTCTTAAGATTTGAATGCAAAGCAGGATATGGGGTACTTATAACAGGTCCTTGATTGAAAAATGTCAACCACAGTGATTACATGGCAGATCAAAGAAGTATTACTCACAGCATTAACATCACAGGATGACTCACTGGCCCATATGAGGAAAATCTAATTAGGAACAGTTACTGAGCATTCCTTGGCTAGGCCTTTAGGCCCCATTGCCTTCACATGCAGCTGTCCTTTCACTATACAGAGGACATGCACAGCCGGAGTGCCATCTCAGTGCCCTGGGATATTGTGCAAAAACTCTGGTTCAGTGACTTGATACACTACATCTTTTTCTGCTTGCCGCAAAGCCAAAGTCTGATAAACAATACGCTTTAAAGCAAATATTCTGTCCATGGTTATTAAGTTGTCATGAAAGGTAATTCTTTGTAATAAATGCATAGCTCATTTAAAATATTTTCAGACAAGTGGATGATGGCTTTTCCTAACATTAGAAAGTAAAAGTAATTTCAGTGTTTGAAAAGTAAACTAAAGCTTCCAATTATAATGAAAAAAACAGATATCACTTTCAACACTGCACTTTGCATTCCATTCCTAAAATGTAAACAACAGTATATAGAATGCCGAATCTCTGCATAACACTGTAGAGAACCCACCACAATTAATGGACACACAATAGTCACATGACGTTGATGGGCCAGGAGGCCCATGGGTTATAGGCAACAATGGTCCTGAGTAGGGATATCCCGATAACAGAAATTTTCACGAGTACTAGTGAAAATGCCTCGATTATTAAAGGCCGATACCAGCCCTTTACATTTTTTAAAACTGCAGCGGCTATCTGAGTTCCCGCGCTTGTGGGAACTTCAGACAGCCTGGTGGGGACCTGGCAGTAGCTGTCCTTGGCTGTGCCTGTCCGGTTCTATATCTCCTCCTCCCCCTTCCCAGGCACAGTTATGGACAGCCCCACACAGTAGAGTGCAGCCCCGGAGCTGGCACCCGCCTGACCAACTCTCCACAGCATAGCCACAGAACTCTGTAGAGATTCACATGCTGCCCGGTGAGATCAGCACACAACCTGGTGAGATGTATTCTGCTCTGGGGACATCTGTATTTGGCTCTGGTGAGAAACTGCCCTAAAATCATCAGTCTGTGTTTTAGGAAAAATGTCACATGTCCCTTTAAGAAAAAGTATCAGTAATTGGTATCGGCAAGTACCTGAGGGAAAGTATGTGGTATTGAAAAAAGTGGTATTGGGACATCCCTAGTCCAGAGGATTGGGTTTGTCTATTTCCAGCTTTTCCCCTATTCATTCGAATAGTTGAATAGGGCTTCACTGGTCTCATTTACACGTCTGTGTTGCTGCAGTGAATGGTGAAACATGGTTACTGTGTGTGGTCATGTGTGTGTGCACTGTGGTGATATTCATAGTAAATAGTATTCCAACGCATTGTAGAGTAGTAGAGTGATACATTACATCACATAACACTGTTACGGTGTGCTGCTTTGCTAAAAAAAAAAAAAAGGATCATGTGCCATTATGACCCATTTTGGTGTGTTGGCAGTCCATTCACCTTAACACAATGCACATTAACGTGTGAAGTAACGCTCGTTAAAGCACCAAAACAGAAAACTATAGTATTAACCATCCCACGAAAACTCACTAATTAGTGAAATTAATTTACCTGTGTGCAAATGTACCATGTTAGACAGCTAGATTACCTCCCTAGTAATTTCCCAACTCCATTAAACATTGCAGAAAACACTAAAGCTCAACACACGTAGTTAACTTTCAGGTTATATTATGTTGATTGCACTGCAAATCTCAAAAAGTCCTGTCACTTTTTCAATTTCAACGCTGTGAGCATAGTTCTGTGGCTTCAGAGATAACAAATATAACCCACCAGAGCTGAAATACTAAATCTTACAGCCAATTAAGTGATGAACATGAATAAAAAATGAATTAGGCACAAGACGAAATTACCTTCTCCTACATCTGAAATGTCTTGACATAAAATTGGTAAACTAAATTTAGGGAAACCAAAGATCTGTCTTATTAGAGTCACAGTAATACAATTATCTTAAACTTTGATGAGCCCCTGGCTTAGCTAGGAAGCTATGTCACCGTGAATAGACAACTACAAGACTCAGAACATTGTTCTTGGATGAAAAATGGGAAATCTAAAGCCCAGTTCCGGGCTGCTTTTAAACTTGAATTATAGTGAAAGTCTTTCCTTTTTAGGCATATATCTACCGCTAGGAAGCTGTAAATATATGTCCCATGATTTATAAAAAAAAGTAGGCAAATACCTAATTACTTAACTGTTCCAGCGCCACTTACTCACGGCTGAAGAACTCCCGGCTCCCGAATGGCTGTGAAGGAGGAATTGTGCAGGCGCAGTAGAGTGTAGGGGGACAAAACACAATGACAATGAATGGACGCAGCCGGGCAGCCAGGAGCGCACCCACAAGGAGTCTGCGCTCGATCAGAGACCGTCACCACGCTGTACGGACTGTCGGAAATGGGTGAAATTAAGAAGTTGATTGCAGCAAGAGGCATTAAATAAGGTAAGTGCTTACAGCGGCACTGGGAGGGAGAAAAAAAAAGTGCGTTTAACCCCTTCTCGACCTATGACGAGCCTATGAGCCTGCGACCGTCTTTAGAGTAGAAGCGATTATGGTGGCTCAGCTGCCACCAGATCGCTTCTACGACCCGGTAACCAAGCTGCCCTCCCCCGCCCGACAACCCTACCGTGTTTCCCGGGCTCCGCTGCCCCTCCTTCGGGCCCGGGACTGGCTTGCTGGGTGTCAGCAGGAAGCTGGGGATGAGAGCAGCGAACATCTGTTCGCTGATCCCCTTCCCGCTCTATAGGACCGGGAGCGACGCAGATTGCATCACTTCCGGTCCCATAGCTGTCAGTGCTGGGAGCTCACGCTATACTGAGCTTGGGTGACGGGAGGACGCTAGTTTGTGTCCTCCCGTTACCCTTAGAAGAACTATGGGGAAAAGCCCTGACCCCATAGTTCTCCTTTAAAGAAGCCTTTTGGAGTATCAGAAATCTGCAGCGTGAAAAATTAGCAATGAGTCAAAAGCCAAGTCTCTACACTTCGACTTGATACAATTTCGGCTTTGCTCAATAAAAAGCATGCGCATGATCCATTTGATCGGCATTTTAATGTGCCAATATTACATATGTGAGCTGTAATAATGTATAGTGAAAGTGATATGAAAGTCAAAAGGTTTGTAAGCTATTTCAAATGCTGATTAAATCACTTACAATGGATGCTACTTCTTGATGTTTAAAAGTGTTGGGTTCCTGCAGAATCAGCTGCTCCCCTGAGCACTGGCCCTGATATGGGAAATGGTGTGAACTTGCTCTTAGGGCGGCTCCTTTCCGTTGCAGGATAATATGGAGCCACCAATGTCTGTGCTAGTAAGCTGTGTGCGTTTCTACTAACACACAGACACAGCAAGACAAGACACCCCTGTTTCCCTCTCCTCCCTTCTCTAAGCTAGTAGATGGACAGCTGCTGGAGACTGCTCTCTCCCTTGTGATCTTGTACTGGACAGAAAGTTTAGGGAAGCCGAGGTGAGAGAGTTGGAGCTGTTCCGAAACATGATGACTGTAAGTGCTTGGGCAAAGAAAAACTTTGCTAGGCAATGTATATTGTTTGATCTGGATTCATTATTTAAAAAAATTGAGAGTTTAATACTACTTAAATCAATACCGTTAACCTTTATACCTACTGCACTATTTCACAGATCAATCTTGTAAAAACAAAGTTTGCCTAAAAAATGGTTGGGATGCCAAATGAAACATGTGCTGTATAAGAAGTAAATGCAGACACTAAAATGTTCCCTCTGGCCTTGTACAGGCTAGGCCGGTTTGGAAACAAAACCTGTGAATCATTATGGGGGATGGTTGCTGAAAAGAGCAAAAACTTACCTGTCAACGGATATGTCATGAAGTGAAAGTGGAACTGTACTAATCAAAGTCAATAAAGACACTGCTGATTCCAACAAACACACGCAATGCAGAGCTGGCATTTAGCAAGGGACTTAACATGACAACTTGAAGTCATCTGCTCTGAACCTGAAAAGTCATAGGGATCTCCCTTTATGGCTCATTGGTAACTTTCCAAGACACTCCATTCAACACATCCCTAATATATCCAAATGAACCCATTCATTTATATTGGCTTTAAAAACACAAAATCAAGGAACAAGAACAAAAACAAACATTGTCCTCATAAGTCAAGTGTTTCATAATCAGCGTAAATATTTAAAAAAAAACAACTTCCATTGCTTTCAGTCAACCAGACTAGAGAAATCAATTGCCAATCAAATTTGTAAGAATTGTGAAATGTCTGTGTTTGCAGTTAAATGAAAATACCCAGACACATGACTGAAAATTATGAAATAGCTACTAAAAAAAAGGGGGGAGTTTGATGCACTAATGCCCAACATTAGTCCAGGCCTAGATTGAGCGCCCTTTTTGTGATGGAAAGTACAGAGACCACAGAGTCTTTAAAAGGGTGGAGCCACCTGATGACTTCTTAGATAAATCGTGAATTTGTAAAATGCAATTCCCCCCAGTTCAGGGAGTCCCAAATAAATGTTTTTTTTGCCCTGAGAGTGGCAATCACTGGGTTCCCATTGCTAAAAAAGATCACACCATGTAAGGTGAGTCAACCCAGAACGTTTAGGTCCATTCAGAGGGAAGCGGGGAGGGGAGAGAGGTACAGGCAGATACGGCCAATACTGCTTATCTCACAAAGAACAATATCACTTGCAGGACCGTAGCAAGGGCGAGGCAACTGAGGCTCTCGCCTCGGACGCAGGTGCAGGGGAGGGGGTGCAGCCAGCAGGGAGAAGTGGGGCTTCTCCTCTGGGTCTCCGCTCCTCTCCCCCATCTGCATGCAGCGGGGATCCGAGGAGAAGTATAGGAAGCTCTGCAGTCGCGCACGGGGGGAGGCGGAGCCGCTGTCACAGCAACATGGCCGAGTAGTGAGGAAAGAGAGCCGCTTGGCCAGGATGAGAGCTGCTTGGCCAGGATGACAGCGGCAGCTCTCTCTCTCTCTCTCTCCTCACCGCTCGGCCATGCTGCTGTCACACCGGCGCCGTCCTCCCTCCCCCCATGGCTGCAGCGCTTCCTTCACTTCTCCTCGGATCCCTCTGCCCATACAGGCGGGGGAGAGCAGCGGGCATCCAGAGGAAAAGCTGCAGGCTGGGCCCCCCTTTGTGCGTGGCCGAGCGGCGCAGGATCGGTACATATCAGTGATATGTTCCGATCCTCTGTGCAGAGAAGATGCTGGAGCGATCAGCTGATCACTCCAGTGTTTGTAAGTAGTACTATGTGTTCCCAGTAATGAATGAACAGGAAGCGCTTTACATCACTTCCTGCTCATTCGTGAGTTTCTCAATGGGGAGTAACACTCTGTACAGAGGCTTCTCCCCATTCAGAAACTGGATAATAGTAAACAAACATTTTCTGAATGAATGGGAAGCCTCTGTGCTTTCCATTCATTTAGAACAGAGTCTTCTCAATTGAGTGTCCTCAATGTCTTTTTCTATTTTAAATAGG
>NW_017306304.1:2482542-2498333 GCF_000935625.1 Nanorana parkeri
AAAAACATATCATGATTTGGGCTGGCTTCGCTGCCTCAGGACCTGCATCACTTGCCATCATTCAGGGGGAAATGAATTCCCAAGTTTACCATAATATCCTACAGGATAATGTCAAGGTGGATGTCCGCCAGCTGAAGCTTAGTAGTTGTTGGGTGATGCAGCAGTACAATGACCCTAAGCATCAAAGTAAATCCACCACCGACTGGCTTCAGAAAAAAAATGCGCCTTTTGGAGTAGCCCAGTCAGAGCACAGACCTTAGCCCCAAAGAGATGCTGTGGAATGACCTCAAGAAAGCCGTTCACACCAGACATCCTACAAATGTGTCTGAGCTGGAGCAGTCTTGTAAAGAGGAACAGTCAAAAATTCCTCCTGAACGTTGTGCAGGTCTGATCCAGAGCTTCCAAAAGCACTTGCTTGAAGTCACTCCTGCCAAAGCAGGTGCGACCAGCTATTAATGCCAAGCGTACGCCTATTTTTTCCTCCAGGACTGTGAATGCCTAATGCAGGGGTAGCCAAACTCCGGCCCTCTAGCTGTGGTGGAACTACAAATCCCATGAGGCATTGACAGCCACAGACATGACTCCTGGGGAGACATGCATCATGGGATTTGTAGTTTCACCACAGCTGGAGGGCCGGAGTTTGGCTACCCCTGGCCTAATGGGTGTGTTCAATAAAGACACGAGACATTAGAACTATTTGTGTGTTATCAGCTTAAGCACACATTGGGGGGAATTTATCAAAGCAATTGCAAGTGTTTTAGCCTCTTGGATCATTTTTTTAAATGTGCAATCTGTTTAGCTGCTCCTTTTAACATGTGCCCGTTTCGACCAGAACTTGCACTATTTTCCTGATTGCATGTGTTTTGCGAATGTTCGCAACTGTTTATATCTGTACTTGTTCTGCGGCTGTCTGAAACTGGAGCATCACCTAACAAACAAAAGCAAACAAACAAACGAAAAAACTATAAAAAAAATTGCTAATTAAGAAGTCCCCATGACCACTTCTTGAAGAAGCGACAGTTAAGCTTTTTGCCTGGAGTTGCGAGTCTTCTTTCCTGGAGTCTATTAAACCTCATTTATAAAAAACATTACAGTAGCATCATAAATCTGGCGCACATATATCCCATGCGACCATATGCGCTCAAACACTCGCAATTGCTATGATAAATTCCCCCCATTGTGTTTGTCTATTGTTGTGACTTAGATGAGGTTCAGATCACATTTACTGGAAAATTACTGCAGTTCGCATCGTTTTTCTGGCAACTGTATATGCGATGCAAGTGCAGTGTTGCTGGATTTGTGAACATATTCCATGCTACTAATAATTTGGACTGTGAATTACATTACCGGTGTTAAAAACCGGTCATTGCATGATGTTATATACACAAGAACCTTCCCATGTACCTTCAGTTTTGTTATAAG
Source organism: Nanorana parkeri (assembly GCF_000935625.1). NCBI lineage: Eukaryota > Metazoa > Chordata > Amphibia > Anura > Dicroglossidae > Nanorana > Nanorana parkeri. Next base: position 2,483,965 of record NW_017306304.1, read on the forward strand.
GGACATTTGGCAAATATGGTTACCTCAGTAGGATGTGAATACTACAGGCTCAGTGGCGGATATCTGAACTGGGAAATACAGGTGCAGTATGCCTGCCATGCCTGAACTCATTTAGCATTTTGACGGATAGATGTTTGTCTACAAGGTGGTGTGGGAGGAAAAGTATACTTGCTTTACAACATGGATATTTTATACCTATGACAAATGCAACTACTTAACCTTTGGAATTAACAGATGGTCCTGGAATGCAACAGACAGAACTGCAGGGGAAAATATTATTAACCCTTGCAGAGGGGTTAACCCGCACTGCAAGGGTTAGCTGCTCAATGGGGCTAGGGTTGAAAATAAAAAAAAGTTATACTCTCCCTCAAGCCTCTCTCCTCCTATGCTGCAGCAATGTCCTGGTACTTTTGGAGGCTGCTTTTGTTCCCCATGGTCCCTGTGTGTGTTGTAAAGTAGCCACCGCTCCAAGCTCACTCCTGGGATGGACTACAATCTCAATACAAACATGTGATTATAGTCAATCATGGGAGTTTCCCTTCATTGTGTTTATCTATTGTTGTGACTTCGATGAGGATCAGATCAAATTTTGGGGCAAATAACTGCAGAAAACCAGTTAAAGGGACCGTTACTCAGGAGTTAAATCTTAAAAATTCATTCAAGTACCTTAACTATTAACTTATTTGTGTATCACTCAGCTGTAGAGTCTCAAATCATCTCTGAATTGATGATGACACTGTCCTTCCGTCTGGAGGGTGGCTACTTTTCTTCCCCATGGTCCCTGTGTGTTGTAGAGTAGCCACCACTCCAAGGGCACTCCCGTGATGGACTACAATCCAAATTCAGATTGTAGTCCATTACAGGAGTAAGCTTAGAGAATCTCGCACACAGAAACCATGGGGAAGAAAAGTAGCCCCCTCCATAAGGAAGGACAGTGTCAGCACCAATTCAGAGATGATTTGAGGATCTACAGCAGGTTAAATAATTTTTTAAGATTTAACTCCTGACTTTAGAGTCACTTGAAGTATAAAGACAAAAAAAAGAGCGTTCATCAAATATTTTAAAAATAAAAAACTTAAATTCTAAAGAACTTGTACTTTATGTTCTGGCATGTAGCAAGGGAAATCCTTACATATGCAGATTGCATTACAGAGTAAGTGTACATCTAAGTGGGCTCATATTATTCTACAACATGACTTCCTGTCAACTAGCTCTATTGTTGTACTAATCCAACTGGGAGTGAGGGGGAAAGGAGGGCGAGATCAACCATACAAAATGCTAACAGTGATAAATATTCCCTGGCAGAAAATGTATATGCCCAGCAAGTTGAGAAGTGATTTTTAACTGCCAATTTCAAGGTTTATTATACCTAATGAAAAGGATCAGCAAATCCTCTATGTGAAGTAGCTGCCAATAGCATTAACAAATTAACAGGACAAATGGAACTTTTCCAGGAGATTGGCAGAACTGCTTAGATGTCCAATATTCTGATAAAGATGAAAACCTGAGAGGAAAATCTTTCCTACAATGTTCAATCGTTCCTTCTCTTCCTATCAGCTGTGTACATGTTTATTTATGCTTTCAAAATGCAAATAACCATCAGTTGCATTCGGTTTGGCATCTTCATTATGAGATCACTGACCCCAATATGATGCCCATTGATCCAGCAATCAAATCAGCTGGTAATCAGGTATTGTGTGGGGAGCAGATGACTCCCAAAGCCATCTACGGTATAATTGGAATGTAAATATAGCTGTGCAGCGAGAGCAGTGCTCTGTGTATCTGACCATGGTACAACAACATCTGTTGTCCATCAGATGATCTGGATATCTCTTCGAAGGCACAAACCATACAAACAGATTTGGCCGTTTACTATGATAAGCAATAGTGTTATATATTAGACCTATGCTCGTTCTCAAACATCATGGGGGTATCTTAGAAAATGAGGATTTAATAAGAAAATGTAAACTGAAGCTTCTAGGGGTAAGAGGAAGTATACAATGCCATACTATACCCTCAGTGAGACAGTCTGCCTTCCCCGTGTACCACCAGAGCCACTCTGTTCTTCCAGGTTTGGGGAGAATAGGTCAGCCCACATTACACAATGCTGGGTGCCATAATATACCCTCAGTGAGACAGTCTGCCTTCCCCGTGTACCACCAGAGCCACTCTGTTCTTCCAGGTTTGGGGAGAATAGGTCAGCCCACATTACACAACACAATGCTTGGTGCCATACTATACCCTCAGTGAGACAGTCTGACCTTCCCCGTGTACCACCAGAGCCACTCTGTTCTTCCAGGTTTAGGGAGAATAGGTCAGCCCACATTACACAACACAATGCTTGGTGCCATACTATACCCTCAGTGAGACAGTCTGCCTTCCCCGTGTACCACCAGAGCCACTCTGTTCTTCCAGGTTTGGGGAGAATAGGTCAGCCCACATTACACAACACGATGCTTGGTGCCATACTATACCCTCAGTGAGACAGTCTGCTTCCCCCGTGTACCAATAGAGCCACTCTGTTCTTCCAGGTTTGGGGAGAATAGGTCAGCCCGCATCCCACAACTCAATGCTTGGCACATGAACAACCTAAAACCGAGAACTGTGGGAAGCAGGAGGATTGTTTGTGGGATCATCATCGTTGAATTTCAGTAATTGCACAGGAATTTTGAGAGCCTGTATTATTATTCTTCTAGCATACATCAGAAGACCTGAAACGTATTGTGCATTTATGATTAAAGTGACCATGGAATGAAAAGAAAATCAAGCATGTCATTGTATAGAAGGCAGCACAAGGTTCTCTGCCAGTGGAGACCCTAGAAATTTCTACATAAGTTTTGACTTTCTAAGAAACTGTGAACATGGGCTAAGACCCCGTTCACACTGAGCGCTTTGTCGCGCGATTTCTGCTCCAAAATCACGCATATTTCCGTGCATTGTCGCTCAATGTAGCTTGTCCAATGTATTTCAATGGAGCTGTTCACATCTCACAGCTCAATGTCTCCTGTAGCTCGTCGCTCAGGCTTATAGCTCGAACATGACCTATTTTTCTGCAGATGTCACGCGATTTGGCCTTAATAGACTCAATGGTGTAGGTCAATTTCGCGCATTACTGGCGATATTGCACGACCTTGTCGTGCGATATCGCGCTAGAAAAGGTGTCACTTTTGCACAGCAATATGGAAGGAAGGAATGATGTACCATTGATTTGTTACAGCCCAAAGTAGCAGCAACGAAGTCCCTCCCAAAAGTCGCGCTACATAGCGCGATAAAATGTGCAATGTAGCTCATGTCGATCAGCTCGAAATTGCGCGGAAAAACGCGTGATTTTCATGTTGCTCAGTGTGAATGGGGTCTAAGGTAAACTATGTAAGCTTGCCTTCCTACAACATAAAAGCACTTAGGCCTAGAGATTGGCAGCTCAAACTTCTAGGCTAGAAGTAAAAAACACCAGAGTGTTGATCCAGGGAATATCTGATTGCCTTCTGGGATCAGGAAGGATTTTTTTTTCGCATTGGAGCAAATTGAACTATGCTTTAAATGTTTTTTTGCCTTCCTCTGGATCAACTGTGGGTAACTATGGACATAGTGTTCTGTTTTTGGAGGTTTTTCTATTCTTTTTTTTTCTCCTTAGCTTGAACTAAATTGACTTGTATTTTTTTCAGCTTGACAAACCCAGCACCTATGTGCCTACAGTGTATACCCAGGTATATGCTGGGGCTCTTGTGTCAGAAGAGCAAAGGAGATGTAAAAGATGCTATGCAGTGGAAGACATAGAATGCTTTTTTTTGCCATTAAAAGGTTTTCTTCAGGGCTCGTTCACACACTATGCATTTGATCTGTGCTGGCCGTTTTTACCAAGGCAATTTGCCTGGTCATGGGTGCTGGCAGTTCACACCACTGTGTTCTGGTGGTGTGCACCTAACAAACAAGTACGGCATGTAGTCGTACTCATAATCGCACCATGGGGAGCCCGCAGAACTCAAGAAATGTCATGATATTTCAATAAAGTTCTAACAAAAAAAAAGAGGTTTGCTCAAGCGTATTGGCACTGTTCCAGCACAAGCACCATGGCAGCCATGCAGTTGAGTGCGGCTGCTGGTGTAAACAAGCCCTCATACCTGAAGCTGTACCTTAACACTTGTTTGAAGAGTCAGATCATGCCTTTGTGTTTCTGACAGCCCTGCTAACTGGACCAACATTCAAGTATTGTGTGCCCAAACCACCCAGCTCAGCAAAAGTAGGTTATTTAATTAGCTTTTGTCGTAGGAGCCTGGTGGAAAATTGTCGGCTGAACAAGGACAGCAGGGACTGTTAGGTATTTAGACAGTGGCAGGTGGCAGCTGTCAGAATACAATAGCCCAGCAGGGGAGATTCCATCCGTGCTGTTTAGAGTGGATGGAGAAATCTGTAGGTATATCAAAGTCCAAATCCCATTCGCACTGCCACGGTGTCAAAACCAAAAGGTATATGTGGTGCCCAGGTGACCACACGGATGGCGCCGTGCAAAACACTAATAGTAAATAAAAGTAAATCACCGGCACACACTTGAAGGGTTTTTAAAGTATTGATATGTTTATTCAATACCCAATGTCATGTTTCGCATCCGCACAGGCATCCTTCATCAGAGCGACAGTGACACTGTCGCTCTGATGAAAGATCCCGGTGCGGACCCGAAACACTGTCGTTCCGATGAAGGATCCCTGTGCGAACCCGAAACACTGTCGCTCTGATGAAGGATCCCTGTGCGGACCCGAAACGTTAGCATCGTATGACAGTATGTGACATTGGGTATTGAATAAACATATCAATACTTTAAAAACCCTTCAAGTGTGTGCCAGTGAATTACTTTTATTTACTATCTGTAGGTATGTGGCCAGCTTTACACTGCCCCAAACAGGTTGACCGCCTAAGATCCAAGAGGGCTATATAAACTGGTCAAAGTAACCCAAAAAGTCAATGAGTTTTTTGAAATTGCTGAGTTTCACGTTAGTGTTCAGTCTGTTATTAAAGTTATTCAAGAAAAATGCAGACATTTGATTCAGCAAGAAGAGAAAGGTCCCACATGTACAGTATTACTTCTACAGCAGTGGTTCCTGACCTGTGTAACCGCAGGACCCACATTTGCCCTTGGTCATTAAGTCGCGACCCAAATGGCACTGCAATGGAACGCACGGCATTGCAGTACCACTCGTTCCAGTTAGGGCAATCAAACTGTGGGTGGGAGGTGCGTTTGGGGTACCATTCAAATGAATGGTAATGTACCTCCTACACCAGAGCGCACAGTAGAAGCGATTGCGTGGTGTAGTGCATTATTTGCATGGGAATGTGAGATTTAACGCACAGTACTAGTGTGAACGTGCCCTCAAAAACACTGACAGACACACACAGCCACAATCTCACACACTCACATACACACTCCAAAAAAATGAATTTATTTATTTTTAAGACCCACCCAGTCTCCCTACCTTACAAGAAATGGAGTGGATCCTCAGACTGGGGTCCAGTGTGGGCTGCTGTGCTGTGACTGAGCTCAATCCATACGTGCATTGGTTATACAGCTCCCTTGCGTGCCCTGTAGAAGTGTCGGGAGCCAGAATGTGATGTCACTCCGATCCAGGTACCTCTACAGGACACGAGAGGGAGCTGTAAGCAATGCACATATGGATGGAGCTCCCTCACAGTCATAGCCCCAGCCCATCCCACCTCAAGCTGACACTCAGTGCCGGGCAGCATATTTTGAATGCTGTTCAGCGCGAGAACTGACAGTGCTGCGCTAGGGCGAGGCTGAGGAACCTCTTACCTGGAAAAATGGAGAGTATGCAGTGACCCACTGAACACAGGGTAGCAACCCACTTTAGACCCCATTCACACGTAGCAACATACCTTTTGCAGCGGATCCGCACGGCCGGGATAGCGCGACTTTCAGGGCGACGTTCCAGCGACGGTAGCGCGACTTTCTCCGTCGGGCTCCATAGAAAAAGGGCAAAATCGCACAAAATCCGCCGAAAAAAGGGTCCGGTAGAAGCGACTTGCGACCAGCGACGCGCGACATGGAGTTAAGACAGCTCCATTGAATAGCATTGGCCGGCGACTTCTCGCGATATCGCGCAGCAAAAATGCGCGATATCGCGGCGGAAATCGCGCGATAATTCGCTACATGTGAACGGGGCCTTAGGGTCACAAGCCACCAGTAGAGAACCACTGTTCTAGATGAATAGTTACATTTTTTTCCCTACTCATTTGGCTACACTGTCTCAGTCCTTGTCAGCAAAATCTGGAAAGGACTTCTTTACACACAAATCCATCCGTTCAGCCTCAAGCTACTGCCAGCATTTCAGCCCTACCTTTGTGGTCTGGAGTGTAAGAAATACATGCAGAAAATAAAGCATGCACCTCACCCTCTAAATAAATATAGAATAAAGTATAGGCAGCACAGAGTGTACCTTCACATGTAACCCAACAAGCCTGGGGACATTAAAGGAGAAGGATGAGGCGAGTAAAAATCACTCAGCCTCATAGTTCGAGGCGACGTGCGACAATGAAACTGTCACACGTCGGCTCAATAGATCGGGAAGTGAAAAAAGACATACCGTCACTCGCTCACTTCCCGATCATCTCCCTGCAGAGAGCCGTGACTGTCACTGACGGCTCCCTGCAGGGATCCCCCCCTTCACCTGTCCGATCCTCCAGCGCTGACTGGCGGAACAGATGGTTACAGCTGGCTCTGCCTTCAGATAGGCAGAGCCAGCTGTCAATCACGCAGCTGGGTGGATCTCGACAGTAATGTCGGGATCCGTCCCGGCTGCGGCGGTCTCAGTATACTGAGCTTTGGGTGACGGGAGGACCTAGTTTGTGTCCTCCCGTGACCCTTGGGAAAACTATGGGGAAAAACACTTACCCCATAGTTCTCCTTTAACAGACGTGATAGGGGAGCGGTTATTTTAGGGCTGCAACAACTAATCGACATAATCGATTATAATCGATTATTGAAAAAGTTGTCAACTTTTTCAATAATCGATTAATCGGCTTCTGATTGGTTGGCCCTGTTCACGGCTCCACACACGCTGCGCGTCACACCTCCTCCCCACCTCACGCTCGCCGCTGCCAGACCTGCCCGCATCCAACTCTAGGTTATTTTACTACAAAGCAACATATGTATGAAAATGAATACACTGAATGAAAGCATTTTATTCTATGCAAATCACTACAAGCACACAGGCTCGGAGGAAACCACAAAATCCAGGAACATTAACCCTTGTAGTGAGGCTACACCCCTGCACCGCAAGGGTTAACTGCTTGTTTTGGTCCAGGGGCTCAAATAAAAAAAAGATATACTCACCTGATCCTCAATCCCGCCTGGCTGCTAGACCGGTCCGCACAGCCTCGTCTCCTCCCAGGCTCAGGTGTTCTAAGCCCCGCTGATGATGTCATTCACCTGCATTAGACATGAGAATGCCAAGGGACACATGACAGCTGGAGCTGAGGGAGGCAGAGGTGAGCAGTCACTGCTGCAGGACCGAGGATCAGGCGAGTAAAACGACTTTATCTGACTCCCTTAGACAAGGCATGCAGTTAACCCTTGCAGTGCAGGCAGGGTAACCCCACAGGGTTAGATATCGCCCAAAGAGATGGGCAAGGAGACATATCTGTCTGCACACAAATGACTTGTGCCAGCTGCAGGACCCATTGTGATATTCACCTGACAGTGACACCCAGGTACTTGTGCTCCTTAACATTCTTCGCATGTTGGCGCAAGGTCATTGCCATTGTTTTGATTGGAGCTTGTTCACAAATGTGTAGTGTGCTAGCCAATAAAGTTAATTCAGTGTCTGCATGCTGCCCCCCCCCCCCCCTTTATCTAACAGATATGGAGAGAGGATGAGGTGTTTGTAGTCCACATCAGAAAGGCGATAACAGCAAGGCGATAACAGCCTATGGTGACAACACTGCTCCCACACAAATACAGTGTAGTCATCATTGTCACTCTAGGACAGGAAGTGTGTTATTGGAAAAAGCTGAAAGAAGAAAACAAATGCAGCCACCACATCTAGGAATTGGTAACGTGTGTAATGCATGGCATTTTTATTCTTGGTTTACATGAGCTTTAAGGGCTAGTTCACACCAGAGCTGGATGCGCCTCTGCAGTGCGATGCGTTTTTCCACGATTGATGCATTTTTTTGTTGTTGCTTAAAATGGGGTTTCTGGTGTGTTCCAGTGCGTTTGCATGCGGTTTTGATGCACTCCGTTGCGATCCAGTGCAGCTAAAATAGGGCAAGCAGTATTTCTTCTGGCTGCATCGGAACGGACTGCACTGGTGTAAACAGAGCGCCAGAAATCCCATCGGAAAGCATTGTGATGCATTCTGGATGCAGCGACCAACAAACATTTGATGCAAACCGTAACAAACAGGGGTACAGGTACCATTAAAAACAAGGTCACACATGGACTCATACACACGCATGCACATGCAGAATCACAAACATACACACAATAGGTTGAACTTGATGGACCCGTGTCTTTATTCAACCTCAAATACCTCAAAGAAAAACCCTGTTGATCTTGTCCTGGTAACTTCTTGTGGGCTGAACTGGTATGGCAATGTTTTATCTAATGTGAACTACAAAGCAATGCCCCTCTATGTTACCCAGATGAGGAGAGCAGGAGTCGTTTGTAGTCCAAATCAGGAGAGCAACCCAGGGTGACAACACTGCTCCTGAGCAGTCATTGTGTTGTCGTCACCCTAGGACAAAAAGTGTGTTATTGGCAACACACCTAAGGATTGCGAACCTACAATACATGACCTTTTGGTTCTGGAGCTTTAAGACTAGCTACATTTTATGCAAACACAGAAAAAAACAAAAACCTGTTGATCTTGTCCTGGTAACGTCCTGTGGGCTGAACTGATATTGCAATGTTTGCAGCTTTTTCAGCTATCTAGTGTGACCTACAAAGCAATGTGTAACAGAGGTGAGGAGAGCAGGAGGTGTTTGTAGTCCAAATCAGGAAAGCAGCCTAGGGTGACAACGCCGCCACTATATAATTACGTGATGTTGTCACCCTAGGACCAAACGTGTTATTGGCAGAATCAGTAGGAGAAAATAAATGGGAAAAGCCTGACATAAGAAAACGCATGCAGCCATCACTGAGAAGGACTTGTAGGCTGGAATACCTGACATTTTTGTTTTTAGGATTAGTTACACTGGAATTGGTATCAGGCTAATCGCCTTGTAATCAGATTTCCATATACATTGCATGATCCCCAGCAATGTCCTTGCGGAAACCATAGGGGAATGGGGATTTTAGGAACCAGCAGAGGTAAACAGCTCTGATGAAGAAGCAGTCAGCTGAATGAGTCACATCATGGGGCTGCCAGGGAGGAAACAACAACACAGATTGTAGGGATGGACAAGGGGACAATTTAAAGGACACACATGTTACACAAGAGGATGCAGCAGAATGTAAGAAGAAACACTCTCCAGGAAGATCCCGTGGAGGACACAAGGCAGGTCGGTACAGTATAGGGAAAGTTCCAGCAACAACTAAGTGATCACAAGTCTCTTACCTGACTGACAGCAGAGAGAGGAAGTCTCCTCCACAGCTCGGAGAGCAAAGTCATCTCTCATATACACGGCAGCCCCTTTCCTGATCGATCCCCTGCTGCTCATAGCACGACTCAGAGCTGCTTTTCCTGGCCCGGACTGGCAGTACTCCGCTGTCTGCTCGGAGCTGTGTGTGCATGTGAAGCGCTGCACTTCCTCCCTCTTCCTCTCCACCTCCCTCGGCTCCATTCACTGCACTGCGCGGGCCGGCCACTGGGGGCGCTCGTCACATTGCTCCTATAGGAGCTGCTTATCATTTGTGCCTCTCGCCATAATAGTAATCAAAAAAATAGGATCCAAATTCTCATATAAGATACAGTCTAGGTGTATGTTAGCTATTTTTTTTTATCGAGCCACTGATTCTTCAATTCTAAATGAAAAGAGCCCAGAATATCAGCTTAAATGGTTATTAAGCCCTCGCATGTTTTTGCATATATCTACTACTAGCAAGCAATAGATATATGCAAAACGATTTAAAAAGGGAGATGCAAGGTAAGTCTATGGAGCAGCGTGCATCCACACAGATTACGTGGGACATGAGAGAAGAGGAGGACAGAGGAGTCAGCGCTGGATCAGATACCCGCACCAGCTCTGGAGGGACAGCTAAAAACGACACTAAAGAAGAAGATCGGATTAAGAGACATCATGTCCCTACAGCAGGATTGGGAAGGAGGGGAAAAAAGTTTGACTTTAAAGGAGAACTATGAGGCTTTTCACTCACATCATAGTTCTTGCTGACCTGTGACAATGAGACTGTCACAGGTCAGCTCAGTAGATCGGGAAGTGAGCGAACACATACCGGCGTTCACTCACTTCTCGATCCTGTCACAGCTCTCTGCCGTGACAGTGGAGGGGCTGGATTCCCCCCTCCCCGCTCCGATCCGCCAGCGCTGACTGGCGGAACAGACGTGGGAGGGGGCAGGTACAGCTGGCTCTGCCTCTAGATAGGCAGAGCCAGCTGTCACTCACGCAGCTGGGCGGATCCAGACATAATTGTCGGGATCCGCTTCAGCTGCGGCGTCTCAGTATACCGCGAGCTGTAGCTCGCGGTATACTGAGCTTAGGGTGACGGGAGGACGCTAGTTTGTGTCCTCCCATTACCCTAAGGAGAACTATGGGGAAAAGCCCTAACCCCATAGTTCTCCTTTATTGTCACCTAAATGGTCAGTTGTTCTCCAGAGCTCTCAACTAATCCTCAGTTCAAGAGACCGTCTCTCTTTCCTTCTCAGCAGTCCCAGTGTTTGGTCTGATCTATGGGCCGCAGTAAAATGTATCATCTATTACCACTTTTCCACTGACCGAATGTACAGGAGGGCCCTGCCTGTGAGGGCTTACAATCTAAAAGATTCACAGTACAGTGATCAAGCTGTAACCAACTACTTCCAGTCACTGTTTACGATACGCTCCTGATCATGTGACCACTGTGCCGCTATCACTGTGTTACCTTGAGGAAGGGACCCTGTGTGATGCTTTATTAATACACAAGCGTACATTTGCACCTTAAAGTACTGAGTGCTGGTGACTTATCTTATGTTCTTCTGTAGATTAACATGGCGTCATCCTTGGTTGTCACTACAAGCACCACCATATTCACATTAGGCATAGCGCTGTATGGAGCACAGCTTATATCTGTATCTTTCCATAGCCGATCACATGATTCCACCCCCATTTCCAAGTGTTAAGATCCCTCAATGGGCTGCTGGGAGTCATTGGCAAGTGGTAAGCTGAACTCAGAGGAAACAAATAAATACCCTTGTAGTGGAGCTCCCTCCTCCACTGCAAGGGTTAAATGCTTGTTTTTCTGCCTAGCGTACCAGGTAAAGGACTTTTACTTACCTTATGGCTCACTTCCCTGGGGCAGGCATTCAACTCTTCTCCCTAAAGCTGGCCATACACTATGCGAATGTGAAATTCACACAGTAGGTGCTACTGTCTGCACCGTCTGATGCCAATTGGAAAATCTTCGAATGAACTGTGCTTGCAGGTATTGGTATTGCGGCAGTGGCCGGCAGCTTTCAGAATACAAAGAAAACAGCAGGTAATCACCCATCAATGCTGGTAAGCATTGATGGAGGAATCTGTTCTATTTTTTCCATTCACCCCGAGGGCTGAACGAAAAAAATAGAACAGCGTATTACCAGTTTTACGCTCTGGTTTGTGGACGGTTCCTCGCAATCCTCACTTATAATACAGAGCTTAACCTTTGGCAGTGCAGGGGCAGCCCCACTTCAAGGGAATTTTTTCTTTTCCTCAAAGTTCAGCTTTAACCTAAAATTCACTAAACACTTCATCCAACTTCTTAAAATTTGATAAACTAGTATAAAGAAAAATTTGTGATAAAAAAACCCCAATTGATTTACCCAATCATTTTTGGAGTATTAATTCTTCCTGGCCATTGTAACTGGGAGTTTGTCCTCTGTCTATATGCTTTGTGCTGACTATGTAAATATGTTTAATAATTATTTTGTCATATTTACATGCCGAAGGAGATGGCATATGATGGTTACCATAAACCCAAAACGTACATACTATAAATGTTTGTTGTCGTGAGTTTAGATACGCATTGTGCAGAGGTGGTTCCATTTAGCAGATATGAATGGGATCTTGCTGATCATTGCACCACAATGCAGCTTGCAGCATTTTTTTCCTACAAACATCTGCAACAGAGTGAGGTGGGAAAATAAACTCTGTAGAAAACAAATTTTTAATTTTCATATGGGCGTGCATTTTCCTTGCAAAATACACAGCAATGTACTAGTGTAATGTAATGTGAATGAGCCCCAGGACACAAAAGGGTCACAGCTGACAATCACATAGGATTGATTGGTTATGTTATGTACATACCAGAGTATTACATATCACTGTATAGAATTATTGTAATTGGCACCAAGGCCGTCCCTATAATGGATCAGCCTGAGGGGGTGTTTCACTGGGGGGCAGCCACAGCATCCCGGGTAGCTCGTAGCAACCTGTGACCCTCTGCCTGGCATCCCGCCCAGCTCACTTATGTCACCTATTGCCTAGAGCTGAGTGGGATGATCTGGTGTCCCACCAAGCTCCTGGCAAGTCAGTGAGCTGGGCAGGACGCCAGACACCAGACAGAGCTGCTGACAGAGCGCTCTCGTGTCCTCCCTCCCCCCATGACAAGTGAACCAGTGAACATTGGCTGTCAGCACTCGACCCCCCCATAGCAAAATCACCCTCAGGCGGCAAATACCATAGGGACAGCCCTGATTGGCACTACAAGCATCCCTACAGTATATGTTATTCACACTTCTCTAGAAGAAGCTACATAACTATAAAACTGTATATAAAAGTTGACAGTTTGTGTTAAGTGAGCACAATGTGATAAAGTGATACAGAGCATGCTAAAGCCTATTACAAGATAAAGATTTATATGGCCACACCTGGAGCATGGTGTATAAAATGGACACAAATGTTTATTATGAAAACACAAAGCTTGTTGTGGAGGTAATTAATACATTTTTCTCCATGCTTAGCTGTACATTCCTGTGTGGGTCAGCTTCATTGCTAAACGAATCTGCGTGTTCATCATAGAGACATATTGTAGCTTCCAAATGTCCCTCATATGGAACCAAATCCCATTTTGTTGTGATGTATAGACAAGTGTTTCTCAAACTTTTTTGTCACGGCACCCTTTAAAAGTATGCAAAATCTCATGGCACCCCAGCCTAAAGTGTCATAGATTTTAAAGAGGACCCCTTGCAAAAACAGAAAAAAGTGGGTTTTCCCCTTTAAATCAAGATCCCCCTTCGCATCAGGACCCCCTTGCACATCAGAAGCCCCACTTTCATATCAGAGTTCCGCTTTCACATCAGGAGCCCCCATCATATCACAGTACCACTGTGAATAATGTGAAACCTCGCGCCACTACTCTAATCAAATTAAGCAGCAGCTGAAATCTGTGTGGTCAGATATTAATACATTAATCTCATATCACAGTACCACTACCACAACATTTTGAGGCATTCCTAAGCAGGCACGGAGGCATACCAGGGTACCACAGCACCCTGGTTGAGAAAGACTGGTATAGACCTCTATGAAAATGTACGATTCCACTACCAGTATTTTACTGCACTATACCTTTCATCCAACCACTAAAATATTCAATTTGGTATTCTGAAAAGCCAATATAAAGAAGAGTGGTCCAAAATTCCTGCAGAGAGGTGTAAGAAACTCATTGATGGTTACAGGAAGCCATTGATTTCAGTTATTTTTTCCAAGAGCTGTGCTACCAAATATTTTTTTTTGCTCCACTTTTTTGTGTCATACTAATACAAACAAAAGAAATAAACATGAGAATGCCGAAACATTTGTAATTGCCACAATTTTCTGCACGAAGTGGTGCATTATCTGACAGAAACGCAGGGGTGCCAATATTTTTGGCCATGACTGTATTTCACTTAGGGGGATAAGACGTAATCTCTTCGATTCCATTCACACCCATTCATTGTGGTAATTCACACAAAAAATGCGAACTACAGTGCGGTGCCCATTTATTGGCACCTTAACACACTATAAAACAATGGACTTGTGCTGCAGCACACTGCAACCCATGGTAATGCACATCCTATTACGTATTGTGGCACGATGCAAAAAATAAAGTAACTCCAATTTTTGGCTGCAGTGTGGCGCATCGGTAGCCCACTTCAATAAATTGTCTGTTTAATGCACTGCATAAATGTGAATGGTCCTTTCTAAATGATATTTATATTGCTAAAGTAAAATATATCGTAACATGTTGG
>NW_017306304.1:2498553-2500069 GCF_000935625.1 Nanorana parkeri
GTGGTGTCATTAGTTTTGTTTGTTCTTCCATATTCTGTTGCAGTTCGGTGCTGCTGATCTGCTAAAACGTATTTTCCGCAATTTCCTGTCTATATTTACTGCTGCATGGGATTTTACAGGGTGGGTTTCCTAACGAGAAACAAAAGGACAATGCCTGCGTAAATGTGTTGAAATGTCCACCTGTAGACTAATGGATGCTGGGATATCAACATAGTTGGTAGATAACGGGTCCTATTACCGTATAACAGGAAGTGCCAGGACATGCACCTTTATGGCAGGATCAGAAGGTATTTTTTTCTCACTTTGTGCTATGTACCTCTAATGATGGTTATCCTAGGTCAGGATCACTGCAGTACAGCATATGGTAAAAATCTTTGTTGTATTCAAGCCAGAAAATACAGTCAGCATTGTACTTCGAGTTGTAACTTCCACACAGTGAAGGGCCCCTGTTTATCCGCCCCTTTGTCTTTTACAGAAGGCCTTGTATCCTATGAAAAGAATACAAGATGTTTTGTGAATGGAAAACCAGAGAAGAAACAGAGTGCTGCAGCTCTCGTACTCCCAGCGTGGCAAAAACAGCACAATATAGCTTTATAATCAATAAAGTAAATAAAGGTTCCTAAGTCAATTTAAGACCATTTACGTGGTCTACACAAAAGTATATGTGCAGAGGGTTTAGTGTGTTTGTGTAATTATATATACACACACACTATATTGCCAAAAGTATTGGGACACCCCTCCAAATCATTGGATTCAGGTGTTCCAATCACCTCAATGGCCACAGGTGCATACAATCAAGCACCTAGGCATGCAGACGCTTCTACAAACATTTGTGAAAGAATGGGTCGCTCTCAGGAGCTCAGTGAATTCAAGTGTTGTACCGTGATAGGTTGCCACTTGTGCAATAAGTCCATCCGTGAAATTTCCTTGCTACTAAATATTCCACGGTCATCTGTTAGTGGTATTATAACAAAGTGGAAGCAACTGGGAACAACAGCAACTCAGCCATGAAGTGGTAGGCCACGTAAAATGACAGAGCGTGGTCAGCACATGGTGAAGTACACAGTGAGCAGAAGTTGCCAACTCTCTGCAGAGTCAATAGCTACAATCCTAGAAACTTCGTGTGGCCTTCAGATTGGCACAACAGTGCGTAGAGAGCTTTATGGAACGGGTTTCCATGGCGGAGCAGCTGCATCCAAGCCTTACATCACCAAGTGCAATGCAAAGCGTCGGATGCAGTGGTGTAAAGCACACCGCCACTGGACTCTAGAGAAGTGGAGACTTGTTCTCTGGAGTGACCAATCACGCTCCTCTGTCTGGCAATCCGATGGACGTGTCTGGGTTTGGCGGTTGCCAGGAGAAAGGTACTTGCCTGACTGCATTGTGCCAAGTCACTCATCACTTGTTCGGTTTCACACTGCTAGCTACACTAGGGCTGCCAGCACTCCCACAGGTTAGTTGCGCTCCTTAGTCTATTGTGTTGATTTTTTATATATATATGGTATAAACCACGGAC
>NW_017306304.1:2500088-2540779 GCF_000935625.1 Nanorana parkeri
TCAGAAACACTCCGGTGTGGAGGGGAGCTTACTAATGGCCTTAGTAAAGTATGGGAAGGAAGAACTTTGCATTGATCTTGGCAACAAATTAGATTTGACTGAAATTTTCAAGGTGGATTGTTATCAGTGTCTTTCCTGAGATACTTTTGTAAAGGTAAGTGTTAAAATAACTGTAGACAAAATGGTTCTATTTTGGATAGGATGAAAAACCTGGCCAGGTCGTTAATGCTGTCAGGGTCCCAACTCCCCTCACTTCCTGTTCTGATGATCGGATCTTCCTCTTCCCCACTCTATCACAAAGTTGCTTCATTGGTATTCCATGTACAGCTATCCAATAAACTATATTCCCAGATAGAAAATGGAAGGTATGTAGAGTAAAAGTCAGCTGTACAATAAAAGCAACTTCAACACTGGGCCTCCCAGTAAATCACAAAGTCATTTAGTCTGAAAATTTGACTTCTAGCATCCAGATTAATATTTATTCAGACTTACAGTAAACAGCTTTAACCGCTTGATGACCAGGTGTTTAGACCCCCTTCCTGGCCAGGCCATTTTTCAGTGTTCAGCGCTGCAGTACTTTGACTGACATTTATTACGTCACGCAACGCTGTACTTAAATGCATTTTATACAATTTTTTGGGGATAGACAGAGCTTTCTTTTGGTGGTATTTAATCACCACTGCGGGTTTTATGTTTTACTATATTCAGGAGAAATTACTGAAAATTTTGATTAAAAAAAGTTTTTTTTTACATTATGTTATAAAACAACTAATATTACCCACTTTTTTGGTAAAATATAAAAGACGGGGTTACGTCGAGTAAATAGACACCAAACATGTCAAGCGTAAAAATTGCGCGCACTCGCAAAAAACTAGCATACCCAAAATTGGCCATAGGCGACGCTTTAAAAGCTTTTACCACTCATCAGTTTAGTGTTATCAGTGATTGATGGCCCTAGAACTATTACTCTTATTCCGACGTTCGCGGCGATATGTAACATGTGCGGCCTAATGGGTGCAATCGTCGGAGCCCGGGACCAGCTTGACAGCGGGAGGGGGAGAGCCGCGGAGGGGGTGGCGCACGTCTCGGGGCTTCATACAAGCGATCCGCCGACTCTATAGCCGGCGGATCGCTTGTATATTAACGGGCATCGCTGCCTCTTTTCAAATAGCGGGGATTTCCCCGAGCGGGCGGATGTAACAGGACGTGTATACACGCCCAGTTACATCCAAGAAGCTCCCGGCAGGCCGTGTATACACAGCGGCTGGCCGGGAGGTAGTTAAGTGTCCAGTCCTAAAATAGCCTTCACTTGCATACGTATAAATAAAAACAAAAAACAACACATGACCAAGCAAAATATGTTTAATTAGTAAACGAGTCTTAAATAAATCCACAAAAATAGTGTAACAAAGAAAAATGGGATAATTATTAAACATTTGTAATAAGCAGGCCTCACTCATCCATAGAATGGCTCTACATTCATAACAGCATCACACTTCAGTAAATCGGATCTCTTAGTTACATTTTTACACTTACTTTACAAAGGCATATCTATGTACATTAAATTGTATTTCTAGAGAGATGCACACCAGATCCAATCTTCCAGGTCAAGAATGCCAAATTTCAAAAGTGTCTCTTAAAATTATGTAAGTATAAACAAGAGCCGACACTTGTCTTTGGCATCTAGTCATGTCCGGAAGATAGAGATTCAAAAAAAATAAAACTTGCCAAAACCAGAAAAAAAAAAAAGATTGAAGAAAACATCCATCACATAAAATAAGCACAGCACCAGAAAATGAACACACATAAAACTGCCTAAAATAGAGTCTGGAGTATCTATCCTGTAGATAGGATTGAAGACTGAACAGAAAGTTCTTCAGTGTCCTTCACATCTTGTTCCTTTCTAGACACTGTGCCAAAGTGCAGAGAAAAGCTCTGGATGAACTGGAACAACGTCTTTACATAAAAGGCTTTGTGGGCACCCGTCTTATTTGCATATTTGCTGTTGAATGTGAAGTAAAAACTCGTAATAGGAGAAAGCGGCCTCTGATCGGTCTTCAATTAGGTTCTGGAAAAATTCAGTCTTTCCAGCACTGTCATCCCTAGAATGACAAAACGATGACAGGTAAGAGAAAATAAATAACAGTCTATACTGCAACAGAATAAAAATATATCTCATAGGCTGCACAGCACAAATATCAAAGTATTTATTCAGGTTAAAACCCCCTGTCTTTTTGCCTTCTGTGCCCAATTGGGGAGATTTCCCTTCACTTCCTGTCCTGCAAACACAACAGGACTTTAAAGTGCATTTGAAGCCAAAACTTAAAAAATGTTTTTCTTTTAGTTTTGGATAGAGTGGAGAGGAATTAGAACACCTGTCAGGTTTCTATTGTTGTCTGTGTCTTCGTCATGGAGATTCACCCTATTTGTCCTGGTGAAAAATCCCAAATTTTGGGTCGTCTTCAGAACAGGAATACATGGGAAATCTTCCAATAGGGACACTAGTTGTGGTGACCCTGCTGACCACCAGAGAATTTACTCTCACTTCCTGTTGTGGCATCAGACACGGATGGCAAAATTTTATTTTTTTTGCTCCTCCCTTATATAAAAGTTTTGGTGCCAGTTGCACTGTAAGAAGCCACACAGATTCTCCCATAAAAGGTAAACATCACATGCTACTTTTTCAGTTATTGTGGTTAGTTTAGATGCAAATAGTGCTTATTATCGGACTTAGTGTATAATAATTAAAATCTAAAGACAACACCATTTCAAGACATACAGGCAGTCCCCGACTTAAGAACGCCCAACTTACGAACCGAGGTCCGATTGCCGCAACCCCCCCGAGATTAGTGCCGCTCCCGAGTCCCGCTCCTTGCCTCTGCCACCCGCAGATCCCGCAGTGAGTGCAACTACATACAGTTGTCACTCAGTGCCACAGACTTTACTGCGGTTCATTGTTAAAAAAACCCAAAAAACTTTGTACAATGAACTGCAGTAAAGTCGGTGACACTGAGTGACAGCTGCATGTACCGGCACCTGCGGCTGTGCGGGGATCCGATGCACACAGATGGCTGTGCAACTGCCTGTCATTTAGAACTGTTAGCATGACCGTAGCATAACGGAGTCAATACGAGACTCTGCAGGCACCGCCAGGCAGCCACATCCTGCTGTTTGGGTCATCGTGAGGACCCTCTCCTGTGATCCCTCCCCTCCACTGGCCGCCAAGGACGCAGGAGAAGAGGTGCTGCAGCCTGCAGGTGTTAGGTGGGGTTGGGGAGTGTATGGGTGATGGCTGGATTGGAAGGAAAGGGGGGATTGGGGGGCTGTAGCTGGGCTGGTGGTATTGAGCATTGCTGTATAACGATTATACAGCAATGCTCAATACCACCAGCTATACAGCACTACAAATCCCAGCAACATTATACAAAGCTGATGGTATTCTGCATTGTTGTATTAAGTATTGCTAGAATGTGTAGTCCTGTAAAGCTGGTGGCAGGGGCGGTTGTCCAGAGACAGAAAGTGAGGTGAAATCTTCTGAACAACTGCAACAGACAGCAAAACAAAACGTGACCCTTCCCTATGCTATCCAAAACATGTTTTTTTTTGGCTGGAGTTGCACCTAAAAATGTACCTGTTCCGACTTACATACAAATTCAACTTAAGAACAAACCTACAGTCCCTATCTTGTATGTAACCCGGGGACTGCCTGTATACAATAGCTTTCTATATACTGGTGCATTATACCATCTGCAACCACAATCTAGATCAAATACCAAAATGTATTATATTCTTGAAATCTTTTGATATATTATGAGGCATTGACCTTTTCCATGCATATGTACAAAAGGAATACTTTCATTTTTATGCAGAGTGATTGAGGCTGCTAAAAAAAACAGTTTGATCATGTCGACAGCTTAAAACAATTGCAGGTAAAAAAAAGACAAATCAGGTATTTGAAATGCCTACTTGCAGAGTTTTTCCCTTTCCATCAGCTAGCTGCTGATGAGACACCCGTGCTTGTGCGTTCACGGCTGTGCCTGCAACTAGCTGTGTGTGTCCACACACACAGGGGGGAATTTATCAACAGGAGCAGGCAAAATCTGGAGAAGTTGCCACGGCAACCTATCAGCTTCTCTTTCATTTTCAAATCTTAACTGAACAATTTGAAGAGAGAAGCTGATTGGAGCATAAAAAATCTGGAGCAGCTGTGCATGGCAACCAGTTTTGATAAATTCCCCCCATGGAGTGTAGGCCATCCTATCGCTCCTCTGCCCTCAGTAACCTCCCACAACAAGGAAGTTTGGGGAATGCTGTGCATCTTCCTAGTCCAGGCAGAGATACGCAACCACAGGTAAATGTGGGGGGGGGAAGGGGTGTGAGGCCGTTGACTTGAATGCACTGCCACGCACCCTGCCGCCACAGAACGCAGGGCGAGTTTAGTATGCGCTATAGTGCGTTCCAGCAGCTATCCCCACTGGAACGCATTGTAATTGGTGTGAACAAGCCCTAAATGTACATATCTTATAGTAAGATATTTTTTGAAAAGTCTGGCTACCACACACTGCTTTCTCAAGGGAGGCCCTGATGTTGCTGATGAGCATGGTTGTACCAGGTATAGAGAGCAACACAACAATTCTTACCACAAATGGCCATTTCATCTTTACTAAATATGACGGGCTAGTATGGTACCTCATCTGTATATGTACAGAAACAGAACAATTGGACTTTAAAAGGCACTAACAAACAGAGACCAAATGACTAAAAACATGAAATAAATAAATGTGATTTTATTATTTTGGTTTCAGTATGCTAGAACCTTTCAAGTCCAAACTTTCTCTTTCTTTAGAGTAAAAAAAAAAACTGTGCGTAATAAACGTCAGTCCTCAATATATATTAGAACACAAAGAATTTATTGAGTAAAAAAAAAAAAAAAAACCTTGCATACTTACTTAATTACATGCAAAACAGGATTCAAGGGACTATCCTGTATGAGCCAGGAAATAAAATTTCTTGTTCTTTCTGACGCTAATGTATCCAGCTCCGGCAGCTGGTTCTGCATGAAGGGAAATTCAATTTAGGAAATGAGAAAGAAAAACAAGTATGCATTTTGACATATTAGTACAACATGAATTTGTGAATTTGCATGTAGACTGCCAAACTACAAAGCTTTATGATTATAATTAAAAGTGCATCTATATAAATTTTTTCTTTTTGTTTTGGCTAGCGTGGGGAAAGATTAGAAACCCTGTCAGGTTTTATGGCTATTTGGGGACTCCCTTTCTTTTCTGGGGACAACCTTTTACCAGACAGGAAGTGAAAACTTGGAACAGACAAACACATAAAAAGCTGACAGACTTTGTAGCATTCCCCTTGACAAAAAACTTCTACCTCAGTCTTGGGGACAACATTTTTACCAGCCAGCAATCTTTTCAAAGACCACCTCCGCCTGCAGTAATACCTGTTAGGAGTTCCAATTCCTTCCCACTCTATCCAAAAGTACAAAAATAAGTTTGGGTCACAGATACAACTTAAAGTGACACTAAACTCAGAAGTTACATCGTAAAAATGCATTCACGTACCCTAACTAATAACAAAAATGTAGCTTATTTGTGTATCACTCGGCTGTAGATCCTCAAATCATCTCTTAATTCATACTGACACTGTCCTTCCTTCTGGAGAGTGGCTACTTTTGTTCCCCATGATCCCTGTGTGTTGTAAAGTAGTCACCACTCCAAGCTCACTCCCGATGGACTACAATCTCAATACAAATGAGTAAACTAAACGTGAGATTGTAGCCCTGAGTTTAGTATCACTTTAAGAATCATTAATCTAGTTGGAACGTATTGAATTAAGGGGCCTGTTACAGCCTACAGGCGCTTCCATTTTCCTCATTTCAATGCATGAGGTTATATTGTCATCGTCTGCACCCTCATCAATTCCTAAGCTGCACCGCAGCAGAGGAAGCATAATATGGGTGATCTTTCGGAAGCTTATATTGTGTGAATGTTTTTCAGACATTTTCAAAATATCCTGTCCCAATTAACCTCCAATGCCAGTATTTGTAAAGGTCAGCTTTTAACATGCAGACATCTGCCTAGTGACTTCTAAAGTATATTGTAATAATAAAAATTAAAAAGTAATAATTGCTACATGATCTGAAAAGGTCATGCTGCTTACACATATCAAATTGTATGGCCAGCTATACAACCATATAAGATCTGCACTCTTGCAGCGTTAAGGGTCCTCGGTTAGGAGTTTGCATGCGTTTCCTCTAACACTCCAAAGACATGCTGCTAGGCAAATTGGGTCCTGTCTACATTGGCCCTCTATGTATGCATGTGAGATGGGGATCTTAGATTGCAAGCAACTTGAGGGCTATTTCATACCAGTCACAGTGCGTTCCGGCCCGATTCTGGCTCACTTTGTTGTGGGGCGGGAGGGGATGTGGCGGTGCATTGAACTCAATGGCACCGTAGCCGCGCTCCCTGGTGCAATGTGATCGGCCGCACGGGAACGCAAGGCACATCAATGCCTGTGGTCAGGTTAGAAAAAATGCTTCAAACATTATTTTTTAAGATCGAAAAGCAGGCATTGATGTGCCGAGCGTTCCGCTGCGGCCATTCACTTCAATGCATTGCCACGCCACCTCCCGCCCCACAACAAAGTGAGCCGGCTGCATTGCGATCCAGTGCGCTCTGGCCCCAATCAGGCCGGAACACACTGTGGCTGGTGTGAACTAGCCTTGAGGGCAGGAACTGATGTGAATGTGCAACATGTAAAGCGATGCGTAAATTGTTGGCGCTACATAAATACATTTCTAAATTGTTATAACAGTAGAAACTGCCATACAATGACAACATACTGTATATTGGCATTTAGAGCTATCTCCATTCCCACCAATTCTTGGCGATATTTCTATTGTAACTCGCATTGAATGTTTTTCAAATATGCCATAGAAACAAAAGCATAATTAACAAGTGGAAGACAGGGGCTGGGTAAGTATAACCGCAATTGCTCAGCTCATGTTTTTTTGAAGACACTTTCAATCATCAGGTCCTATTAATTAAATACACATTTAAGAAACATCAACTTGAATGTAACAAAACAAAACAAAGAGTTTATCAATGCCACTCTAAGGGCCAGTTCACACCAATTGCGGTGCGTTCCAGAGCAGTAGCTGCTGGAACGCACAGCAATCGCAAACTAAACTCCCCCGTTCATTCTGGGGCGGGAGGGGGCGTGGCGGTGCATTGAAGTCAGTGGCACCGCAGCCACGGGGTGTGATCAGTCACGTGGCAAAAAGAAAATGCTGCATGCTTTATTATTTGCGCTCGCACTGGACCAGAACACGCAGGCAATGTTTTGCCACGTGTCCGATCACACTGCGGGTGGGGGATGTGGCTGCGGTGCCATTGACTTCAATACACTGCCACACCCCACAACGAAGGGGGGAAGTGTGCGATTGCTGTGCATTCCTTCTGCTCTGGAACGCACTGCAATTGGTGTGAACTGGCCCTGAATGTGGTTCTCTGGATATAAATCCAAAGCTCCGTCAGACTGTGAAAGAAAAACTACCTGACAGTTTGTACTGTGAAGCTCTACATAAGAGTGACACATTAGGTGCCTGTTACACTTACCATTTTCGGTGGCACTGATGCATAGTTTGGGAAACCTAGGACATCCTTCAAAAAGGCAACATCACAGTTCCTTCCAATCCATAGGTACAGAGCCTTAAAAAATAAACACACAAATGGAAAAAAAAATGGTGCAAACATACACACACACACCAAAACATTCTGTCCAAAGTGCACAGCAAAGTTCGAAAAACTCAGTAAGATAAGTTCATATGTATAAAAGGAAAGCCCAATCCAAGGCAAATAGACACCTCAGTAGAAGTTCTATGTATTGCCTGTGCATTCTAAGGCTTTGTATTTGAAATCATGTGCAGTTCTCCCTATTGACATCATCCAATGCAGGTCAGCAGGTGAATGTCTGTGGCCAATGTATGCAGACGCTGCTGCAAGATAAAATGAAATGCCCAGCGGCAGATCCATAGCAATATTTACAGTCCATGCGGTGGGTATTACTAAGTGGGCAGACCATGTATTCTGAATCCCTCCCCTGGACCAGTGCCTGTAGTACTAATGTGCAGCCAGGCAGCTTGGCAGAAGCCAATTCTTGAACAGAAAACAAAAAACATGTTGAAGACATTTCATGAAATAACTGGAGTCCATCTGCATTTCATGGCAGCTTTTAAATGTCTATAATTTAGCTTGAAAGCAAACCTTGCAAGACACCACCCTCACCTAAGCAGGCACACCAGAAGCTGGAATGTGACTGGAGTCACATTCCAGTCCAAAATAAGTAGAACTTGCATTTACGTTTAAATAAGTGAATTGTTAGTCTTGCGGTTCAATGTCTTCATGCTGCAAGGAAGAATACCCATCACCTTTGCTGACTGCAGAGTAGAAGGCCTGAGTTAGCAGGGAGGAGGTGGACTTTTGCAGAGAGACTACTGCTTCCGAAGGTCTTTCTCTGCAGCCAGGGGCGTAACTAGAAATCACTGGGCCCCATAGCAACATTTTGTATGGGGCCCCGTGATTTCTAGTTATACCCCTTGCAGAGCCCACTCGAGAACCCACCTGAGGGTGAACTTGCAGAGCCCACCATAGACTCTCTATGGTGGGCTCTGCAGGGTCACCCTCAGGTGGGCTGGTCGCACTCCTTACCTGTCCGCCCCCTCTTCCTCTACGGCCGCTGACGGGCCCCGCCTCCTCCTCCACTGCTGGCTCTAATGGACTCTGTAGAAAGGTACGCGCTGCTGCACAGATTACCGTCAGTGATCTGAACAGCGGCGTGTTCGTCTTCAGCCGCCAGTGAAAGCCAGCAGAAGATCCTATAGTGACCCAGGCGGCCCGCACGGCATCTGGCCGGGCCCCACTGTGCCCGGGGCCCCATAGCGGCCGCCTGGGTCGCTATGGTGATGGTTACGCCACTGTCTGCAGCACACTAAAGGGGACAGGCTGTTATACTACGGCTCTGGCGGAGAGAAAAACTTTTGTTTTGATGCACCTGGGATATTTATAGTTAAAGGATTCATACTGAAAGTTCAGTTATGCTTTAAAGTACACCTGTTCTGAAATAATAAACACACATAGGGAGGAATGGATCAAATCTGGAGCAGAAAGAATCCCATGGCAACAGACCAGCTTCTCTCTTAAATTTGTTTAGTTAAGGTTTGAAAATGAAAGAGAAAAGCTGATTGGTTGCCATGATTCTTCTGCCGTCTCCACTTTTGGTAAATTCCACCCATACAGTGAAGGGGTAAACCAGGTTTTAATGCATTTTGAAATTACCGCAATTGTGACCCCCCCACCAGCACTATGAGGGGAATTTATCAAAACTGGAGCAGACAAAATCTGTAGCAGCTGTGCATGACATCAGCATCCACCTTTCATTTTCAAAGCTTAAAGTGACATGAAAGGATAATTGTTTTTTTCCCTCCAGCGGTGCGGCGGCTCTCCGATCTAGCGCTGACTCCTCTCTGCTTACAGGCACTTCCGATCCCGCGGTGTCTGCATGCGGGTGCACGCAACCATAGACTTACCTTACGTCTTTGCTCGTCTCCCGGCCGAGAATCTGAACTGCGATTGCGCCCCTCCATGTGCTTCCTTGCTATTTGCCAGGTACCAGGCAACATAGAAAGCACATGGTGTGCAACAGGTACTCCAATAATGAAACACATGGGGGTACTCTACAAAAGGGGATAAAGTGACACGAAGGACGTCAGGCACAATAACCACCTGGATGTATCTGCTGCAAAACTGTGTCCTTGAGTCCAAGCTGGCTGTTGCATCCTTGAATCTTTTTTTTGTAAATTCTTTATTTATACAACAGCACATCTGCGATACAGACATATAAGAGTATGAAGATAACTTGTAATATATAGATTTACCAGAATAGTATCTGTCGAGGCCACCGCCCCCGGGGGACAAGAGTATGTCAATCTGTCGTCGGTGGGTCTCCCTGCCACTATGCCATATAGACCAGATGGCGTCATTGCGGTTCAAAAACATATAGGCACGTATCTAAGTTCAGGTGGGTAAAACGGTGTGGCCAGCTGTGCCAAACACCAGTTTTCCAGTGTACAAAGGGGATGACAAAAGGGAGAGGTCTAGGAAAGAAAAGAGTGGGATAAAGCAAAAGCGCATAAGAGAGAGCAAAAAGAGACAGGGAGGGAAGGGAGATAAGGGAAAAAGAGAATAGGGAACCTCTGCAGTCTCAGTCCAGGAGGCTGCATCCTTGAATCTTGAGTAGAACATAAACAAGGTTGTTCAGTGTCAGTACCAGGACTGGAGAGCTGCGCATAGTCAGCTGAGGAGAAACTGTGGAAAGGAAAGGGTAGGTGCCTGTGGACTCCAACTCCTCAAAGTGCTGCACCATCAATGTCCCGGCCAAAAGAAGAAAGGCAGCAGGAAGTTCAAATGTCAGTTCGAGGATAAACATTACCCGGCAACCAGAATACATACACAAGCACTGTCCTGATATACAAAGGGGGGTTTTCCCAGGTGGCTGTTGTGTATAAAGCCCAGCTTACTAAATGCCAGTAAATGCTTAGATAGGCCATAAGAAACGTACTCTTACCCTTTACACAGTTGTCAGCCAGGTCATTTGGGGACGCTGAGCTGTCATTACAACTGGGCAGAGCTGTCATTGACAACTGGCTTTGCTCAGCTGTCATTTGCGGGGTGAAAGGCCGGCCTTCACCCCGCTTCGGCTGTCAATTCGGCTGAGAAAAGCCGAAGCATATGCCTTCGGTTCGGCCGCTGTACGGGCTATAGTGAACCGAAGCGAGCCAAAAGATCAGCCAAAGCTATGGCGGGATCCTTCGGCAGCTTTGTGAATTACCCTTTAAGTGAAATCTGAGATAGTGTGCGGTGGTGGAAGTGTGCGGTGGTGGAAGGGGTTATGTTTTTTTTCTATGTGCCTAGTGTATATTTCTCCTGCAGGCAGCAGTATACCCTAGGTTGCTTATGATCATCAAGCGGTGTCTCTCAATGGACAGAGAAAACATTTTGGCTTTAGAAGCACTTTTAGTGTTTATTCTATTGAGATGCTGAGATCAACTCTAACTTCTAACAAGTAATTAAAGCATGGCTTCTAGAATGAAGTGAGCATACACCCAGGTAATGATGAATTGCGCACTGTGTAATAGATACTGTGCCGTCTGACAGGATGGGATAGGAATGAATGATGGCAAGACAATGAAGAAGCTTCTCAACCAGAAACAGTAACAAAGATTTAATGCTTCTAAAAGACCTTGCGCATGGTACTGTAAGGGGTAAGTCATTACAATGTATCTACTACAAGAGTTCATTGTTTGAAAGGCAAAGTCCACCTTTCAAAAAATAAACAAATGCAGACGTATCCATAATGGAATAAAAAGTGCCATTATTTTTCTGCATTGGAGCCTGTAAAGCGCTGCAATCATGATCAGTGGTGCAATGCTCTGGCTCCCTAAGACTCCTTCTTTCAGTTACAGGGACAGGACAGGAGGACGTATGAATGGGCTACAAGTGCAGGGGCAAATGGGACTTGGTAGTTTCTTCATTCACAGCCGTGAAGAAAAGATTCAAAAACGGTAAAAAGCCTGCGGGGAGAGGGACTCTGTAATTCCGGTAAGGAGGGGGCCGACGTGACCGTGTTTTTTGTTACACCCTCAATATTAATGTAACATGAAACATGGTATTAAAAGGTATAAAGGTAAAGGGCTATAGTGAACCGAAGCGAGCCAAAAGATCAGCCAAAGCTATGGCGGGATCCTTCGGCAGCTTTGTGAATTACCCTTTAAGTGAAATCTGAGATAGTGTGCGGTGGTGGAAGTGTGCGGTGGTGGAAGGGGTTATGTTTTTTTTCTATGTGCCTAGTGTATATTTCTCCTGCAGGCAGCAGTATACCCTAGGTTGCTTATGATCATCAAGCGGTGTCTCTCAATGGACAGAGAAAACATTTTGGCTTTAGAAGCACTTTTAGTGTTTATTCTATTGAGATGCTGAGATCAACTCTAACTTCTAACAAGTAATTAAAGCATGGCTTCTAGAATGAAGTGAGCATACACCCAGGTAATGATGAATTGCGCACTGTGTAATAGATACTGTGCCGTCTGACAGGATGGGATAGGAATGAATGATGGCAAGACAATGAAGAAGCTTCTCAACCAGAAACAGTAACAAAGATTTAATGCTTCTAAAAGACCTTGCGCATGGTACTGTAAGGGGTAAGTCATTACAATGTATCTACTACAAGAGTTCATTGTTTGAAAGGCAAAGTCCACCTTTCAAAAAATAAACAAATGCAGACGTATCCATAATGGAATAAAAAGTGCCATTATTTTTCTGCATTGGAGCCTGTAAAGCGCTGCAATCATGATCAGTGGTGCAATGCTCTGGCTCCCTAAGACTCCTTCTTTCAGTTACAGGGACAGGACAGGAGGACGTATGAATGGGCTACAAGTGCAGGGGCAAATGGGACTTGGTAGTTTCTTCATTCACAGCCGTGAAGAAAAGATTCAAAAACGGTAAAAAGCCTGCGGGGAGAGGGACTCTGTAATTCCGGTAAGGAGGGGGCCGACGTGACCGTGTTTTTTGTTACACCCTCAATATTAATGTAACATGAAACATGGTATTAAAAGGTAAACTTAGGCTGTAAACAAGAAAACAAGTTACAAATCAGCAACAGCTGCACTTTTCCTTAAATCTGAACTCTAGCCTTTCCTTGCTCAGTATTGTGCAGTTGTATATTCTCCTCTGCTGTACTGAAATGACTTACTCTGATTTCACTGCACATTGTGAGCGTCTCATGAGGTGCATTAGAAGCTAAAGGAAGTCAGGTAAAGTCTGCCTCATATCCTTGCTGGAGAACGTTAAGCATCATCTAGCTCTTTCCTCCCCACCCTTACAGTCCCTAGTTCTCCCCTTTCATTCAATGGATTTCAGTTCTTTCAATTATGAAGGTTCAATTTGCTTCAGGGCAGAGGGCTCTTGACAGGAATACTGAGGCTGGGCGCTGTGATGTTTCAGGAGACTTTGTACAGCTCCCTGCCTACCCCTCCCACCAGCCATGATTTGTCTGCGGAAGCAGAGAGACACTGCAATCAATGGGTCTAAAATAAGGTATGCAATATAAATGGGAAGGTTTTATTTAGAAATGTCATTAAAACGCTAGTGAGGGTCCGAGAAAGTAAGTACCAGCAGATTAAACTGAAGCTTCAAAACGTATCTAAACCCTATAACAGAAAGATGCTGGCCAGAACGCACTGCCTCGCATTGTGGCCGGCTCTTTTTAGTGGGGCAGGAGGGGGTGTGGGGGGCCATTGAAGTGAATGGCACCGTAGCCACGCCCTCTGGCCGCAATGCGATCGCTCGCAGGGGATCGCAAGGCACATTGCGCCTGCGGTCCGGTCTGATCAAAATAGTGCTTGCAGCATTTTGATCGCACCAGAGCGGACCGCAGGCACAACGTGCCTGGCGATCCAGTGCGGGCGATCGCATTGCGGCCGGAGGGCGTGGCTACGGTGCCATTCACTTCAATAGCCCGTCACGCCCCCTCCTGCCCCACTAAAAAGTGAGCCGGGCGCAATGCGAGGCAGTGCGTTCTGGCCAGAATCGGGCGGGAACGCACTGCAACTGGTGTGAACGGGCCCCCAAGTGGTTAATCAATGAGAAAACCCGAAACAATTCCCCCCCACCACTTGTACCAAAAATTTACAGGAGCGGGAATAGGAAAACTCCAAATCTAAAAAATATGTGTAATTTGAACACAAAGAAGGGAATTCATCAAAACTGGTACAGACAAAATCTGGAGCAGCTGTGCACGGCAACCAATCAGCTTCTCTCTTTCATTTTCAAAGCTTAACTGAACAAACTGAAGAGAGAAGCTGATTGGTCACCATGGATAACTGCTCCAGATTCTGTCTGCTCCAGTTTTGATAAATCCCCCCCCCCCCAATATCCTTTTCCCCCCCACTTTAGTAAAGAAATATATAAAACAAAAAAACATACTGAACCAGCATCCATGAGAAAGGCGCCTTCTCTCTCAAGCTTCTCTGCAGACAAATTCTGTAGAGGTGGCTGTGGTACAGCAAGGTCATTAACAAGTATAGCCCCCTGTGAGAAAATAAAAAAACATTAAAAACAGCATAGCCACCACCTTCAAGATGTACTGAATAATCAAAACTAACATAGCAAATGCCAGACTTTGGCCCCCTAGTAGGACAAGTAGTGTAGTTTACAAGGGAGCTATTGCTGGGGTACCCCTCAATGTTGCCATACTGAAATTCTGGAATTTTAATAATAAAAAGTCGGATTTACCATTAGGCACTGTAATTATTGTCTGTAGGCCGCAGTAAGAAAAAGGAGGCTTTTCCCTAAATTATTATTGGCCATCATCAGTAGAAATATCTCATATAAGCTTATGTACACATTATCATAAGCCTGGATAAGACCAGTAAAACAGAGAAAGCTCTCTTTGTAACCGTGCCGATTCTTGCTGAGGGGAGTTATTTTGAATGCCAAAAGGTGGCGAACTTACAGCCTCCAATCATGGAAACCTGGCCCTGGTAGTAAGCCAATACATGAAATTATGCATCATATAAACACTGCAGCAAGGCCAAGGGTTATTATAAAAATGTTCCGTTAGACTTACCGGTAACGGTATTTCTAGGAATCTTCCAGGACAGCAACCTGAGAGATGATTGGTTCCACCTTCTACAGGAAACACAATTAGCAAAACAGTTAAAAGCCCCTCCCCTTCCCCTCGTACCTCAGTTGTGATAAAAGTAGACTACCACCCCAGTAAACGAGGGGACAACCCAACAATAAATAACATACCATACATCATTCCGGGTGGGAAGTAGGCTTGCTGTCCTGGAAGATTCCTAGAAATACCGTTACCGGTAAGTCTAACGGAACATTTCCCCAATCATCTTCCAGGACAGCAACCTGAGAGGATAAACAAGTACACAAAATACAAGCCTACCTCTCTAGGGCGGACAATTTACTGATGGTAGTCACACAAACACCACAAGCTAAAGCAACCTGTAAAGTCACTTTATGGTCAAAAGGCTTTGGCTGCGATTAACAAGTGAAAATCCGCCTACATCTTTAAAAATGCTACAGCAGCAGCTTTATTGTACTGAAATATTAGACAGCGCATAAAACATTCCTGCAAATGGCTTATTATTTCCATACCTCATCAGTGAGCCTGTCTATTCTGTAGAGGCTGGGGTGAATCATTTTCATCAGATCAACCAGCGGCTGGTATTTCATCTGGCACATTGCAAAGACTCGATCATCCAGACGTGTACTGGTGCCAGTCCTGAAAGCTTTCTACAAAGACAGTACAAATACAATTGTTCTCTTCAATCACTCTCAATCATAATGAAGATGCTCTGAAGACTGCGCAGACAATCTCTCTCTCTCTCTCCAGTTGTTGAATTTACAGAATATGCAAGTCATTTGTGATTAAAAGGCAAGTGCTGGGTAACATATTTCCATAGCAGAACAGCTTTTTATATGTAATTAAAGACAAAAAGTATTTACATTTTAGTTTTGGATATGAGGGGGAAGGCTAGAACCTCAGTTGGGCTGTTACTGGCCTGGCTATAGTGGACATGTAGACAAAGAATGAGGAGAAAATCTCTCCAATTGGGACTCAGAAAGCTTTTAAAAGCCTCACAGAGATTCTAATACTGACTCCCTATTTAACCAAATCAAAGACAGTTTTGGGCATTCCCGCCTTTCCTCACGTTCACGATGAACAATGAGAAAGGGTGGGGATGCCTTAAACCTTTTCAATTTTGTATGCACATATGTACCAATAAAGGATGTTCACTGTATTCAAGAGACAGGAGTGCTACGCTTTTTGGGTTATAAAGAAATTGATGGAGTGGAATTTACTAGTGGCAAGCAGTGGACACATGCAGCTTACCTTTCCTGGTGTTTGTTTATGATATATATATATATATTTCCACTTTCATATAACCATCTAACTGTTAGTTTTCAAAAATACGTTACGCGCATCACCTTGCATGTTTAGTCTATAAGTGCAAAACTTCTTGGAAGGATTCTGCATTTTAGACCCCATTCACACGTAGCGACATACCTTTTGCAGCGGATCCGCACGGCCGGGATAGCGCGACTTTCGGGGCGACGTTCCAGCGACGATCCAGCGACGGTAGCGCGACCTTCTCCGTCGGGCTCCATAGAAAAAAGGCAAAATCGCGCAAAATCCGCCGAAAAAAGGGTCCGGTAGAAGCGACTTGCGACCGCGACGAGCGACATGGAGTTAAGACAGCTCCATTGAATAGCATTGGCCGGCGACTTCTGGCGATATCGCGGCGGAAATCGCGCGATAATTCGCTACATGTGAACGGGGCCTTACTGGTACCAAATCTCTGACTTTAAACTAACCTGCAATGCAACCATACATAAATCAACAATCTGTTGGGTTACCACATTTGAATCCCCGACCTCTGTCAAACCAATGTGGGGTGAAAGAGAGACTGCTTGGGGCTATATTTCAGACGGATGGGGAGGATTTTCAAAATAACCAGGCGTTAAATATTTTTTTTTTTTAGGCTGCCGAAAATTTGCAATACTTAAAATTAGTGGTGCACCGATAACGATACTAGTATCGGCGCCAATATAGAGTATTTGGTAAAGTACTCATACTCACCAAAATGATCCGATACCTTCCCTGATACCAAAACTTCGGGTCAGAGGAAAATTTCGTGCCGTAGGGGAACATGGAGCTAGTTTCCCGGGCAATCAGGAAGGCCGGCCTCCCGGCCAATTAGCATTGAGCTGACCGAACAGCCGGCTCGATACTGATTGGCTGGGAAGCCTTGTTTCCAGCCAATTAGCCTGGAGCCGGCTTCCCGGCCAATCAGGAAGCCGGGTCATTATCAACCGGCCAGCTTCCCGATTGCCCGGGAAGCCGGTTCCATGCCTGCGGAAGCACTGGTATCGGTACTCGGTATGGGCAAATACCGGAAGCAAAATATCGGCACTCGTAACCGAAAAAACGGTATCGATGCATCCCTAGTTCAAATAAAAAGCAGAGTACAGTTGTTGAGTCAATCATTGGACAAGAGCTCAGTGAGAGGACATAGTAAACCTTTCATCACGTTGGCAGTGTTGAATTGGGAAAGCTTTACTATAAGCTTGTTTTGGATAGGTCTTCCAGTTTAGAAGCAGCTTGGTGTCCTTTTAAAATGACCCCCATGTTTGAAATATTGCAGAAGCCTGTTTAGAAGGAAAACATTCAATCTCGTCAAAAATGATACAATGGGGTTATACAGGAAGGAGTAGAATTAATTGCATGCTTATCCAGAGCAGACCTAACAGCTTATTTATCATGGGACTTTAAATATTTGGTCAGTTTTTTTATTCCTCCTATGCACAAGAATACCTGACTGCAACACTTCTGCATTTGAGACACATGTTTTACATCTGTTACTATGTTTTTTTTACTTTAGGGCTAGTTCACACCAAGCGCGTTCTAGGAGCAGAGCAGTTACCGAACGGATAAAAACTGCGTCCAATGTATGCCAATGGTATTTTGGGCTCTAGTTCACACCGCAGCTTTCAGTTCCAGAGCATGTCAAAAAACTGCAGCAAGTCCTATTTTTCCTGCTCTGCAACGCATGTAAACGCCCTGGAACGCACTGAAAGCCCATTTTAGGCAAAAACGCGGCAGGACAAGCCCTTGAGTAGGCACTTACTGGAGTTGGTCAAAAATGAATATAAACAAACATTTGTCTAAGATAAGTAGGGCTGCAACCAACTAATCGATCAATAATAATCAATAAGAATAGTTGTCAACTATTCTCATTATAGATTTAGTTGGTTGGATCCCCTAGCTCTCTCCTCCACGCTGGGAGGAGGGCACAGCAAGCAGTGGGCGGGTGCAATAGCCAGCCTTCATTTGAGTTTTGCAATTTGAAATGGCCAATAGCAGGCTGCCTATTGAACCAGCCCACTATCTGCTGTATTTACATTCAGCTGCCATCTGCGGAATCTTGCCACAGGCAGCGGTCATTCCCTGGCTGAAGCTACTGAAGCGCCATGTGCTTACAATACAGTTTAAACATTTTTTATTTATAAAAAAGGTGGGAAAAAGTAATTTTCGGCCTGATAAATTCTGCTGCAGGAGGTACGTTGCAGTGCCATTAATTTCAATCACCAGCCCTAGAACGCACGGCACCGCATTGCTGTGCAGTGTGATTGCAAAAAATTGCGCATGCAGTTTTATTGTGAACTAAACTGTAACACTGCATTTGTGTATTTTATTTTTAATTAAAAGGATGACATTTAGTTTGTTTTATCCAATTAATCGAAAAAAATAATCGGCCAACTAATCGATTATGAAAATAATCATTAGTTGCAGCCCTCAAGATAAGCATCTAATTTAAGCTGATCCTATCTTGACAATTCCATTGTTTCCTTTCTCAGTTGCAAAAACTGGATATTTCCACAATATATAACACACAATGTGGTAGTGTAATAAATTAATTTACCTGCTTAAGAAGAGACAATATATAGAGTGGAAACAGCTTAAGAGAATTGGGTGCTATCAGAGAAGATGGCTGTAGATTGGAAAGTGTGGAATTATATGTGGACAGCGAATCCACTACGGCATTCACCAAGGCATCTCTTGCATCAGAAATACCGGATGTTATGGATCTGTCTACGGCTGTAAAAATAAACAAAAAAAAACAAAAAACATTTAAAGACAAAAAAATCCAATATATACAAGTTCCCCAGCATACAAATCCTAACTACGCAACTGAAAAATGGTTCCAACGTACCATGGCTCAATCAAATGCAGCATATGACCATAAAATAGTTGAACTACTTGCTGCACCGAGTCATGGTCCAGGGAGCAAAGATCTTTACCAGAGTTCTGACCCCTATTGGCCTGGAACTCCCTCTGTTTCCATTAGATGAACATTTCCAACATCCAAAAAAGACATTAAAACTGCCATGTGCCCAAGAGAGTGGCATATGTTGCTGATTTTAAGTAGGAAGACAAAGAGGCTTAAAAGGTACCTTCTTTTTAACACTTTCCACTCTCCTCAACTCCTGCACTTTTTACATGCAGTCATTCCATTAGGTTATTTTGCAAAATTTTACTATAGACATAATCTCACAATCTACAGTCTTTATATGATTGTATTAATCATATGTCTAGGCTAGACAAATCCAGATGCAAAGTAGCCAATATCTGCATCTGACAGGATTTGTGTTCTTCCAATTACTGGAAAAAAAAAATCTCATGTTCCCCAGATCATCAAGGAGTGAGATGAACTTTGCACTTCCTGAGCAGCTAGATTACCTTGGCTGCCACACTGGCCAGCTTCACTCATCACACAGGATGAACCGATCTGTAATCCAGGGACTGTGCAGCTATGTGTTGGATTGACACAAAAGTATTGGGACACCCCTCCAAATCATTGGCTTAAGGTGTTCCAATCACCTCCATGGCCACAGCTGTATAAAATCAAGCACCTAGGCATGCAAACTGCTTCTACAAACATTTGTGAAAGAATGGATCGCTCTCAGGAGCTCAGTGAAATCAAGCGTTGTACCGTGATAGGTTACCACCTGTGCAATACGTTCATCCGCTAAATTCCCTTGCTACTAAATATTCCGCTGTCACCTGTTAGTGGTATTATAAAAAAGTGGAAGCAACTGGGAACAACAGCAACTCAGCCATGAAGTGGTAGGCCACGTAACATGACAGAGTGGGGTCAACACATGCTGAAGCGCACAGTGCGCAGAAGTCGCCAACTGTCCGCAGAGTCAATAGCTACAGACCGCCAAACTTTGTGTGGCCTTCAGATTGGCACAATAACAGTGTGTAGAGAGCTTCATGGAATGGGTTTCCATGGCCGAGCAGCTGCATCCAAGCCTTACATCACCAAGTGCAATGCAAGGATGCAGTGGCGTAAAGCACGCCGCCACTGGACTCTAGAGAAGGAGACGTGTTCTCTGGCATGATGAATCAATCAGATGGACGTGTCCGGGTTTGGCAGTTGCCAGGAGAACAGTACTTGCCTGTCTGCATTGTGTCAAGTTTGGTGGAGGGGGGATTATGGTGAGGGTTTTTTTTTCAGGCGACGGGCTTGGCCCCTTAGTTCCAGTGAGGGGAACTCTTAAGGCATCAGCATACCAAGACATTTTGGACAATTTCATGCTCCCAACCTTGTGGGAACAGTTTGGAGATGGCCCCATCCTGTTCCAACATGACTGTGCACCAGTGCACAATGCAAGGTCCATAAAGACATGGATGAGCGAGTTTGGGGTGGAGGAACTTGACTGGCCTGCACAGAGTCCTGACCTCAACCCGATAGAACACAATTTGGGATGAATTAGAGTGGAGACTGCGAGCCCGGTCTTCTCATCCAACATCAGTACCTGACCTCACAAATGCGCTTCTGGAAGAATGGTCAAACATTCCCATAGACACACTCCTAAACCTTGTGGACGCCTTCCCAGAAGAGTTGAAGCTGTTATTAAGGGTGGGCCAACTCAATATTGAGCCCTACGGACTAAGACTGGGATGCCATTAAAGTTCATGTGCGTGTAAAGGCAGGTGTCCCAATACTTTTGGCAATGTAGTGTATGTTTATATGAAGACACTTTTTGGGATCTCAATGTCCATAGGTAGGCTACAATATAGTAAATTTATCTTTGCATGGCCAGTCAAGATAATTCCCATGGAATAAAAACACCAGAATGAAAACAATATTCATTGGCACCATATAACCCATCTACCTGTATGATTATGCTGTTTTTGGACTGGGTTGCTCATGGGTATGGACGTTTGAGTGGAGGAAACCATTGTCAAATTTCTTCTATGCCTGTTCACTGTAAAGCTGTGTGAAGCACAATGATCCTTGCACAGTGGCAAATCTTCCCTTAACCCCTTCGTGACTGACGACGTACAGTGTACGTCGCCAGCATCGGGGAAAGCCTAATACTACTGCTGCTCCCCACAATCCCAATTAAAAAAAACCCAGAAAAACAGGATTTTTGTCTTACCTGTAAAATCCGTTTCATGAAGTATAGCACAGGACACCGGGAGTAAAATCTTAAACCAGTGGTTTATTTAGCTACCTTCAGGTGATTGGACAATTACCTGAAGGTAGCTGCAGTCTAAGAATTACCTCCGTGTCCTGTGATGTACGATCAAGAATACAACGGGGTTCACCCAGGCACAAGAAAAATGTGCCAGGGCATCAACATACATTTCAGCCATAAAAGAATGTAACATTTGTTTCTATGGTATATTTTCAGCCCCCAGTAGACTGCTCTTCAGCAACATTTTTATAAATGATTCATGTTTTTGAGAATCCCATCCTTCGTATATTTCTACTGACCTCTAGTGGTGAAGTTTAAAAATAAAGAGCACAAAGATTGCACAGCAATATAAATTACTTCAACATGAAACTTACCCATGTTTGCCAAAAGGATGGTAATAGCCTGTACATCTGCCCCAGCAAACACATCTGGCAGGGAATTTACCACCGGCAAGCATAACGTATGCACACGTATTCTTCGCTGACCTGTTGACCAATAATATGTTTCACTCATGTTAAGAATTCATTAATGGATTCGTCCAAAAGATAGATTTCAAATTGTTTTCTATCAACAGTCACAAATGTATAAACTTGTATAAATGTGATAAGCAAAACAGTCAATCAGAAAACACTGTTATGTAGGCATCTTGGGATTCAAAATCAGAATGGACATTAATTCTACAATGCAATATTTCAGAAACTTAAAAAAAAAAGCATAAGATGCATGACAAAAAAACCCCCAAACAAACAAAAAAAAAAAAACTAGGGCTATTCAGCAAGCAGGCATTAAAACTTAAAAATGTATTCAAGCACCTTAAAAGGAGAACTATGGGGTCAGGGCTTTTCCCCATAGTTCTCCTAAGGGTCACGGCAGAACACAAACTAGCGTCCTCCCGTGACCCAAAACTCAGTATACCGCGAGCTACAGCTCGCGGCATACTGAGACGCCGCAGCCGAAACGGATTCTGACAATTCTGTCTGGATCCACCCAGATGCGTGATTGACAACTGGCTCTGCCTTTCCAGAGGCAGAGCCAGCTGTGCCCGCCCCCTCCCCCGTTCGTTCCGCCAGTCAGTGCTGGAGGATCGGTGCGGGAAGGGGGGAATTCCTGCATGGAACTGTGAGTGACAGTCACGGCTCTCTGCAAAGGATAGATCGAGAAGTGAGCGAGCGACGGTATGTGTTCGCTCACTTCCCAATCTACTGAGCCGACCTGTGACAGTCTCATTGTCACAGGTCAGCTCAGATTATGAGGCTGAGTGAAAATCACTCGCCTCATAATTTTCCTTCAACTATTAACAAAAATGTATCTTATTTGTGTATCACTCAGCTGTAGATCCTCAAATCATCTCTGAATTGGTGCTGACACTGTCCTTCCTTCTGGAGGGTGGATACTTTTGCTCCCCATGTAAAGTAGCCACCGCATCAAGCTCACTCCTGTGATGGACTACAATCTCAATACAAATTAGTAAACTAAACAAGAGATTGTAGTCCATTGCAGCAATGGTCTTGGAGCGGTGGCTACTTTACAACACACACAGGGACCATGGAGAACATTAGTAGCCACCCTCCAGAAGGTAGGACAGTGTCAGCACCAATTTGGAGATAATTTGAGGATCTGCAACTGAGTGATACACAAATAGGGTACATTTTAAAAAACAGTTAATGTACTTAAAACCATTTTTAAGATTTAACTTCTGAGTTTGTCATTTTAAATACCAAAATCTCAGCACTGAATGGAGTGTAGCTCAAAGACACCACAAAACAAAAGACTACTGTAAAAACAGAACACATCTTTACATACAGTCTTGTAACAATACAATTTTCATAGTTCCCCTTGTGAAGAATTACCTTTGCTAGATGTGTAAAGAAGAGCCACTTGAAAGCACGCCAGGGATGTATCTGTCAGACTTTCATCGATGGACATTTGCACTGCAAACCCTGCATCTTCATTAATGTTAGCCAGAGACAGTAGGTCCGTAGAACGCACAAAGAAATTCCCATGAAAGGTGTGTATTGAGAGGCCTGAGGATGAAGAAATATTAGTTAATGTGAATTTGTGAGCACATTTAAAAAAGGAGAAAAACAAAACTGCCCAAATTAAATATTTTAGATCATGTGGGTTATGTAAACAGTCACATCCGGACAGAAGACTCTGGCAGAAGAAGGTAAACCTCTGAGATTCATAAATTAGATGCACACCATTCCAATCCATACAGCGCATTCAATAATAGATTTGCTTGAAGGGAACCAATGGATGGCAGCATCAATCGTAACCCTGTGCTTCCTTGATAAATGAGCCCACATGGTCCTGAAATAATGGATATATGTGCTGATCATGACCATGAAAATAAATATCCTTCAGAAGGAAAGCTCAGTGTGCTGGCTATGGAGAGTGGTATGTGTACATGACGCTAAATTGATAATTGGTTATTTTGGACAAGAAGTTTGGGAAGAGCACTGACCTGCTAATCATGTGTGCGCCACTTGTATTGATAGACCTTGGTAAGCTGCCATTGCTGAATTCCTGGAAATGCTAGCTGCCTGGCTGTTTGTCTTCAATACTTAAAATAACTGACCAGAAACAAGCAATCAGAATTCCTAATCTTCATGCTTGTTCATGGTTAGTGACTAAGGAGGCATTAAGGCCACAGAAGCTTTAAATATACTTTTGAGGAGAGCTCAATAATAGCAGTCTGCACATTTCTCTCAGTACAGTTTTAAGACAACAGTAACCATCGAGTTCAGAGACTGAGAAATTACCAAGTGGATCCCCTAAATCTGAGTTGACAAACCGCCAACTTTTTCATAGTACTTTGCACCAGAGTACAAAGACGTTGTAATGCTGCAAGTGTAACGAAAGCACCAGAAATGCTACATGGACCATGATTTCTAAATGCCATAAGTTTCAACAAAATAAAAATCATTGAAGTGAAATGATCCAGTGATGGTTTTCAGGGATATCATTATAGGTACCTTTTGTACAACGTATCCTCATAACTGCTTCAAATCCTATCTTCCTGGTCAGGTAGTGATCAAGATCTTGTTTCAATTTTTCAGCTTGAGCTGTATTGTGCTTGTGGTGGAAGGATGGATAATAATAGATGCAACCAGCAGAATACTTTGACATGCAGGCTAAAAATCAAGGAATAGAAAATATAAATAAATCAATAAAGTGTACATCCAAAAACAGTAAACGTAAACATAAAAACTGTCCGCAATTCAAACGTGAAGTGGCTATGTACCGGCGAATATAGTTTGGTTTTTGTCAGACCGGAAACCCATCAGCTTGGATTGCCTGGTGTATTTAATGTCTGCAGTTTATCATTGGTGAGCTGCATTTTTGAGCACTGTCTTGTCAGTTCTGGGCGAATGATGGCCAGGTGTATGTAGACTGCAGATCCTCTCCCCCCTAGCTAGCAACTTTGCTTTTATTAAAGCGGCCCTGTCTAAAACTATTTAAACCCAGCCATACCTGTAAAAAAAGAAGACAGTACCTACTCAACTTTTCTACTGCTGCACCAACAAATCTCTGAGATGCTGAGAATTTTTTTGTTTATATCCGCACTGAACCCAACACTTGAACTCCACACAACACAGGATACAAAAAAATATGGAGGTCAACAGGAGGAACCAGCGAGAGCTGTGGGGAACCCCAGGAGATCAACAATCCCAGAAGTGCTGGTATCCCTTCAGCAAACGATTTCTCTGCTTAGAAGCAGAGTTTCTGTGGTGCAGGCAGCAACAAAGGTATGCACTGTCTTCTTGTAAAGTGACAGGTTTGCTTTAAAGTAAAAATACACTTAAGGGTTTATAAGATATTGGCCATGTTTTGAGCTAAAAGCTTAGAGTCCCTGCACACTTTATCATACCACCATAATACTAGGACAGCTTTAATGTTGCAAAAGTCAGGTCCCATAATTATGGAACACTCACATTAGGGGTCTATGGCTGCAACTAATGATTATTTTTATAAATCGATTAGTTGGCAGATAATTTTTTTGATTAATCGGATAAAAAAAATAGGATTTTTGTACTCACCGTAAAATCCTTTTCTCTCCGTTCATTGAAGGACACAGGGCAACAGATCGTAGATCCTGAATGGTAGGGTAATAAAATGGAGAAACGCGGAGAATAAAATGGAGAATTCAAGCGTTTGAGGTCCAGGATGGGCCGCACCCCCTCTTTCTTGGGCACAGTAAACAGGTTTGAATAAAACCCTTTGAATCTTTCCGCGGAGGGAACAGGCACAATCACCCCCTGGGACCAAAGGTCCGCCACCGCGCGACGGAGATCCGCCAACCGCGAAGGGGATAGTTGACCATCCTTAATTTAAAATGAAACACACAATTGAAGTGTTGCAAACAAAGTTTACTTCAGAATAAAACTGCATGCACAATTTTTTTGCAATTGCACAGCACTGGAACGCACAGCATTGCAGTACCGTGCATTACAGTGCGGGTAATCACACTGTGGGTGGTAGGCGCATTTGGGGTGCCATTGAAATGAATGGTACTGCAACGTACCTCCCGCAGCAGAATTTGTCAGGCCGAAACCGAAAATGACTTTCCCCACCTTTTATCATCATTTTTTTTTAGAATTGTATAGTAAGCACATGAAGCTTGAATAGCTTCAGCCGGGGGAATGGCAGCTGCCAGTGGCAAGATCCCACAGACAGCAGCTGAAGGTAAATACAGCAGGTGCATTAGCCAGCCTGCTATTGGCCATTTCAAATTGCAATAGCAGGCTGGCTATTGCACCCGCCCACTGCTTGTTATGCCCTCCTCCCAGCATGGAGGAGGGAGCTAGGAGATACAACCAACTAATCGATACTGAGAATAGTTGACAACTATTCTCAGTATCGATTATCAATTAATTGGTTGGAGCCCTAAAAGGGGTCAATTAAATGTGTGTGCTGACAATTTAAGTAACACACACAAAAGGTATAGCACCTCTCCACTAGAACACAGTGGGGCATTCAGTATATATTAAATAGTGGCATTTTATTATGGTGACATGTCTAAGGCAAGGTAAAGGCATGCACTTGCACAGTCCTTGGAATTCATGCTATTATTACTGATTTATCTTCAAAGTTGAGGCATTATCAAAATCTGCATGAAAAGCTCACCAACTTTACAAAGAGTCACATCAGAGGAGAGTTGGAAATACCAATGACAGTATTTTAGCTTAGAAGATAAATAAAAAAAGTCTGTGATGACAGGCTTTGGGTTTCTGTAGATGGCATCAGTCTGAAATCATTCAGACTTCACTGACAGGTGTATTTGACCTGCAGTTGACCTCCTTCTCACCTGCATATGTTCTACTTCCAGCACGTTTTGTATTATCAGACTTGTATGGTAAAAACCCACCTGATACAGACAAAAGCCTGCCGACACTGGTCATAATGGTTTTTTTTATTTTTTGCAGTGACACTTCTGTAGGATATGAGCCTATATAAATCAATTATACAGTTAAAACACCAGGATAAGGTTCCTTATTTTCAGCAGAGTCCAATGATATTTGAAAATTACAGTCACGTGGCTGTGAAAGGCTTGCGCCAATGGGCTTTTGGTCGCGCCAGACTGCTTATCTCCCCATTTGAGTTAAAGGGAATGCAAAATCATCTTGAAGTAGGTTGATGTGGTTTAGAAGGAAGTCAACTGCAGATCAAATTCTTCTGTCAAACAATTCTGAGTCATCTCAGAAGCTTCTTAAACTGATGTCAAATGTTAGTGGAATGCACTTCATGCAGCATCCACCCATTGAAACAAGCCCAAATACAGTCAACACAAACCATATCGGAAAATAGTTTTGTGAATAATACAGACCTAGGGAAGCCAAGTCAGAGTACTGAGAACTTAGAAGGAACAAGTCCACCGCTGTTTGCTGTCCTGAGCAATCTAAGGCCAACTTCTTATAGAAATCAGTGGCAGGACCAAGATGCTGTATACCCTTCAAATAAAATGCATAAACAAGTTAAACAAAAGCTACAATGTAAATAATACTGTTTTTACACTGAGGCATAATTTATAATCATTGAACTTTAGGCATAGCATTTTCTAATCATATCTCTCCCTAAAAAAACATTTCTTTTGTACATTTACTTTGGAATTGTTGTCAATCATGTAATGCTCTTTAAGTGCCCAAATGACTGTGGACGTACACTGTACGTCCGCAGCTATTTAGAGCTCCAGAATGCCGGTAACCACGGAGATCAGCGGTTACCATTCATGAATGGTAACCACTGAAATATTAAGCATTTTCATACACCTGATCGCTTTCAGCAATCGGGCGTCTGACAGTGATAGGAGTGCGATGGTAACCGCGTTTCTTATCACCGTTAGGCAGCCGTACACACCTGGATTAGCAAATCCCAATGTGTACCGGCAGTTGCGTAACTAGTGACCTCAGGGCCCCATGCAAGAATCCCATGAAGGCCCCCCCCCAAGAAGACACAAATTAAATTTTTTTTTAAACAAAATTAGAAAAGAAAAAAAAAAAAAAAAAAAAAAAACACTGTCCTCTTTCATCTCCCCCTTCATGTCCCCAGCGACTCCATGTCACCTTCGCTGATACTTCCAGCTCCCTGTCTCGGTCTCCCCCTTCGTGTACGCGGCACTCGGCGGCAGTTCTGTGTGATGAGGGGGCGGGGATTACACCGCTCCCTCTCATTGGATACTGCCCGGCTGGATGATGCTTCACGCTGCGCCCGGAACAAGATGAGGGGAGCAGCGTGAAGCATGTAGGGCCCAGGACGGGAGGAAGAGGTCCCGGGACTGGTAATCAGCGGTCACCAGTGGCCCCTTCCTCCTGTCCTGGGCCCCCTCCAAGTGGCCGAACTCCAGGGCCCGGTCGCGGCCGCGACCTCTGCGACCCTGGTAGGTCCGCCACTGTGTTCCGGCATTTTGCTGAATGCAGGGTCACTAAGGTTATTATTGGCTGTCCCTGAGTTTGGGGCAGCCTAATAATAATCAGGAATATATGTAAATT
Organism: Nanorana parkeri; assembly: GCF_000935625.1. NCBI lineage: Eukaryota > Metazoa > Chordata > Amphibia > Anura > Dicroglossidae > Nanorana > Nanorana parkeri. The sequence continues at coordinate 2,528,221 of NW_017306304.1, forward strand.
TAAGCAGTCATAATGACATCCATCCACAATGACTGCTTGTTATAATTGACAAGCCAGGGTTTGTCAACACTAGCTTGTCATGTCCCCCCCTTCAGCAATAACTAACAGCGAGAGAAGTTCAGCCCCCAAATTATTTTTAGCTTTGGATAGCATAGGGAAGGGTTAACCCCCTGTAATGTTTGTTTTGCTGTGTGTGCCCATGTTCAGAAGATTTCACCTTCTGTCCCTGTGACAATTGCATTTTTTAAATTTTGGGTTGTCGTGGAAACAAGGATTGGTGATAAAGCCCAGAGTGAATTTCCTCTCCTATGGGGTAGATATCCTCTCACTTCCTGTTGTCTACAGGACAGTAAGTGAGATTAAATCTTTCAAATGAGGATACAGACAGCAGTAAAAACCTCACAGTGACCCTGGTCAGCATGTCTAACAAGAGCTAACTTCCTGTAATGTACGTACAAGTACTATGAGCCAGACCCAAAAAGGTGGGCACAGCTCGTCGGCACGAGTGCGGTAGCATTACAACTACTGAAATGCTGCGTGCTACACTTTGGCTGCAGCCTACTTTGTAAGTAGGGGTCGTATGCAGTTCGGATGTTTGTAACTCGGGGAGTGGGAGTGATAGATATATATATATATGTATGTATATGTATGTAACACCTGTATGCCACCTGTCTAACCTGGTGACCACTATTAGCTTTTAGAGAAAAAAAAAAATGTTTTTAGGCTGAGAAGTACCGAAACATTTCTGAAATCCTAGGCATGTGAGGCGTTTCCAAATAAAGGACAAATACATTTATTCTAATGCATTTTTAGCTGTGTTGTTTTTCTAAAAAAACAATAATAATCAAATCGAAAAAGTGTTTTGACGTTTTTTTTCTAATTTTTTCCCATATTTTATGCATACTAACTGAAGCATTCAATCAGATTGTTCAGGTATTTTGAGAGCCAGCGGGCCGACTAGCAAGATACTGAAGCTCGGCCCACTGATAGATTCCTCCATCCACACAGTGTCGCGTAGATGTAGGAATCTGTTGCACTTTTTCCATCTGACCATAGAAAATCTGAAGATAATCTATAGGTGTATGGCCAGCTTTAGTGGCACTAAATAATCCAGATAGGTAATGGTTCCCCTTGCTGGACAGAAAAATATAAAGCCTCCCAATAAGCTTTAAAGTAATGAAAGCCAACTTTTTTTTTTTGCAGTTGGGGGTGATTTTCCTTCTTTCTTTGACCTGGTGACCACTGCCTGTGTACAGAAAGCGAGGGAAAATGTAAACGTTGCCACTGGAATAGGAATGGAAGGGAAATCTTCCAGTGGGAGACGCTTGTTCCAGTGTCAAGAGAGAGATCTACTCTCACTTCCTGTTGTGTTTTAAGACTAAGATTAAGAATAAGAATAAATTTACCCCGAGACACAGACCGCCAAAAAAAGAAAATGACAGTCTTTTACACCATTACCAACTCCATCCAAAAATTTAAAAACTGGGTTTTATATATGCATTAAGCTCAGAAGTAATAAATGTAAATGTACAAAGAGGCCTACATGTCGCAACAGAATGTGTCATTCACACCCATCACATAAAACCCACTGTTGACTGTTATATATAAAGCAGTGTGTTCTCTGTAGTGTGACCATCAGTAAATTCCACCCTTCCTGGTCAGATAGCATGAAATTAACATTACATTAATTGAGGTGATTTCAGGTCTGGCTCAAGCAGATGCTGCATTTCCTAATTCACTTCAACGTAATTAGATTCTACAGACAGTCCCTGCAGCATGGCACTGACTGTTCTCATACTGTACACGTCAATATTTTTTCAGAAGGAAAATGCAGGAAATAAGCAACAGACACTGTACCTTAGTGCTGGATCTTTGGTTCGGATCTTCTCTAGACTGTAATTGACCGGCACCCAAAGATGGCAGTTGAGTCTGAAACACCGATATACGGCCACCCGTAGGCGACATCAGTTTAAATGCCCCCTGAAGAGCAGGGCCTAAAGCACTATGCGTTTCTCTTGTGCTTAAAAACATGCTGGGCAGAGCTGTTAATAGATCTTTGATGAGCTATGGGTAAAAAAAAAAAAAAAATGGAACATAAAATACATTTTTCTAAAGAACACCCAAGTTAGTAATGAGAAACTGCTCAGTAAACCAGAAAAAGAATCCCGACATAAAATTAGTTAGACTGTCACAGCAGAAACCGTTCTTGTACTCAAGGCAGACAAAAAAAACCATTAAGAGCACTTCTGCAATAGAACAGAATAATGATGAGTTAGAGAATAATCATAGGCTAATCAAGGGCCTCTGTGCACGTTAATAAAAAATAGTGTGATGCAGAATAACATTTTCCAGAATACATTACTAATGCATCGATGAAAGATGTAACAATCTTGCCAAGAGAATAGCAGGAAACATGTCAGTCTGACATTTTAAGTACCTCTAGACATATTATCCAGAGAGACCAGTGTTGTAAAAGGTTCAACAGGACCTTTTCATGCAAGGCCCACCTAATGCTTAGACCCCACTCCTCCTTCTCAACCAATCTGTAATCCGAATAAGAAAATAAATAACCATTAGGAGAAGAAAAACAAAACAAACACTTACCTTACACCCAGCTTCAGACATGCTTGTATATCATTCGGCCTTCTTGTGTTTTCCTAGGAAAGCTAGGTATCCCAAAATCTCAGAGAGAGAATTCCTCCCCCCACTGTGCAGGGATTCATTTTTGCTGGATCTGGGACCCTCATCTTTCCCAGGACCCCACAGGAAAGCCAAGTGAAATGACCCTCGCCTAGGCCAGCTCACCAGAAGTCTGGGTTAAGAGAATCATTTTTTTCTCCCAATGTTTAATTTATTGTTATGTTTTTAATTAATGTATTTTGTTGGAAAGGAAGGGGGCTAATAATTAAACTTGAATTTTAACGCACAGTTCACTTTAAAACATAACACAAATTTTCCTACCTCCATACTTTCACGCAAGTTTACAAGTAAACCATCAGGGGTTGGTAAGAAAATCTCTAAAAAAAAAACAAACAAGACCGGGTATTAGAAACCACACTTTGTACATAAACTGCCGTTCTAGTTTCTTAAAAGAAACATGATTAAAATGTTTTAGTTAAAGCTCTCCAACAGGAGACTACTGAAAAAGATTAGGCTAGATTTATTTGATGTTCTCTCTTCTTTCCATATAACAATATAATATATCAATGTCTCTGTGACAACTGGAGGCAAGAATTTGCTCACACAAGCACTATTATTTGTGCAACTGCATAATTTCAGACACCAGCAGCTGTATGCAAGACACATTTTATAGCAGACTATGCTATTTGCTATGGAAACATCTTGGGCACCAGGTAACAGTAATCAGTCATGTGCTATGTAAAATAATAAAGAAAAAGTGCTAAAGTCGGAGAGCCTGCTCAATTTACCATTAAAGCATATTATCCGGGGGGAAAAAAAAAACAAAAAAAAAACAACAACTCCCATTGCAGTGGGGCTACCTTCACACTGCAAGGGGTACCTGCTTGTTATGTCTTAAGTAGGTTACAGGCCATGTGAATTTCAGCCGGTTCATCAAATTCCTCCCTCGGCATTCCATCAGCTGATCGAAGGAACAGGTTGTGAAATCTTCAGCAGAACGGAGCTTGCAGCAAATTGCAGGCATTGTATTCTTTGCATATCTTATTATTTCTCTTTTCTTCCCCAGTCTTCTGACAGTAGCCATGTTAACTAAGGGCAGATTACTAGCTCTCCATTTACTTCCTGGATCTCTGGCACATGTGACTAGGACATGTGACCATGCACATCATCTCAGGGGAGGAAAATACCTTTCCCTAAGATCTCATGAGATTACAGATGAGATTTCCCAGCAATGCTCTTCTGATTTAACCTTCCCAGGATGATATGCTTGGGCACATTACACGATTTGTGCCAGACGTGGACCAGGAAGTAGATGAACTCCATTTGTAATTAAATGAAAAACAAGTTTAACTAATGAATGTAAGAGGAGTTTAAATCAGCATACAGAGCTGCATGCTGCTGTGATTTTCAGTAAAAGGGGGTAAAGGTCCACTTTAAGGGTCATCTGTTTGCCAGCAGTAACTCCCTTTTTGTGTACTCAGCAACTGTTTTGTACCATGACTGTAGTTCTACTGACAGTTTCAGCAGAAAGAGCAAAATGAAGCAGCAATTGAAAAACAAGGTCACAAAAAGCAGAAGTCCTGTGTATTCTTTATAAGTATAGAGCAACGGTGGTTAGACCGCAGGTGGGGAGCTGAAACCTATACGAGTCACATATTTTTGGTTAGTTTTGTTCTCATATCAAAACGTAGTTAAAAAAATGTAAATGTAGAGAGGGCTGTACAATTCTATTACAGATAAGATTTTCTAAACTTTGTCTTTATACATTTTGGGGAGAACTTTTTATGTATCTTGTGAAAACCAAGTAACCTGGGATTCAAAATGACAAAAGTTGCAATATTCTCAGATTTTGAGTTGACTTTGGCAAAGCAGGGAATCACCTGTAATAGACCAAGTAGCAGCAAACAGCAGTACAGAGAACACACAGCAGCAGGTAAAATGTATTATAACAATAAGCTTCTCTCATCTGCTCCATTTCGGTTTGTCGCATGTACCATTGAAAGCGTTTTCAACCGTGCCTTTACCTTTGTGAACTAAAAAGTACCTCGCCTCCCATGTAATGGAGAAGATGAGAGAGGGAGGTGTTCTGTAATCCTTGCCCTTCCAGTCCCTTGGTGACAACCCTGCTCCTCAATAGATACAGTATGATGAGGAAGCATAGTCACCCTAGAAAAGTGTGTTACTGGCAGGGTCATCAACTACAAATAAAGAAAAAGACTGAAACTAAATGAAGCTCCCAATATCTAAGGACTGTAAACCTGCAATATATAGCTACCGTATATACTCGAGTATAAGCCGTCCCGAATATAAGCCGAGGGTGGGAAATGAGGCAGCTAATGGTAGATAGATACCAATAAAATTACATTAATATTTATTTAAAAGAAAAATAACCTAGCTCTGCAAGTGGAAAAGGGGGTACAGGGCTACATATCATGTACTACGGATCATTTAACCCATTCATGTTAGCAGAGGATCATTGTAAATGTATTGTTGCAGGCACTCTATATGTACATGTACTATATACTACATATAGAGTGCACTGAACAATAGATTTACAATTATCCTCTGCTAATATGAATGGGTTAAATGATCCGTAGTACATGATATGTAGCCCTGTACTATGGATCATTTAACCCGTTCATGTTAGCAGAGGATCATTGTAAATGTATTGTTGCAGGCACTCTATATGTACATGTACTATATACTACATATAGAGTGCACTGAACAATAGATTTACAATTATCCTCTGCTAATATGAATGGGTTAAATGATCCGTAGTACATGATATGTAGCCCTGTACTATGGATCATTTAACCCGTTCATGTTAGCAGAGGATCATTGTAAATGTATTGTTGCAGGCACTCTATATGTACATGTACTATATACTACATATAGAGTGCACTGAACAATAGATTTACAATTATCCTCTGCTAATATGAATGGGTTAAATGATCCGTAGTACATGATATGTAGCCCTGTACCCCCTTTTCCACTTGCAGAGCTAGGTTATTTTTCTTTTAAATAAATATTAATGTAATTTTATTGGTATCTATCTACCATTAGCTGCCTCATTTCCCACCCTCGGCTTATATTCGGGTCAATACTTTTTCCCATTTTTTTTTTGTAAAATTAGGTACCTCGGCTTATATTCGGGACGGCTTATACTCGAGTATATACGGTATTTTTTTTCCTTTGGTTTAGTTACAGTTTCAAGCAAGGGTAGACAAATGAATGTAGACCAACCTTGGGTTATGCTTTAAAAACCAAGGGTAACAAATTAAAGTGAAATAAACAATGCACTCAATTTGTATCCAATCAGGCAGCCCCTTGCACTACATAGTTCTCAGAAGCTCTCAAGAAGATTGTCAGGTATGGTTATCTTTAATTAATTGTAGGTGGACGGGCTCCCTGACAAGGGATTTAAGCATTCCAGCCTTTATTTAATGTTAGTGGTACACTTAACTTTCCAAGTACTTACCATCTACATCGGAAACAATCAGCATCTGGGGCTGTGAAATACCTTCTTGTAAATTGTAGAAATGCACAGTGCTATCAAATGTTATGAAGCCAATTTTTGTTCTGGAATCCCCACGCAATCTTGAAATAGAGATAGAGTGAGATGTTAGTGATAGACAACAATGGCTATACCATGCTTTGTATTTTGTTTCATACAGCTACTGATACCACAGCTTGTCTCAGAGCAGTATATCATTGGCCTTTATTTCCACATAAAATGGAGGATTGGAAGCAGGGGATGGATGAAGTTAGTGGATTTGAACTAGACTACTCACCTTTCAGAACCTATGGACAGGTTCTGAATCTCTTATATAATGTATTGTTCCTATATAAGTCTATACGAGATTCAAGAGCAGCATAAATTTGTGCAACTGGTATGAAAAAAATCACACATCCAGTTACAGCTACTGGATCTAGGGATAAGGTTTCACAAGTGTTATTGCCACACTCACCTACTAGGGGGTCGACCGATTATGGGATCTACCGATAATAGGGGCTGATATGAACAAAATTTTAAAGTATCTGTATCAGTCTTAAATTGACTGATATTACCGATACTAACAGCAAAGGGGAGCCTCATCAGGCCACGTGCAAGAATATACAGGGTCACCGGGCTATGTGTTAATCTGACGGCACAAAATTCCGCAGTCAGATGTAAACAGAATATAGGTACCTGATATCGGTTATCGGCCTGAAAGGTGGCCCATAGTAATAGGTATCTGCTCTGAAAAAAACATATCGGTTGACCCCCTGGGTTTAATAAATAAAAAAAACAAGAAAAAAAAAACTTTGGTAGACTTATAGATCCTTTAAATGTCTGTTAATATTTTGAGTCCTACAAACGGACTCCATGTATAGGAAGAGTTACTATTTGAACTAACCATGTATACCTAGAAAGAAACCAATGCTTCCTAAAGTGTGGTACATTTACTACTGGCAGTATATGGGCTTAGTGCTGAGTGTATACAACAGCAAATAAGGATTTCACATGAAGTTCCACCTCTTGTCCTATATTAAAGCTGAAGTAAACCTAAAAAACGGCTAGAAATTAGAGATTTTGGCATAATAAAACACACCATCAAGTTTCATCTGCCAAAGAAAAAAAAACTGCTCTGAACTTTTAGCAGTTTTCTCTCTTGGGTAGACTGTATGGGGCAGTGTACTACCTCAGGTCTTTCCCAGCATCTGCAGTGTACCAGAAATAAGGTACACTGCAAATGAGGTGAGCGTAGGGGAGTGTATGGCCGCGTAGCCCCATAGAGAAGGACTGGGGCTGCGTTCTAATCACACGCAGCACCTGTCCATCCCGGCAGCTACTTGGTACGGCCCCGCACGCAGCACGGAGCTGTACGTGCAGGCCGATTTGTGTGTGAATGGGGCCTTAATTATCCAAAATACATATTACTTACTGTTTAGTCAATATTAGTCAAACATGGCAACGAAAATAAACTCTTGTGAGTTGTCTATTAACAGAGAACAGCGGTAAACCAGGAAAAATGTTATGTCCTATTTTGTAATAGCACTGTAAATACTTCAGATTGCTACATTAACAACATACTATACGAAAACCTCCTGGGAACTTTTAAAGCAGTCTACAAGCTGTTTTACACTTAGATAACAGCTTCTAACTGTTTGGTTTTAATGAATCATTAGATAAAAGTCATACATAAACTGAAAATCAATTTACATAGCGCAATGCATAATTATGTACCTTGACCAGAAAAAAAAAATCATGATAAGCGTATCTATTTCCTTGCAAACAGAGTCAGCAGCTCTGTGGAACAGTGTATATAAGGGAGTTAGGATAGATTCCCTTGATTTCTCATACACAACACATACTGTACATTACATTGATTTATAAGGGATGGGATGGATTATAGGATGGAGGCTGTTCAATTAAACGTGTAAAAAAAAAAAAAATACATACTTGTCGAGATTTTCCAAAAGCGACTGAGAGAAATATTGAAGATATCCCGATTCTATAGCATTGTACGATACATCCAGAACAAACAGATACACTGCTGGGGGAGGTGGCCGAAGCTTTAGTGAAATTGAAAAAGAAAGCAAATTAATTCCAAGAATATCAGAGAAGTCATTGAGGTAAGTGTTACTTCAGTTATGATCTTTAGGTGAATAAAACATGTTTATATGAACTAGTTAAATCAGAATAAATAATATTCTTTAGATCATATTAACAAAAGTAAAAAAAACAAACCCAAACTTTAGCCCAACATTTATTTTCATTTTGTATAGAGCGAGGAAGAGAAAGAACCTCCGTCAGGTACTGCTGTCAGTCCCTGAGGGGTGATTTCTCCTTTACCAACCTATCACACACAGGCATACCACTTTGCAGTTTATTGAATTCCAACAAGCCATTCTCTACCGAATATACAATGGATACACAACTACTTTTCAATAAAAGGGTTCCAAACATTTTGATCAAGCACTTTAAGATCTGTAACCAAAATTCTGTTCAATGGAGGGAATTGGAGAATTGGACAAAACTCTAAAGCATAAAACCATTCTTTCACACAGTCCTGTTAATTGTTTGTTCCCTATAAACACTACATAAGTATTGGACAGAGTCAAAAGATTCTGCATACAGCAATATCTTCCCAGTGGTCATGCTTCTTTCTTTAAGGTGGGAGGATGTATGAATCGTAGTGAAAAGTACTACCCATCTGTCTGGTTCGGACTCTCAGAACCCCCAGATCCGAGTCCTAATGATGTGCCTTTCTGTGTGCTGCAGCCAGCATTTGTGTCTCTATACATGAGAATACCTCACACATGTATGTGGGGCTGACGTGGAAAACTGGAGAGACCCAGATGCGGTCTCAAAGTCCATGAAGTAGACATTACTGGACTCTGAAGATGGCAGATAAGGACAATGCAGGTGAACAGGGGCATCCCCATAATGGGGCAGTGTGTGAATGTAGCGTGTGTGGGGGGCAGCAGCACAGCTGACTAACAACACCCCTCCTCTATTGACAGCTCGGCCAGCTGCCGCCTCCCGCCCGGCTAGCAGCTTGGTCAGCCGCCGCCTCCCGCTTGGCTGACACCTGGGCTTAACCAACCGCTCCCACCTTCTCCTGGCCACCTCAGGCAGTGAAAAAGATCAGTACAGCCCTGCAGGTGAATACTAATGAATAGAGGTGTGGGATGTTGTGGATTGCCTTATGCTATTAAAATCACCACAGCAATATGTAATGGTATGTGCCTAATCAAAACAATGTCATATGTAACATAAGAATACACAGGCCCAAAGAAATTAATTTAAAAATATACCAATTTTCTTTGTTAATGTGTATACAGACTGACGGTGCTTAACAGAGCATGTGCTTTACCATATAATCTGAAGAAGCAATGAACTCCACAGAAGAACTCAGAACCTCGGGTCGTTTGTGTGGCTCTCCATAACTGCGAGTCAATGGATTGTACATGAATTCTTCTGGCACTAAAGAGAAAATCGTGACCATCACATGTTAAGCAGTAGCAAAAACTAATGCAGAGGTCAAAACGTCTAACAGAAAACTTATGAACTGAGGTATTTATCATAAAACATGTTTCCTCCCCAGCAGCCTCATGATGTGACTCATCTAATAGCTTCTTTCTGAAAGCTGTTCTGCCAGTTTTTCTAATTTTCCCCTATGGTCTCTACACGATCACCGGGGATCATATTAGGGTAAAAAAAAAAGACTTATAGCTGTGTTAGGATACCTCTTCTCTGTAACATAGGGGAAAGGTGTTCTGTAGTCCAGAGCTGGAAACAAAACTAAATGAGAACACTCATCAGAGGCAGTGAGCACAGCAAGTTATCAGCTCACAAGATTTCTGACCGCATCAACTGTTTTTTTTGCACTTATATACCTATATAACAGTATATTTAAAAACAAAAAACAAAAGGCAGCACATAAAAATGTAATTGTCAGTGTTTACATACACTTCATCTCAGAAAAGCCATTCCATGCTGACTCATGATGCAAAAAACCTGAAAACATACTTGTATGTGTCGGTACATACAGGGCCGGATTTTCTCTCTGCTGCCCCAAGGCCAGGTTCCTCAATGCACCCCCCTACCTGCCAACCCCCCCATGGAGAATGGCAGACCTGCAGGCTTCATACAATATCGCCGAGATCACTTGTACAAAACAAGCAGTGGCTTCTCCGCTGCACATTTAGCTCTGCTTGCCCAAAGCAGGGCTAAATGTAGGAAAAAAACTACCCGCCCGGGCAACGGGAGATAGGAATTCCCCACCTCTGCTGCCCTTCTAATCCCTGCTGCCCCGAGGCCGGGCCTTGGTTGGCCTTGTGGGAAATCGGGCCCTGGGTACATACCATCATTCACTCTGTAACAAAGATTACACTTCCACCTCCTCTGGTCAATAAATGATACAAATGGATTGATATATGTTCTGCAGGACCGGCATCTTACAATGGTACTCGATGATATTGTCGGGATACGCTTAATTAAGGAAATAAAGGAACAAGTTACACATGGAAGTTGGAGACATACCGTGTTTCCCCAAAAATAAGACAGTCTTATTTATTTTTTTGCACGAAAAAAGACACTAGGTCTTATTTTCGGGGGATGTCTTACAGCAGCTTTTTTTCCATAAACAGAAAAAGATATGACGGGACTCTACAAGATGCTTAACACATACTTACAGGTTTACTTTTCAAAGGATGAAGTAGTAATCCTAAGGGAAGCTTTGCTTTATTTAAAAGCGCTTGTGTCTGTGGAACACTTGTAAGAGTGCACCTGAAGAATCTGCAAGGTACAATACTGTCAAAACTGAAGCTTAAATTGACATTTAATATAAAACACTATAAACAAAGGAAAATACAAGTATACACAATGCATAACACATGAAAAGATCTAAAAGTATATGGTAGCCTAAGCTAGCATTCCAATAATACACCATCCTCTTAAAAAAAGCACTACCATAGATCCTTTAAATCATAGAATTCAGGTGACACATAGGGGGTGATTTACTAACCTAAACACATGCACGCACCAGGTGCGTGTGATTTTCACACAGCAAAACGTATTTATCAACCAAAAAGTCTCTAAAAGCATATTTCCACTAATGCCATATATGGAAAAATCATGCACATGATGCATATATAATGCTGCTTCACAGTTTAGACAAAAATGGTTAGCTCATGCATTTACATTCCTGCATTCATCAACGCACGCAACATAACATAGAGCTAATTTACACCACATTACCTTGCAATTCATTGCAGGGCTTTGGACAACACACCTGCTGGGTGTGTACACACTACAAAGGTGTTTAGATTCCGCCCATAGATCATGCTGGGAGGGAACACACTACAGAGGTGTATACACGTTCATGGTGTGTTTATAAGGTTAGTAAATCAACCCCATAGTCTTAGGCAGTGTATGGCCAGCTTAAGCACATAGTCTAATGCTGGGCACACACCTTACAAGCATCGCAAGAGTTTTGTCTTGCGATGGTTGTAAGATAATTAAAAAAAACGTACGATCTGCTTGCGCACACAGGCCCATCCGGCTTTTATCTTACGAACATGTTACACACCCGCCGAAAATCGTACGATGCTCGGCGGGTTTTCGAACATGTTCCTCAGATAAAAGTCGTGCGACCTTACAGTAGCAGAGGTTGCACGGCTCCCACACACCTTACGATAATCGTACGATCGCAGGATTTCCCGCGATTATCGTACGATTATCTTAAAGGTGTGTGGCCACCTTTAAGCTGGCCATACACTGCTCGAATTTAGAGCAGTGTCGGTCACTGTTACGCACTGCCTACACTGGAAAGTTGCTGCCAGTGACAGGATCACTAGTGTCATATGGGCTTCTACATTTCCACAAGGATATCCGACTTGCCAGTCCTTAAACTGAAAACTTCAGTGGGTACCTGTATACAAATACCTGTATACAAATACGCTGACCCAAATTAAGTACTAATTAAAAAAAAAAAATGCAAAATGCAAAAGCTTAAGCTCAACACACACACGCTACTGTTCAAAATTTTACCAGAGGAACCTGGAAACATGTAACACTCATGAAAATTGAAGAATAGGAGGAAATGCCATACACTGCTCGAATTTATATAGAGAGAGATTGCATTCAGCCACCTGAACAAAGGGGACTTCGCAACAGGAGAGGCTGAACCTGTGCGGCAGGCCAGAAGAAACCAGCAAGGTGAGGGCAAAAACTCAAACATATTCTTAGTATAAACGGCTTGAGCAGTGAGGACAGAAAAAAGAATGGTGGCCTTGGGAGGCGGGCTTTAATTTTTAGTATAACCGGTCCTGTGATTGGGCTGGGGGTGGAGCCATACCCATTGCATGCTGCCATGTACGGTATCAGGAATATATATATATATATATATATACACACACACACACACACACA
>NW_017306304.1:2541193-2569608 GCF_000935625.1 Nanorana parkeri
TATGTATAAAAAGATAAATTCTGCGCTCCTGGAGCTACCTCGGTTAAACTTAGAACTAAAGCTGCTGTGAGCTGAAGGGGATAGACCGCCTCAATGGTAAGTGAAAAGTGGAAAACACAGCGCTAAAGGTTAACCTAATAATAAAATTATCCAAACAGTGATATATAGAATATATATATATATATATATATATACACACACATACACACACACACACACACACACACACACACACACAGAGTGATGCGTGTTCATGAGAACCCGTGCAGACGCAGAAGCTCAGGGGACATCCTATCAGAGTTAGCACTAGTAAATCTGCCCCCCCGCCATCTCCTCCACACTGCTGTCTACAGACAATACACATACCACATCGACACTAAGACGGTCAGTTCAGCTTCGTCCTTGCTCACCTCTCCTCCACTCTGCTGTCTATCTATTCTTCTCCTTGTGTACGTCCCAAAACAGCAGAGGGGAGGAGGGTAAGGAAGAAGCTGAACTGACAGTCTTAGTGTCGATGTGGTATATGTATTGTCTGGAGACAGCAGTGTGGAGAGGAGAGGGGAGGGGGGACGAAGGACAAACTGCAGGGATGGATGTGCTAGTGTTCGTAGACCAGTGACCTGACATGAATAAACTTTCATAGGATGTGCCCTGAGCATCTGCACAGGTCGTCATGAACGCACAGCAGCTCCTACAAGCAGCAGCACTCAATGGGAGAGCAGGATTCCGACAATATTGTCAGGATCGCTTCTCAGCATGGAGCTTAGCCCCACCCACAGTATATTATTACACTGAATTTTAAACTTGAGGTGCATTTTTGATTACAGGAGTACATTGCAAAATGTACTTGTGTATCAAAAGGAAACTAAAAATGCAAAAAAAAAAAAAAGGGGTATACCCCATAGTTCTCCTACTTGCTCTTTGGTGTACACAGCGCTTAAAGAACTTAAAGGCCTCTTTTTTTACCCCCATGTTCTTTCAAGGGTTCATGTCATGGAGAGTAGTCGTTAAATACCCTGATCCCTTTCATTTTCTGTCAGGTTTTAATGTAAAAATACAAATTGAGAGCATGGATTCTACTTATTGTATTTCACTTATATCATTTAATCTCAGACATCCCATATGCCTGCTGTAACACACTAGAGTAAAACAACACCTATATACACACTTGCAGTATGTCTTTTATGAGCAGGTTATTACAAGAGACTATAACAACTAATTATAACTGCAAATTAATAGTGCACATGTTTGCCAGTCACCAGGGATACACCTTGGAGACCTTGGGTCAGTACCACAGAGTATTTACTTGACTACGGTGCTTCTATTTCATTTGCAATACTTACTCTGGGTGGCAGTTTAACTTTTTAAGATCTGTGTTCAAGTTTGGAGTTGGAGCTGGCAAAGAAGACAAAGGAAGAACATTCCTATCTTGAATAAGATTTATAGGTCTCAGGCCTTCTGGCTGTGGAGCTTGCTGTAGACTTAACCCTGCTAGGGAACCTGGCAACTGATTGATCCCACCGTAGGGCTAGAAGAGAAAAAACAAAGGAAGAAAAAAAAAACTATGTCAACCTAGAACCGCATGACTTAAAGAATATAAATCTCCTCACATATAAAAGCCCAACTCAAATCAAAGCGTATTCTGGGATAGAGGGTTAGAGTTAAGGATAGTATGGAAAGGTTTTATTGTCATTTGAGTCTTTCTTCTTTTGCCAGAAGAGATAGAATATCTCTGCAATAAGAACACAGAAAACACACTTTAGTAGAATGCGAAAAGGTTAGAATTTGTGACCATGTTTTTTATTACGGTCTGTGCTCTCTTGTCCAAGTGACTCCTCTTGTTGACAGACTTTTCAGGTACAAAAACCGAGGGAACTATCCTCACAACTGGGCCATGGACAGAAAAAAGAAAATGTAAAATCTTCTCCACGCTATCCACAATTTGGTTTGGGTTAAGCTTGAAATGGTGGTCTTGCAATGCTAGGATCTAGGGTTTACCAGGACAAACAGAGAGGGTGAATTTCCCTAACGACCACACAGACAACCATATAAACCTGGCAGTTGTTCTAATCCCCTTATCCACAAAAAGTTTATTTGCTTGTTAAGTGCTTATTTGGCTAGGAGAGAAATTAAGAAGTATACATACTTACCTTATTGCTCATTCCAACGACAGACAGTGCTCTCCACCGCTGTCTGATGCTCTCGGCATGTGGGTGGGTACTGGTGTACAATGCAGGACTACTAGTCCTGCAATGTATAGGATGATGTCAGAGAGCTGTGCATGGTCAGTGAAGAGAGGAGTAGGCCTGTGGGAGTGGCATGTAAGGTAAGTATTTCAATTTCTTCTTTTCCTCCCCAGGCAAATGAGCATTCAACCCATCCGGTCTAAGAACCTCTAGTCTCCATGGGTACATTTAAAAGGAGAATTATGAGGCAAGTGATTTTCACTCAGCCTCATAATCTGAGCCGACCTGTGACAATGAAACTGTTACAGGTCGGCTCAGTAGATCGGGAAGTGAGCAAACACATACCGTCGCTCGCTCACTTCTCGATCTATCCCTGCAGAGAGCCGTAACTGTCACTCACGGCTCCCTGCAGGGATCCCCCCCCTCCCCTGTCCGATCCTCCAGCGCTGACGCTGGCGTTACATCAAATATGACATTCACCCATTTAGGACAAAGCAAAAGGTTTTTTTTAACCCCCCCCCCATTCCCTTTCTTTGCTCCCCCGCCACTCCATTCAGTTCTGAAGATACTATCTGGCACTTCTGGGGTATGGAGGAGCATGTGACAGCAGTGAGCCAATTAGTGCCATCACATGTAGAGTCACGCATAAGCTATGAAATGTAACTTACACGTGGGATTTCCTTTTTCACCCACCACCTGATCGGAGGGGTGGGGGAGTTAAAGGAAGGTAAATATAAGGTGATGGGGAAGTTGCATTACAGTGAATCTGCTTTTAACAGCTTATTGGCAGGGAATAGTACTATGGATTTCAGACTAAGATGAGATTTGTAATGACATTTGTTCTGGCTCTAACTTCACTATACAAATTTAAAGCACTTTTTTCAAACCTAGTTAACATGGAATTCATAAGAACTCTTACGGAAAGGGTGAGGCATTCTATAGCATCCACAATAAAATGTTTAGATCGAAAACCCTCTGTCTGCCACCTAAGAAGATTCATGGCTGAGCTTGGATTATCCTCATTAGCCATAACAGGAATACACACTATAATTCTCAGGGTATAATGTGACAGGTCCATAGCTTAGTGACCCGCTTCATAATAATGTGCATTATGTGTTTGTTCACTTGGTGCTTATAATGTTATAGCGCTTCCCGGCCCTTAAAAACCACACTTTAAAACAGAACTTTAATACAACAATTAATTCATTTAAAACTACACTTTGCCACGGAAAAATAGCGATATTTCAAATAGCAGCCAAGCAGGTGACCACTCTGATTATGGGCAGTTTTTTAAATGGGCTGCATTTCCTTAAAGGAGAACTATGGGGTTAGGGCTTTTCCCCATAGTTCTCCTTCAGGTAACGGGAGGACACAAACTAGCCTCCTCCCGTCACCCAAAGCGCAGTATAACGCGAGCTACAGCTCGCAGTATACTGAGACGCCGCAGCTGAAGTGGATCCCGACAATTATGTCTGGATCCGCCCAGCTGCGTGAGTGACAGCTGGCTCTGCCTATCTAGAGGCAGAGCCAGCTGTACCCACCTGTCCCCCGTCCGTTCCTCCAGTCAGCGCTGGAGGATTGGAGCGGGGAGGGGGGAATCCAGTCCCTCCCGTCACGGCAGAGAGCCGTGACAGGATCGAGAAGTGAACGATGTATGTATGTGTTCGCTCACTTCCCGATCTACTGAGCCGACCTGTGACAGTTTCATTGTCACAGGTTGGCTAGAACTATGAGGATAAGTGAAAAGCACTCGCCTCATTAGTTCTCCTTTACTCAGCAAAAGCTGTTCATATTATGTTCCTTTGTCTAGTCCTCTACCAAGACACATTATCAGGTACTTTCAGATGTGCCATGCTCTCAACAAACCAGTACACACAGATTGATAGTGATGTAGACAACGATGGCTTAAGTATTTAATGAGCTTTTGAGCTGAAGTATGCAGAGACAGAGAGGCAACTAGCTTTTCCAAAAGTGATCCATGGCCATTGTGTTCCTTCCATAATATGTTTCCTTTAAAAGGCAAATTCCAGTTTTAACAAATACAATTCTAGAACATCTAGTGGACAAACTGTTTAAATCTAGAAAAAACGAAATCTCCTTTGTAGCCGCTGCACCTGTCTTAGTGTAAAAACTCCAATTATATTGGGCAAAACAATTATCACCTAAAAATCAACAACACTGCAACATCTTTTGCAAACTTTATTTTCAAATCACACCTCAAGACTGAAAGTGGAAAGTTTTCTTTTTCATTCAAGTTTGGATAGGGTAGTGAAGGGTTAGGACAACGGTCAGGTTTTAAGAAGTTCCTCTTGGGGATATTTCCTCTGCCTTTTGGCTAAGATCAAGTGTAGTATATGTTTTTATCAGGAGGGAAAATGTGCCAATGTTCTGGTCTTCTATTAGGAATGGCTGGCTGCAAAGCACTCTAGCTTTGAAGAGAAAACCAAAGTTTGCCTGAGTAAGGTGGAGGTCAGGACGACTTCCTCAACACTGGGACTGAGGGGCCCAGAACCTCCTTATTGGAACAAGTCTACATAGTCTGGTCATGGCTTGGAAGACAAAGAGCCTACGATGGGAGAGGCACCCTGGGGTTCTGGAGTAATACTGTGGGTTTGGGACCCCACTGTGTGAAACACCAGAACACAACACCACCCACTTTCTGCACTACGTCTCATGGGCTAGGCCTTTTGGCCAAGACAGGGGAAATATTATAGTGCTCCCTAAGGCAAAGCCATTGTATTGCACTCTGGCACTTTTATTTGACACATTTATTTGTGTACATTTTTCCACTTCGCAAGGATGAAAGGTTTGGGTTTTCAGGCATACCCTGACTTGTAGGGGAAGGATGTGGGCCATCAGGTTCCAGCCTTCCCTGAACCAGGGGTCTCTCCTTGGGAGAGCACACAACACAGTACTCCTTAGTAGGCTTCAGCTGACCATGAGAAGAGGAGTCCGTCTGGCTTTCGCTAGGTCAGGGGCAGGCAAACCTTGGCTCTCCAGCTGTGCTGAAACTACAAATACCATAAGGCTTTGCAAGCCACAGGCATGACTCCCAGAGGCAGAAGCATGATGGGAGTTGTAGTTTCAGCACAGCTGGAGAGCAAAGGTTGCCTACCCCTGGGCTAGGTGAACTATATTGCTCTGCCCCTGTGAGGAGCATTGCCCCCTGGAGGGTCAGGGAAGGGCCCTTTCTGTTCAGAAGAAGGACCATATCGACACACCCCAGTGCACCTTTTTTGTGTGTGTTCGCATGCATTTTTTTTCATTTGCACGAACAAAAAAACAAAACAAAAAAAGGCAGAAGGGGATGAAGGGGAAGATATCAATGTACAAAACACAGGAATATAAACTTTAGTAAAGTAAAGTAGAGTTAACGTTAGAACCTTTAAAGTTTGTATTGCTCTCGGTTTTCCGATGCCAGAATTCCCCCGGCATCCTACTTTAAAAAAGAAGTAATGCTTTTATTGACTTTGCTTCATTTACTCTACCAACTGACAGCACAGAACCACGCGGCAACTGGGAAGGATACCGACAATTTTGTTTGGATCAACCCACACCTCTTGCCTGTCTGTCCCTCCAGTGAGTTCTGGAGGAAAAGAGAGGGGATGGAGCAATCCCTGCAGAAAGCAGAGGCTCAGAGGGTTCCTTGATCACTCAGCTCTCAGTCTATAGAGTTGGTGTGTGACAGCCGCAGAGTCCCACACCACTTCTAAATATTGGATAAATACTTCTCTTTGCACCTCTTCCCACTTGCAATTTCATGCGGTTGATGGCTCTTAATCCCAGCACTCAGTGCTAACCTTTAAAACCCCACCCAGGATTGAGAACCAACCAGAGTGGTTCGAGATCATGTGATCACTAAGTGAGCACTGACTACGCAGGCTCCACTCACAGAAATAAAAACCTTCAGCCTGAAGTTTATCTGTATGAATTTTAGTTTAGCTGCCAGATACAGTTGCAATATTCAAACTAAATGAAAAAAAGAAAACGGTTTTGTGTAGGTTTTTGAAGATATTGTTTGTCCTTTAACAATCTTTAAAATCTTACATGTACTTTAACCTTTTTGCTGCCAACGCCTGCCTCCTATGGCCAGACTGCTTATGTCATATTTTTCACAGTTGTTTAACCACTTGCTCACCAGGTGTTTACACCCCCTTCCTGGCCAGGCCATTTCTCAGTATTTAGCGCTCCAGTACTTTAACTGACGTTTATTCAGTCATGCAACGCTGTACTGAAATGGTCCCTAGAATTCCTGCTCTCACTGCGACGTTCCCGGCGATATACAACATGTGCGGCGTAATGGGCGCAATCGTCGTTTTTGCACATATGCGCACCCGACGCATGTTTGCATGCGTGTATGTATGAGTGGGGACTTAAATTTTTTTTTTTAAATTATTTTTCATGTGTAAATTAAAAAAACAAAAATTTGCAACTTTTTTTTTTCCACTTAACTTTATTGCTATCACATAGGGGGATAAGAAAAGCCCCTATGTGATCGCACAGAGGATGTGACAGGTCCTCTTTATGGAGACATCAGGGGTCTCCAAGACCCCTAATGTTACCTAAGGACCCCCAAAGAAGCTGATGAAGCAGATCTGTGCTTCATCAGCTTCTCTCCAGCATCTGAAGCTGGAGAGTGACACAAGAATGCGGAAGTGATGTAATATATATAACCGGAGGGAGTTCGTGTACCGATCTCCTTCTGATCCCCTGTCACAGAGGCACTATGCTGGTTCCGGGCTCACACCGGGCAGAGCGGAGCTCGGGACCAGCATGATGGGGGCCGCGGGTGGACACGTACCGGCAGCTTATACAAGCGATCCGCCAGCACTATAGCCGGTGGATCGCTTGTATGTTAACAGGCATCGCTGCCTGTTTTTAAATGTTGGCACTTTTCCACTCGCGCGAGTGGGCGTCACTGAGCTGACGTTTAAAAACGCCCACTCAGATCCAAGGAGCTCCCGGATAGCCGTTGTGAGGCATAACGGCCGGCCGGGAGGCGGTTAATTACAGCTTTAAAATTAGTTTAAAAACAACTACAAACCATATATTTTCTGAAAGCAGAGGATGTCAATGGAAGTAAAAGGGTTAAAAAAATGTATACAGATTATTTATGTGTGCAAATTAGTCGGAGTTATAAGTTAGCAGACACATGATGACAACTGCATCACAGGCATCAATGACCGCCGGTTACGCAACGGTTAAGGACAGTGGTAATCAAAGGAAGGTTTTGAAAATTACCTACTGGGGGAGACAGAAAGCAACACAATTCTGACACTTAACATATAGAAAGGGTCATAAAAGTAGGGATGCACAGATACTAGTATTGGTATCGATACTAAGTATTTGGGCGAGTACTCGTACTCACCCAAATGCTCCTGATACTTACCCCCAATACCGGAACTTCCGGTATCATTAGACGTTACACGCCCCGCCCAGCTTCCTGATTGACCGGGAGGCCAGCTCCGTGCTCCCTCATCACTTGGTGACGAGGGAGCATGAAGTCGACTTCCTGGCCAATCAGTACTCGTAACCGAAAAACCGGTATCAGTGCATCCCTACATAAAAGCATATAAAATGTCCACCCCGCAAAACCATAAATGCAGAAATAAAACACTTACTGAAGGATACTGTGAATAAACTGGCCTGTGAACGGGGGTATTTGACTGGGAGCCATGTGGACTTGCTGAATTTTGATATCCAGGTTGGAGAGCTGGGTATCCATGGCCAAATGGTTTTGAGGATCTTGATGCCTGCGAAATGGCATTAACAGGGGCAGTACTATTGGTTGCTGCAGGCATCTCTGCAATAACAAACATAGAACATGTGATAATTAGGATAGACAGCTAGACATAGATAGGACTTCTTGTAACAAAAGAAACTTGTAACAAAAGAAATAAGTGTAAATAATTACCTGTGCATCCTCCTCCTCCTTCTAGGACATCATAATTTTTGGGCTCGGAGGATGCACTGCTGGTGGTGGAGGAGCTTTCATCAATACCTAAAAACACAAAAGGCATACAACTAGAATATATGATATTATCACATTTACAGCCTCTAGACCAGACCAGATGACTAACTAGCCCTTTGTGTGGTTTTCATGCCGTTTTTTTATTCTTACGCCGACAAAATCTTTAACACAGTAAATAGATGTGCATAATCTCCTGCGATTAGCAACATCCTTCTTTTATAAATGACACTGCAACACAAACCCTACCATACAAGTAAGATTTCAATAAAAGAACGTTCTGATTGGTTGGTTGGGATGTCAACATTCATCCTGCATATGGTTTCTGCCTATAGAAACCAATCATTATTGTTTTTTTAAAACCAGTAAACATTAAAGAACTCCAGGAATGTTTTATTAACCCATGCAGCGGGTCTACCCCCGCACTGCAAGGATTAACTGCTCGTTTGTGTCTAGGTGGTAAAATAACATAGTTATACTCACCGGAAGCCGCAAGCCAGCCAGCAGTCACAGAGCTCCCTCCAGCCCATCTCCCTGCAGCATTGGAATCTTCTTCAGCATCCTCACGTCTATACACTGTATATAGACGTTGATGATTTTTGGGACCTTAGACTGCTGCAGAGGAGGGAGAGAGACATTGGAAGCACCGGTCTAAGAAGGAGCTGGCTCGGAGCTTCAGGCAAGTCCAAGTTTTTTTTTTTTTAAACGTAGACACAAACCAGCACTTGCAGTGCCCCACTTCAAGAGTTAATTAAAAAGGTTTTCTGCAGTTCTTCTGTAAAAACAATTCTCAACTGGTTGCTATAGAGAAGAAATTTTACCGTTTGACTTTTCAAAAATAAGTCCCATTGTGATATGTTAACTTTAAACCCCCGCTAAGGTATTTGAAGGGGCAGTACTACGCTTGTCCCCTCCCACCATCATAAAATAAATATACTTGGCTTGTTACATTTAATGTTATTTGAAACCTGGCTTGGGTATTAAAAAAAGGTAGCAACAAAACCCTGTTCGGCTGGAGGATACTGAATCAGAGAAATCCTGGCCCAAAAAATATAAGCAAGCCTGTGCTTTTCCCATGCAGGGCACAGCAGCCGGTTTGCATACATGCCTTCCCTTAAAATAAGCCTCTAGCTTAAAGCAAAAAACAATCCACAATGGAAGATGGACCCCAGCTTTTTGGGTGCTGCCTGTAGGCACTGGTGATGCCACTGGGCCTTCACCTGGGGTCCTGAAAAAGCTAAGATCACAAATCTTGTGAAAGTTACACTCCAGCGCTGAACAGGGTTACATTCCCGCAGAGGATCCTAAGAGAAGGTCCAGAGATGTCACCCTTTCCTTGGTGACCCTGCCGGAAGTTGGGTGTAAGGTGACCAATATTTTTGTATGACTTTTTCCTTCCAATTTGTAATTTTAGTTTGCTTTCAGTTATTTTAATCTGGGGATGGGGGCTGCGTAAAAAATTAATGCAGGGTCCACACTTTAATGACACCGAGAACTCTGAGGTAATAAGAATGGGGGAGGTGGCTGGAAGATATGCTGGACAGGGATCAGAAGAATGACGAAGATAGAAGTTTGCTTAATGAAAATATTTCTGTACATACAAAAACATAAATGTAATGAAGAAATAAAAATAAATGTAATTGATGCTTCTCTGCACTGTTCAGTAGAGCATATGTGCACTGCTGAATGGTGCCAGGACTAGCTTTCTTCTTCCTTAAGGTGTCCACACACCTTGCGATAATCGCGGGAAATCCCGCGGTCGTATGATTATCGCAAGGTGTGCGGAAGGCGTGCGACCGTCTCTACTGTACGGTCGCACGACTTTTATCTTAGGAACATGTTTGAAAACCCGCCGAGAATCCTACGATTGTCGGCGGGTGTGTGGCATGCTCGTAAGATAAATGCCGAACGGGCCGGTGTGCGCAAGCGCACACACTGCCCGTTCAGCATTGCGGTCATCAGAAGCCCACCCCTCAGCGGGGCGGGCTTGCGATCATCGCAAGTACGATCTGCCTGTCCATGATAGGCAGATCGTGCGTTTTTAAAATGATCTTACAACCATCGCAAGACAAAAGTAATCTAACCGAAATGAGCCGTTTCCACCAGGTTCTAAATTTGCAAGTAAAAAAAAAACCTCCAGCATTAAACAACCACTGAAAGCTTTCCTCTTTTTGATGATTCAGACACTCTGAAACAACTGACAGCATCACTTGAAAGACCTATTTCAGTATATAGTTGCTATAGCACCTATATGAATCAGACCCATGGGCTGTTGTGAATGTGATGACTCCATCACTGAAAAACAAATACATACTGGTACTGTTTCATACAAACAGACTCCTGGCACTGAGACAGGACTACATTTCTCCCATTAACAGGTGTGCTTTGGATAGTAAAACCACACTAAGATCATAAAGTTAGATTAGCGGTGTGTGGAATGTTATGTGGTTTGTCTATCTGCTGGTTGTAGGTCCTACAAAGTCCTCCCTGCAGGTGCCATTACCAACACATTCTACCACATACAAAGATCATGTGATACCTGCAACCAACAGATCTCAGCAATGGTGACTGCTTCCTAATTAAAAGACATAATAGTAATCCATACTTTGTTTCTGCAATCCAACAGAGATTTGCAGCCCTACACTGGGCTCCTCTGAAAAATGTGTGCCAGGCCATCTTCTTGCGTGATGGGAGCCCGATTTTGGTCATTGTTCACTCCAAGCAAATAAATTTTAATAGAGGGCTGTAGTAGTTCTATAAATATATATATATATATAACATACTTTAGCAATGCACTTACACAGCTGTCTAAGGGAAGAATGGTTTCAGACAACTCATAGCAACCATATTCAAACTTTAATTTTTGCAAATGTCCTTCTCCAGGGCAAATTTGAATTACACTATAAAGAGTTGTGTTAGGGCCTGTGTATACAGGCTTTTGTTCACTTCAAATGGTTTTGCATCCCTACACAAGTCTATGGCAGGGACATACAGAGCCTCACCTCCTCACCTGCTGTTAGGGAAGAAAAAGCAGTCAGCTTCAAGTCTGAAGCTGAAAGCTTTTTCTCCATTGATTTCAATGGGCTGACATCCACGCTGCAATCGCAGAAAAAAAGGTAAAAGGTACCTTCTTTTTGAAATACACGACGCGCAGCTGTTATAGCCACGATCGTGTTCGGAAGCATGGGCGGAATCGCGGCAGGAAACCACGCGATCCGTCCGGTGTGCTATTAGAAAATAAAGGCGCCCACAGCGTGATTGGTTCACACCTTGGCGACTCCTGACTCGTGCACGATTGCCACGCAGTGAGGTGTCGCCTGGGTGTGAACCTAGCCTTAAGGTTACACAGCAGTGGGGAAGCCTCTGCTGTGTGTAACCTAACACAGCGAGGCCACAGCTACAACAGCCTCCAACTTGGAGTCAGAGGCTTGAGCTCTGTGGATAGCTTGCACCGCTGGTAAACACCGACGGCATCCATCTAGTGACAAGCAAGTGAGGGACAGGGTGGGGGCAGGCGCCTCACCTGTCATGGACCTTACCACATGTCCCTGGTCTATATTAATGCAAAACCCATTTAACGTTGGTCAAATGCAGGTCAGATGATCAACTGCAGGTCAGATGCACCTGTTAATGAATTCTGAATGGTCTCAGAAGCATCCTCAACTGATGTTAAACTGATGCCATCTACACAAACCCAAATCCTGTTGACACAGGCCCCTATAGTTCTCGTCAGTCTTTTCTTATATTATCAAACTGTACCTTAGGGCTGAAGTCACATTAGTTTTCTAAAAAACAAATGAGAACCTACTTCTAAATAAAGAACTACTGTACATGGGCAGTCTAAATTATGTTTAGCATGACATTTTTAATTTAATGCATGTGACTCAACAGTCCGAGGGAACATTTTAAAGCATACATTATATTAGGTCTTTTGGGGGGGGGAAAAAAAAAAAAAAAAATCAATATCCTCCATCTAACTAGTGAACATGCAAAATGGTTGTTTTCAGGAAATCACATGTTTTGTTCTCTTCTGCATAGTGGTAGACAGGGTCAGATCCCCTACATCTTGTGCAAAGCCTGGAAGTCTCACATGGAAACATTTACAGCTTTCCTTTAGAACTAGCGTTGTCTTACTTTCTCTACACTATAACATTGTAAAATGCAGCACATTTATTTCCTCCAATTCAGCAAAGCCAATATTTTTCATGAAGGCCTATGAGGCCAGTGACTGCTTTGTTGTGTAAATTAATATCTCATTAAAATACATGTTAAAATGTGGTTCATGTCAAGTGTACTAAGTTTCTATCACAGCTATAAAAGCCAACTGCAGCCAAAACGTTTTATTTAATTTTGGCTAAAACAAAAAAAAGGGCTAGAAGCAGACGTAGGCAACCTTGGTACAACTGTTGTGGAACCACAAGTCCCAGGGCAAGACTGACAGCTACAGCTGGCGGTATACTGAGATCGCCGCAGCCGGGACGGATCCCGACATTACTATCGAGATCCACCCAGCTGCGTGATTGACAGCTGGCTCTGCCATCTGGAGGCAGAGCCAGCTGTACCCACCCCCTCTCCCGTCCGTTCCGCCAGTCAGCACTAGAGGATCTGACAGGGGAGGGGGAGAATCCCTGCAGGGAGAGGTGACTGACAGTCACCACTCTCTGCAGGGAGATGATCGAGAAGTGAGCGAGCGACAGTATGTGTTCGCACACTTCCCGATCTATTGAGCCGACGTGTGACAGTTTCATTGTCAAACATCGGCTCGAACTACGAGGCTGAGTGATTTTCACTCACCTCATAGTTCTCCTTTAACCCCTTCATGACTGAGGCCCTTTTTTCCATTTTTGCACCCATGTTATAGTCATCCCTTCTGGAACAAGCCCAAACCTATAAAAGTCACATTTCAACTGCTGTACTTCTTGGGAGTCAAATGTATGCTATCTGAGCCCGGCCAGGCTGATTTATGATTACAACTCCATCAGCATGGACAGACTTAGCCCTTCAAGAACATGAAACCAACAGTAGCAAAACTACTGTGCTGTGGATTAACTAGACAGTATTTGTGGAGATGCTGCTGTACTAGTAAATGTAGACGTGCACCATTACCCATCTCCTCCTTGAATGAAGAAGTGGAAAAAGCCATAACTCACGGACTTTGTACTTATATGTACAGCTCAGCATTTATAAACCAGATAAGAAGATTGCATCATTGTAATATATTCACAGGGTGAGAGTGTCATTGCATGCAACACTTAAAAAGTTTCAATGTGGCAGAAACTATTATGGAGGTAAGGCAGGGCTGGACAAATCCCAGGAGCCAGGTAGCCAGCTGGTTACAGCTGGTGCCTAACTTTTGAGGTTCTCCAATTGTTGTTAATAGAGATGGCCCCTAAAAAATAAAAACCTCTGCTGGCTCCTGGATTGGACAGACTGGCTCCTGAATTCCATTTGATTTGTCCATCCCTGAGGTAAAAAGATACTCAGTAGCGATAGTAGTTACTGCAGTATGTTGGACAGAGCATCATTATCCTAAAGTCGACATTAACGGTTAAGGATTTACGGATTTACACAATATCATGCGTGAAACAGTAAAAAAGCTAAAGCAGACCTGCTTCCTCATCATCCTCCTCGTCTTCCTCATCATCTGAGCTGGATGACAAGGGAGTTGGTGCAAAGTTAGCTTGATTATTGACATATCCAGCATACTGCATGCCTGTAAAATTATAGAAAGCACAAGACAGGTCAGACAGACAAGATTTCACACAGCACAGAGACATATGCATCCTTTTAGGTCATCCAGACATCATGCTTCACATTTTCTGTTACTGCATTCTGCAGAGAAACAAACAGGTCACTCACTACCAGAGCTATTCATGCACAGGTTAAAGAAACAGCCTTCAAAGATCATCTGCCATAGAATTAACATTTCTGAACTTTTCTGGACTGTAACAGTTAAAAGATACTGAAATAAAGATAAAGTCAGCCATGCAGTGTGGATTATGAATAATAAATGAATAAATAAAATAATAACGCCGGGCTCACTCAGTAACAGAAAAGCTCTTGCCAACTAGTTGGCTAAAAGAGAATCTTGTTGATCACGGGAAATAGATGTGAATCTGGTCACCCATTGGTAATACTCTCTACACTGCTCCTAGACAATGAGAAGAAAATCTCTGGGCAGCAAAGGGCAATCCTTCCTCCAGCCAATGCTGGCATTCATTGCCATTTTACAGAAGGTTTATGTACATGGGTGTTTACGCTCTGCCTACAAAGCAAAGTGTAGCACTTCAGAAAGGTCCAGAATGCAATGCTGGAATTTAGTATTGGACCTTATGGAGCAGCATTCACATCTTTTTGCTGTTACTTTTGCCATGCATTGCACTGCATTCCTCTATAATTCAGTAAACGTTCAATGGGACTGTGTAGCTTCTGCATAGAATACAACAAGTGGAATGCTGCTTGTAACCTAAAAACATGTTTTACTTGCTTCTCAGTCCGATGCCTGTGTATACAAACCTCAGGGCTCACGCTGCCTGCACAAAACAGTTCATTACTTGTCACATGGCATAGGCTGCTGGAATTTCAGTTGAGGCCTGCTGACTCGGCTGGCTTTTGTTGAAGTTGGTCCATACGTTCTTGGCCATACACTGTCTTCAGCCAGTGGGTGTACAAAAACCATTGTGACGGAATCCCCCATTCACACTGCTCAGTGGGGATGGGGGAATGGAGCGCAGAGAATGGCTAGCCTTAGTTTGAAGTGACTAGTGGATACATCTTAAAGTGACACTAAATCTTAAAAATAAATTCAATTACCTTAACTATTAACAAAAATGTATCTTAACCACTTGAAGACCAAGTGTTTACACCTCCTTCCTGTCCAGGCCATTTTTAAGTATTTAGCGCTGCAGTACTTTGACTGACATTTATTCCGTCATGTAATGCTGTACTGAAATTAATTTTATACCATTTTTTGGGGACACATAGAGCTTTCTTTTGGTGGTATTTAATCACCACTGGGGGTTTTATTTTTTTACTATATTTCAGAAAATTTACTGAAAATTTTGAAAAAAAAAAAAAGTTTTTTTTTACATTATGTTAGGAAACACTTTATTATTACCCAATTTTTTTGTAAAATATAAAAGACGGTGTCACGTCGGGTAAATAGACACCAAACATGTCATGCTAAAAATTGCGCGCACCCGCAAAAATCGCAACAAACTGCCATACCCAAAATTAGCCATAGGCGACGCTTTAAAAGCTTTTACCGCTCATCAGTTTAGTGTCATCAGTGATTGATGGCCCTAAAATTAGTGCTCCCAATGCGACGTTCGAGGCGATATGTAGCATGTTGGCGTAATGGGCGCAATCATCGTTTTCGCAGGTATGCGCACCTGACGCATGTTTGCATGCATGGGTGGGGGGCTTTAAAAAAAAAAAAAAGTTTTTTAAAATTCTTTATATGTAACTTAAATCACATCTAGAGAGCTCCTCGGCCGACTGTTTTTTTACAACGGCCAGCCGGGAGGTAGTTAATTGATTATCAGTCGACTGTAGATGCTCACCATTCCAAGTTCACTCCCGTGATAGACTACAATCTCATGTTTAATTTACTAATTTGTATTGAGATTGTAGTCCATCACGAGTTTATTGTCACTTTAATCTTCGTGTACCAAGGATGTCAGGAATGTATCAAGAACAGATTGTATTAAAAATACCTAGCTGCTTTCGAATATCATGCCATGCGTTAAAAGTTGTTGTAATATCACTCTACTTTTAATATTTTGAGAAAGGAATCATGTGCAAGAATATAAAAAGGCTTAGGCTAGAGCTGCACTGCGGATTTTAATCTCTAGCTCCTGAGAAATCCACTTGTTGGCATCACATTAACCCAGAGCTAAAAAGGAGATGTTTAGTAGCCTTATTCCCGATACTAAAATCAATGGAGATTAGAGCAAAGCTTTACTCATCTCCAACCCAGCCATGTGACATTTGCTAGCTGTCGCCCACATCGGTTTGCAAGCTACTTCTGCATTTGGGTTCTTCGGCCATCTTGACTGGTCAGTCCCGCATGGGAGTTCATTTATCCTGGCAGATGTCAGGATTGTACATTGAGCGGATTTTATTGCGTTCTCTCCTTCAGCTCGCTTAAAGTGTATGGTCAGCTTTAGAGGACTGAGATCTACCCCAATGAATTTGTGTGGCCAATTGCTACTGTTTTGCCCCAGATAATCTGCCGCTGCTGGAACTGTCTGCTCCCCCTTACAGCCTAAACATATTGCAGAGTCCTTCTCATTTTTTCACCATTCCTGAACATAGCAGCTCTCCAATTGTTTAAAAAATAAGTTACTAAAAATCAGACAACATATTGCAGCAATTTGGGTAAGGTGTGACAAAAAGAAAAACACAAATACTATACGGTCTTATAAATGGACTTCATTTATCCTAGCAGTCATACATAGGCTTAATTCGCAAAGCTTTACATAATGATAAGGATCTTTATTTTCAGCCATGTCACTGTTATTGTGAAATCTCATTAGACGTGGCAGAAAATTACTTTTTTTTTTTTTAAAGGATCTTTATCCTAGTGTTTTAGCTTTGTGAATTGAGCCTATAGTGCTCCACTTAGAACCACACATGGCTTGTGCAATTTAAAGCTGGTCATACACCTCTAGATTATCTGCAGATTTGATAGAAAAAGTGCAACAGATTCCTCCATGTACACTAAACTGTGTGGATGGAGGAATCTCCCACTGGGCCAAGCTAGCCGGGGCCGGCTAGCAAAATACTGAAGCTTGGCCCAGTGGGAGATTCCTCCATCCACACAGTTTAGTGTACATGGAGGAATCTGTTGCACTTTTTCCATCTGACCAGAAAATCTGCAGATAATCTATAGGCGTATGGCCAGCTTAAAAATACATATGTAGTATTTGCTCAAGGTTTACATTTTTGATTAAGTTCTACTTACCTTGTTGTATTGCTGGTGGAGGGGGGTGAAGAGAAGACATCAAATGTGTAGGCTCCATTGACTGTTTGGTAGTAGAAGTATATGCCGCCAAGGACGTAGGAGCAGTTGCGGTTAGACCAGGCTGTCCAGTTTCTGGCTTCTGCCTTGTTTCATGGAAAGCAGAAGACACTGTGGACATATAAAAGGAGGCAAAAAAAATGTAGATTCATTTGCAGATTGGCATACTTTGAATAATGATCCAATCTGAACACTGAAGGAATAGGAGTAACATCCATATTAGGCCTTGAGGCTTTTATAAAATGTTCTGCTGTTGCAGTAAAACAAACGTCCTCGCAACTTTTTTAGCACTGAGAAACTATTAACATTGTGCCCCTACCTGAACTCTGTCCTAAAAATATGCACTATATTCTCCCTCTAGCTGATCTTTTTCTTCATTACTGATGCTACTCATGCCTTGTTCCACACTGTCTCTGTGTGAAGGCAGCCATCTTGATAGTGGCAGGGCTTTGCGTATTCATGCCAGAGGCTCCAGAAAAGAAAGCAGCACATTAGTTGTGACATCACCAAATCTACTGAAACCAGTAGTCAGAGGCTGCAGTGCCTTATATCTCACAAAGCAGATGTACAGCTATGAGGATGAGAGCACACTCACATACCAGGATGTGCATTGCCATTTTTCAGGAGAAATTCCAAACAAAAAATGTACATTTTTCAGAGTACTACTTAGGCTCAAATACCAATTCTAGATTTTCCCTATAACAGTAAAATTTCAGTTTTTGAGTTCAGGTCTAAATTGATAGTCACTTTCTAGAGAGGATAGTTGCAGCTAAAAAGGGCTAAGGGCAAAGAGACAGGCTCACAGAAGAGGCTTTCTAACCAATAAAGGGCATATCAGGCACCTTATATTTCTGCTGTTAGGCATGTTAAAGTGACACTAAATTCAGGGATTAAATCTTAAAAATGCATTTAAGTACCATAAATATTAACAAAAATGTATCCTATTTGTGTATCACTCGGCTGTAGATCCTCCTATCATCTCTGAATTCATGCTGACACTGTCCTTCCTTCTGGAGGGTGGCTACTTTTGTTCCCCATGGTCCCTGTGTGTGTTGTAATGTAGCCACAGCTCCAAGCTCGCTCCTGTGATGGACTATAATCTCGGTACAAATTAGTAAACTAAACATGAGATTGAAGTCCATCACAGGAGTGAACTTGGATCGGTGGCTACTTTACAACACACACAGGGAGCATGGGGAACATAAGTAGCCACCCTCCAGAAGGAAGGACAGTGTCAGCACCAATTCATAGATGATTTGAGGATCTACAACTGAGTGATAAACAAGTACTTGTACTCATGAAAATGCCCCGATTCTAAAAAAGGTGATACAGGCCCTTTAAAAGTTTTAAACACGTTTGGCTGCCTGAGTTCCTGGAGACCTCGCAGTAGCTGTCCTTGGCAGTGCCGGTCTGGACGCATATCTCCTCCTCCTTCCCAAGACTGGCACAGCAAAGGATAGCCCCACACCTGCCATACAGCACTGGATAGCCCGACTCCCAGGCACAACCATGAATAGCCACACATACAGCCCTGGTGAGACGCAATCGCAGCCCTGGAGAGCTCAGCAATAGCCGCTTTGTTAACCCCGATCCACACTCGGGAATAGCAATGGAAACGTGCGGAAAAACGGCCCAAAGAAGCTCCTGTACTTGTTTGGGCGTAGGGCGTTTTTCAGCGCGTTCCTACGCGCTGAAATACGCCCAGGTGGGAACCATGACCATAGGAAAGTATGGGATTTCACTTGCTGGGCGTTTTACAGCTCGTCGATCAGCTCTGTAAAATGCCCAGGTGTGAACCAGGCCATAAGGAAACAAATGCCATTACTTGTAGATGGAGGACTGTTGAAAGATCTGATCGTTTGCCTAATAAATCAGCATGTGATCATCTGTTTGGCCAGCTGTACATAGACCGCCACTGATATTTTAATGCAAATCATTTTTTTAGCTCTAAAAATGGGGCTAAGTTGCATTTTTTTGTTTTAAGTACCAACAGGTCATGTCATCCTGCCAATTCATTCTTTCTAATGCCTCTAGGCATTGATCCACTTCTGTACACTTAACAGAGGATGTCATGGACTTAATCCACTGTGGCTTATACATGATAAAGCACAGGCAGAAACTGCTATATTAGCTGAGCCTGTGACTAGCATAGATAACTCAGCGGGCATATCTGTAGATTAAAATATATATATATATATACATACATACAAAAACAAATGGGGGTTTAATAACCCTTTAAAGAGGTTGTCATATTTTTAAAGCGGGGTACAGAATCTGCCAAGTGAATATATTTCTCAACAGCCACAAAGCATAAAATATAGCTAGCAAGCAGTAGATATATGCAAAAACTGGTTTAAACTTGTGCATGCGCAGTTCAGATTTTCGGCCGGGAGACAAGGAGAGACACAGGTTAAGTCTATGGAGTAGCGTGCACCCGCACAGACTCCGTGGGACATGAGCGAAGGAGGCCAGAGGAGTCAGCGCTGAATCGGAGACCCGCACCAGTGCTAGAGGGACAGCTAAAAACTACAGGTAAGAAGAAGATCGGATTAAGAGTCATGATTTAAGGTAGGTCCCTACAGCTGGACTGGGTAGGGGTAAAAAAAGTTTGACTTTTAATGTCACTTTAAGATAATTTTTGCTGACTATTAGATATGTTCAAAATAATGCTCATCAAATGAAACATTATAATGAGCATATGTATTTATTATGATTTTTGTTTGTGCATGATATGCGATTTATATAGTTGAAAATTAAAGAAAGAGATATTAAACAAAAAACATTTTTATTTCAGATAAAACAAAAAAATGATTTACTGTAGCAAATATTACTTTTCCTTCCAGATTCAAATCTCCAGTTACAAAGGAAATTTCAGCATGTCCTTGAGGTTAAAAAAAAAAACTGAAATAGATTGTTTATGAGCCAGTGCTTGTTAACTGACCTCCTCCAATAATTAAAATTTCCATTATTACGGACAGGTCCCATTTCCATAGCGTATGAAGATATAAACTCACCAGCTGCTATTGCATCACTGTAGATACTTTGTTCTCAAACAAGCCCTTTGAGACTCATCTACGCAAGGCTACTGTGATAAACATCACTTTGGTATTTATATAAAGCCGTTTTGTTTTGGATCCAAAATTTGTGAGGCTGTGCAATGCACCGTACTGGGTAGTTGGAAACCACTCGTACCTCACTAAACTAAAACGATGCCAGTTTGAAGTGTTGCTGCGCAGGGACACCGATAATGCTACTGCCTCTCCTACAGCCAACAACAAACTTCAGAACAAGCAGAATGCAGATGAAGTTCTACACAGGTCTTGTCTTAAGGGCCCTGCAATATTAAGGAATTATCATACCTTTCCCCAACTGTTCCTTACTATCTAGGGTCCCCAAGTCAGACTTTGGGTTGCAAAGTGGATCCTGATCACAGAATTTAACAACTACATGAAAAAAAAAGAGACTTAAGAAACGTGATTTCCATTTAAAATCAAAGTATGTAGACTAGTGTAACATTCAAAATGTTAAAGCTCTAAAATGTTAGCACAACGCTTTGTAGTAGCAAACGGCAAGGACAAATCATCTGGAAGCCTTGATATGATGATCCCTCAATATTTCTCACCATGCCAAGAGTGAAAAGCAGATGGCTACAATGGGCAGCATGGGTTCAACACCAACCTGGGACTTTATCAACAACATATAACCTGCCAAGAGTTTGTGTGTGTCCTATGGCTATGGACAGGAACTGATGTACATGGTCTACATTACTAAGGGAGGAGAAAGAGAAGGGAGGAGAAGGGAGGAGAAAGAGAAGAGAGGAGAAGGGAGGAGAAAGAGAAGGGAGGAGAAGGGAGGAGAAAGAGAAGAGAGGAGAAGGGAGGAGAAAGAGAAGAGAGAAGAGGAGAGAGAGAAGAGGAGAGAGAAGAGGAGAGAGACAAGAGGAGAGAGAAGAGGAGAGAGAGAAGAGGAGAGAGAGAAGAGAGGATAGGAGAGAGAGAAGAGAGGATATGAGAGAGAGAAGAGAGGATAGGAGAGAGAGAAGAGAGGATATGAGAGAGAGAAGAGAGGATAGGAGAGAAGAGGATAGGAGAGAAGAGGATAGGAGAGAAGAGGATAGGAGAGAAGAGGATAGGAGAGAAGAGGATAGGAGAGAGAGAATTTGGGTCAGATAGCAGTGATGGAAACAGTAATATATGGTCCCTCCACTGCCTCACACCCCGACCCATCACTGGTGCATGTTTCAAAGATATAGCAGTGAGATTGATTCTAGGATCCACAGTCTCCAAATATTGCAAGTGGTGCCAAGGCAGAAGGTCCGTTTGCAATGCCTAAAAGTGAACTAAGAAGCTGGTGGACCATGCTGAGACAGAAGGCCCATGACTTTGCAATGCCTAAGTGTGGACTAACAAGTTTGTGGGCAATGGTGAATCAGAAGGTCCATTCCTCTGCATTGCCATACTGTGAATTAACAAGCCGGAGGGCGATGCAGAGTCAGAAAGTAAGTGCCTGTGCAATTACTGGGAACTAACAAGCTAGTTTGCCAGTACTGAGGCAGAAGGTCCATCCCATTGCTATACCTTACTGTGAACTAACAAGCTAAATGTGCTGGTGTGTTCAGTTTCAGCACATTGACTTGTACTATACAGAGGGAGCCCACATTAAGAAGGATTGCTCCATTGCTCCTGCTTAGGGCTTTCATCCTGAAACAAGGAGTGGCAAGATCAGCAGGTTAAAAGAAGGCAAAAATTAAAAGGGAGGAAACTAAAAATAATAGGAACAAGAACAAACTCAATAGTAAGGAAACTTATTTTCTTTAAATTAAGGACTGTGGGGTGGGGGTCATGTCTGAAAAGGTCCCTCCTGGTCAAGGAACAGTAGTTCCCTGTGAAGCTGTGGGGCAGACATTTGCACCAGCCATGATACACCTACCACAAAAGTAAGTGATACAGTCTTTATGTCTTTTGTAAATCAACACCCATGTAAAAAGGGAATGATGGGAAGCAATGTCAGACAACAACGTGTAGGCCGTGGGGAGAGAAGCTGCAAGTTACTGAGGACAGTGTGGGGAAAGCTGCAACAGAAGCTAGGGTACTGCCGAGGGAAAATTGTATGGTGGAGATGTAGACACTGATTAAAAAACAAGGCTGTGGGTGCGGACAATCGTGCATAAGCAATTCATGCCCAGGGAGCTTATCAGTGTTACAGTACAAAACCCCTGACGGGGTAAGATCTGGGAAGTGGACCATTTGCTTTTCTGCTACATTTATTCCTAGTGGCAGAATCCCCCAGCACTGAAAGCGTAAATGACACTTTATCCACACACAGTAATGAAACTCGCACATCCCCGGAGCAGCTGGTTGAGCTGAGAATCATCATGTGCTGTGAGCAGCTGTTCAGGGCTCCACTCTATGTACCGAGCACGTACAGAAAACAAGTGGCAACAAATCCAGTGACGTTAACAGTTCTTACACTCTAGATATACATTAAAAATAAAACCAAATACAATAGTGTAAGGCTTCTTACCTGAAGTAGATTGTTGATTGGTAGATACCAAAGACAAGCTGTGATTTAGAACATGGCCATCCTGAGCCTTTCTAGGTTCCACAGAAGGAGCAAGGAGCCCACTCTGCCTGTGCAAATCATTAGAATGTAGTGTAGAAGCAGTAGCCGTCTGTAGTCCCTGTGCGCTGCCAGTCACCTGAGTGGCCGATTGAAGGCTATGGGCAGCTACAACTTGTCCATACTGACTGCTGGCAGGCATTGTAGAGTATTGTGCCCCTTGATATAACAGATTAGATACAGCAGGAGCAGAGTAGTGACTGGAATGAGTCGGTAATCCCTGAGGAGGACAAGAAGAAGTGGCAGAGTATGCATAATTGTAGTCACCGGCAAATTCATGATAAGACGGGACAGGCGCTACAGGAGGAACTGCACCCTGGCCTGGTCCAGGTAATGCAGGAGCAGGATGGCCTGGAGAAAGTCTCGGAAATGATTGATGGGAGCCTTGATTTGCATTTAAATGATTATGTACAGGTGGAGCCATGGTGTTTTGTGGGGGCAGCGCTGCATAGTTGGCATAGTAATAATCCGGCGCATATTGGCTGCTTGTATACGAAGGAGTAACTTTACTCGGCACTTGTGAGTTGAACGCTGGAGAGGCATTGTTAGCTGGCTGATAATTTCTGTATCCGAATGACGGCTGAGGCTGAGAAGGGCCTAAAACCAAAACAGACATCTGGCGATTAGTGAATTTACATAACTACCACTTTATGTAACTATGTCATTCATTAAAGACTTACTATCATTTCCATAGACCAAACTGTATTCCTTACAGACCATGACATAACGAGAAGACCGTTTACATTTAAAGTGACACTAAACCTTAAAAATACATTCAAGTACCTCAACTGTTAACAAAAATTAGGGCTGGTACTGATTAAAATGTTCGTGTTCGATTAACCAAATTTTTTTAAAATCGATTAATTTCGATTATAACGCACATACAAATCCAACTACATTGGCCTATACACATACAGCACGGCAATTAAGTAATAAAATGAACTAGGATCATACTAATCCAGCACGTTAAGTTCGGTGACGTCACCGGGCTCCTCCCCCTTCCCTTCGTTAGCCGACGGAGCCACTTGGGGAAGGGGGGAGGAGTCCAGTGACGTCGATGTCCGTGACATTACCGGATCTCCGACGGTACTCAAAAATTTTAACGATTAGTCGAGGAATTAATCGTTCATTTCCGCAGCCCTAACAAAAATGTATCTTATTTGTGTATCGCTCGGCTGTAGATCCTCAAATCATCTCTGAATTCCTGCTGACACTGTCCTTCCTTCTGGAGGGTGGCTAATTTTGTCCCCCATGGTCCCCGTGTGTGTTGTAAAGTAGTCACTGCTCCAAGCTCGCTCCTGGGATGGACTACAATCTCCATACAAATTAGTAGACTAAAAATGAGATTGTAGTCCGTCATGGGAACAAGCTTGAAGCGGTGACTACTTTACAACACACACAGGGACCATGGGGAACATAAGTAGCCGCCCTCCAGAAGGAAGGACAGTGGCGGCACCTATTCAGAGATGATTTGAGGATTTGCAGCCGAGTGATACACAAATAGGATACAATAACAATAAACAGAACATAGGTGAAATAAGGATAAGGCTGACTGATGGGATATGTATTTCAGGACAGTCTGAACCGCAGTGCATGCATTCCTGCCCTTGAGTGGTGAAGCATACAAGATGAATTGCAGTAAATAAGCACAAACTCTTCCGTCCCATAAAACCAACTTCCTTTCAGCGGCAGCATCAGACTCCAATTCACTAATCAATACAATATCCATTTGAAGCAGAGCACTGTATAATTACTGCCTAGGCCTCTTTTACATGGGCCTCCTGCTTGTTTTATTTAAAACAAGAGAAATTGATCTGGGAAGTATAAACAAACGTTATACTAAACTGCCCCTGGACATTATTGTCCTCCCGTGATCCTACATTATTCTTTGTAGGATCACGGGAGGACATAACCCAACGTCCTCCCGTGACCCAAAGCTCAGTATACAGCAGGCTATTGCCCGCTATATGCCGAGAGCGCCGCAGCCAGGACGGATCCTGACAATACTGCGCTCCTCACTACCATCTAGGGGTGCAAGTGTGCTGTATGCAGGGCCGGCCTTAGGCCTTTAGGCGTCCTGTGCGAGAAAGCTTTACAGCGCCCCACAGTGACCACACCCCTCAGTGGCCACACCCTTTAGTGGCCACACCCCCAGTTACCACACCCATTTATTACCCATATTTTTGGTAAAATATAAAAAGCGGGGTCACGTCGGGTAAATAGACACCAAACATGTCATGCTTTAAAATTGTGCGCACCCAGCTGGGTGGAACATTCAGAAATCAGCTCATAAAGTAGAACTTTAGTTTAAAGGAGCTGACCGCACTGACCAACGAGAAACGTTTCTTGCTAAAAAGCACTTCTCATTGGTAACCAATGAGTGCTCGCCATTAGCAAGAACAATTTTAAATACATACCACAGGGCTGCAATACCATGTACAGAGTACGGGATAGTACACTGGGAGCCACGGAGGGGGAAGGAGCGTTGGTGATGAGGGGAGGAGGTAAGGAGATTGGTGGGGATAATTTGGTTTCCCAAATTCACCTGGGAAAGTGGAATTACCCTTTACAAAATATTGCCAGCAGGAAGGCTTTTATAGCAGAAGAGATTTAATTCTTGAGTTTAGTGTCACTTTAAAATGTAGTTGTGCATCGACTTTCCCTTTGTGCTGTTTTTTCCCCCCTGTAATGCCACCTAAGAGCAGTATCACGTTCGTTAGTGCGCCTGCACGGGCATCTGATGGCACAAGCAGTGATGAAAGTTGGAGAACTCGATGAGGACTGCGAGGCGGCACAGGCACACTTAGGGCAATTCGACGAGGCTTGTAAAAATGCCAGGGCTGGCGCACGTACACTAGCGCCATCTCGTCGGAATCTCCAACAGATGTGCCGTTATGAGTTGGAGATCTCGAGGAGTTGGCCATTTTGACAGAACACCACCAGCTGCGCGTACTAGCACATTATGACAAAAAGCATTTTTTTCCCGATGGATTACTTGTGCTTAAATTCCATAAACAGACCACAAATGAAGTTGGACCTTCATCTATGGGCTACAGTTTGAGGGCCGGTTCACACCACCACACTGGATCGCATAGCGGAAGCCTCGCTGCATTCTGGGGCAGGAGGGGGCGTGGCAGTGCCATTCAAGTCAATGGCACCGCAGACACGCCCCCTCTGCCCGCAGTGTGATCGCCCTCACGTGGCACAGCAATGCCTGCTTTCCGGTCCAGTGCGATCGGCCTCACCAGAACACGTGGCACAGCAACGCCTGCTTTCCGGTCCAGTGCCATCGGCCTCACCAGAACACGTGGCACAGCAATGCCTGCTTTCCTGCTGGAGGCTGCCATGAGTATGGCTTCCTAAGGGAAAATATGGGGTTGCTGCACACTTGAGCAAAATGAAGAGAACCTGGAGGAGCTTTCAAATGAAAGGCTGTGCAGCTCAGGGAGGATCATAAGGTAAGGATTGCTGGAACTGAGACAAAGGTCAATATTGGACTAGGTCTGTTACACTCAGGTGGGTTAGGGAAATGCCATAAAGGACAATTCTTAACAAAAGCACAGATGTCTTTTAAGCTGGTCATAAATTGCTGGGCTTCTTTCGTTCAGCCCCAGAATGAGAAAAAAAAATAAAAATCAGTTGATTCCCCCATCCACACTAAACAGCATGGATGGAAACATCTCCCCTGCTGGTGCCTGTATTCTGACAGCTGGCACCTGCAGCTGTCTGAACACCCGAACAGGGTCTGCAGCTGATAGGACACAGTCACCATTTGGCCAACAGCTTTCCACCAGGCTCCTTTGATTTTGTAATCCAGGTTTGTGGAGCCTGAAGGCCACCCATGGCTCAAATCTCAGCCTCTTTAGCAGGAACTTCTCCAAATCCGAGCTCTGCATAGCTAGCATAGAGAGATTCCAGTCCCCCCTGCTATGTTGTATTCCTCACACTGGACTCAGTCATCAGATAAGTGTGACGTCTCCAGATCTGGAATTCCAATATATTGTGGAATGAGGAGCCCTTTCTTCTGCTGGGGATCCCTATACTGATACCCCCATTAGCAGACAGGTTGCCCACCTGCTCAGTAGGCTGTATGTATGATAGAGCAGGACACGATCAGCTTAGTGTTGGTGGCATCTGCCTATTGCTGATAACAGAGCAGGAATGGCCCCTGATTTCAGGGAGGATGACAGTGATGTCAGTACACAGCCTGACAGCCATACACACAGCCCCAGCCTCCCTCACTGACTCACCGTTGTGCTGGGCGGCGGGGGGTCCCGTTGCGGACATGTTGTCAGCTCTGTGGGAAATTCCTACCAACGTTGCGTCACCGCCAGTCGCCTTCCGGGGCCCAGAGAGCTTCACGTCACCACCGCAACCACCGGCTTGTGGGAGGAGCCAATGGCTACCTCTCGGAGATCCGGAGAGTCATATGACCCTCTAGGAGTATGTCACTTCCAGCCCAGACGTGCCCTGCGTGTCAGGACAGTGCGACACCTAGAGGCTGGAGGAAACATGTTTTTCAAGGTATAGCTGCAGAGTCCGCAATTACCGTATTAGTCTGTGAGTGCGTTATATAAAAAATAATACAGGCAATCACAGGGAATTAAATATATAACGGATAACGCTAGTGTGTGCTGAATACTGAGTTCAGGTTTCTAAGTCATGTAGGTATTACACACGACTTATATCGCTATGTAGGGGATGTAGCTCAGTGGTAGAGCGCATGCTTTGCATGTATGAGGCCCCGGGTTCAATCCCCGGCATCTCCACACTTTTTTTAAATGATTTATTCAAAATGTTCCTATTAGAATTCAAATATTTCCAATAATGAATAAAACGTTATTCTTTTT
This sequence comes from Nanorana parkeri, assembly GCF_000935625.1. NCBI lineage: Eukaryota > Metazoa > Chordata > Amphibia > Anura > Dicroglossidae > Nanorana > Nanorana parkeri. The sequence goes on from NW_017306304.1 coordinate 2,568,839, forward strand.
AAATATATATCTATATTTTTAGGGATGCACCGATATATATCGGCCACCGAAACATATCGGCCGAAAATGGCACTTTTGGCCTGCGCTCGGCCGGCTGTCAGGCCTTGTTCACACCAAATGCAGACCAGATCCGGTCTGCACCTGCTCTGGTCTGGATCTGCTCCGCGCTTGGTGAACAAGGCCTCACACTTTCTCTCCTCCCCGCTGGGCGCTGCTCTGTGTCCCAGTGGGGAGGGTGAGAGAAAGTGTGACAGCCAGCCGAGCGCTGCGGGAGGAGAGCTCTGTGAGCGGCCGGCGTCTCTCCTCCCACACCGCTCAGCCTTCTATCACAGTCCGGCAGGGTGGTGTGTGGGCGGAGACAGCCCGCGCTGTCACAGGAGGCTGAGCTCTCGTTCAGCCTCCTGTGACAGCGTGTCAGGATGGAGAGCGGGTACAAGCAGTCAGTGATCACTGGGTGTTTGTACATAATTGAGGACATGGTATGGTTACTATATCCTCAATTATGAATGAATGGGAGTGATCTACACCCCCTACCCTGTCCATTAATGATTGTGGTTATAGTAATCATACTCAATGTCCTCATGTTATGAATGAACAGGAACACTCAGTATAGAGGATAACACAGAGGATACAGAAAAAGAGATTGAGGACTTTGTGTCTTCAGTCTCTTTTTCTATTTTAAAAGGGAAATATCAGGAGTCTGTTTAGACCCCTAATATTTCCACGAAGCCCCTAAAAGTAAAGTAAAAAATAAAAGTATTTAATAAAAA
>NW_017306304.1:2570784-2580753 GCF_000935625.1 Nanorana parkeri
TGCCCTCACTCACTGTGCCGGAGAGAGCAGCGACGAGTCAGCGCTGGTCCAGTGGGAGGAGCTCCAGGTGGGGTCCTAATTTAGCTGGCTCAGAGGTGCCGGACAGCTAAATTAGAATCCCACATGTAGCTCCTCTCGCCGGACCAGCGCTGACTCGCTGCTGCGGGGTTTTTTTTGGCAACTGGATCAGAGGGAGATTAGCACATTTCCAGTGGCTGATCTCTCCTCCACTTACTGAACCCGGAAGCGACAATGATTGCATCACTTCTAGTTTCAAGCTGTCATTTTTTTCTGGCTGCTGTGGCCAGAGAAGAAGCTAGTGAAGCATGATCTCTGCTTCCTCACCTTTGTTGGGGTCCAAAGGTGACATTAGGGTTCTAATAGACCCCTGATGTCTCCATAAAGAGGACTTGTCACATCCTCTGTGCTATCACATAGTGGACTTGTAAACCCCCTATGTAATAGCAATAAAGTTAAGTGTAAAAAAAAAGTTACAAAAATTAAAGTGACAAAAAACACGACAACATTTTTAAGCCCTCAACCCCCTCATACAGGGACATACAAATGCAAACACGTGTCAGGTGCACCTACATGCAAAAACAACAATTGCGCAACACATGTTATTTATCCCCACAAACGCCAGTGAGATCAATGATTTTAGTGACATCACTGTCAACTCTAAATTGATGAGCAGTAAAGGCTTTCAAAGCGTCTGCTATTGGCAATTTTGGATACTGTGGTTTTTTGCCATTTCATGAGCATGCACAATTTTAAGGTTTGACATGTTTGGTATCTGCTCACCCAACACAACCCCATCTCTTAAATTTTACCCAAAAAATGGTTATTGTATTTTGTGTGTGTGTGCATTAAAATTATTTTAGTGTATTTTCACCTAATAATATTTGATAAACATTTGCGCAAATATCATGCAAAATACAAAATTGCAACTTGCATTTTTTTTTCTACAAAAATTGTAGTTTTTGCAAAAATTTAATTTTTTTTCCAGTTCCGAAGTGGGTAATTATGCAAATAATTTTCTGGAATTTAAAGGGCCACAAGAGAATAAAGATCTTTAGATATTTGAAACGGCTACGAGTGGAATATGCCAGTGCCAGGTACCAATCAAACCACAGACTTTTTTTGAGGCTTAAAATGTATAAATCATTTTGTAGTGCCAGAATCATAATTGTCACTATACTATAATGTTATTATAAAAGGAACATTGTACAAAACAATGTATACTTTTTCTCTACAGTAAAGCCCCTTTCACATGGCTGGTCTGATCGGGTCTGCCTGTCAGTTTTGTGAAGCGGACCCGATCAGATGCCCAATGTACAGGAAGTCTATGAGCAGCCGTGTGTAAATGGACAGGTGAAAAAACAGACGGAACAGTGTTCTATTTCGCCAGACCGGAGTGTGCTGGGTCACGGGGAATCTGATGTAAACAGACACATGTCCACTCATATTCGTTACCCCATAGACAGACATGGGGCCCTGAAATTTAAGCTTTTTTTTCCTCCAAAAAAAATAGTTTTTTAGGTTATTATTGACAGCTCTTGTTTGTCTACAGATGGTATAGAAAATTAAATACTTTTTGTAAAACAATATCACCAAAAGAAAGCCTTGTTTGTCAGTTACCTCTGTATACACAGGTCCATAGCAGAAATGTAAAAATTGCTCAGGTCCATAAGGGGTATACAGGTGTGGGAGCTATAGTGGTTAAAGAATAAAGCTAGGTCACCTTCTTGCCCGGGCCTGTGATGACAGTAAAGGAGCAGCAGCAGTTTACCCCTTTGCTAACACTGTTTGTTCTCCTCTTAGCATGTTCTTTGTTATCGCATGTGCATTCAGCATACCTGATTTGCTCCTAAGGCCTCATGCACACAGCATTCGAAGCTGTGGCTAGAGATTCCTGCAGCAAGAACCTGCAGATTCTTGCAGTAGGAATCTGAGGTGTGTTCATACACATGTGGCCACTATGCCCATTACAGTGAATGACAGGGTGCCACATCTGTCCATGGCTTTCCACATGTAATCGCACATGGAATGATTACCTGCGGATCAGGAGAGACATTTGTCCCTGGACGCAGAGAGATTGCATTCAGTGGACAGATGTGCCTGCTGCCAGCACGGTATTCACATGAATGGGCACAGAATCTTTATGGACAACCTGGGATTCCTGCCGCAAGAATCCGCAAGTTTGTGCTACAGCAAACAGCCGTGGCTTTGAATGCTGTGTGGATGAGGTCTAATGCTGCCCCAAGCTCTCAGAGCTTGAGCTCTACTGTATATGTGATTACTGTTGTAAATTATGATTGAAGTAGATATATTAGGGGTATATTTTGGGTGTATGCCTAAGTAAATAACAAACTCTTCCCCCACAAACAATATGCAAAAAGGGATATGCATATGTTAATGGGATTGATAAGATGTTTGGTGGCACCAGCAGAGTCTTGTATTTGTGATTACATATAAACAATGCAATTGGTGTCAAACAACAGGGCAAAAGACAGCTGAAAGCATTCCAAAGGAGATGCAATTGCTACAGGGTAGATGGGAATCAAGAATTTGTTTGGTAACAACTGGATTAAAGGTTTTTCTCTGGTCAACCAATCAGCTTCTTCCACATTTTAGTGAATGAGGAAAATTGGTATATCAAGGAGAGACTGAAATTGGGTGGGGAAGAGAGAAAGAGGGAGAGAGAGAGAGAAGAAAATAATGTCAGAGTCATGAAGAGAGGCACAGAGGTGCTTATATAGATTGGAGATATATGCTGGGTAGATAGGATGGGTCATCATGGAACCTTTGTCATCTGAGGTCTAGGTATTTTATTATTACTCTGTTGGACTGTTTCTGTTCATCTGCTTTTGTTGGATTAAACGCTACTCTCTGGAAAGGTACTGAGGTTGCCTGCATTTTCACAACGCACATAAATATAAATATTTGGGTAGATATATATTTATACTTCCCACCACATATTACTTCACTACAATTACAAGAGGCTTATACCCAGGGTCATCCCCATAATGAGGCAGCCTGGCAGACTAACAGCACAACCCCCCCCCACTTGACAGCTCGGCCACCTCCCGCCCGGCTGCCTGACAGCTCAGCCGGCTGCCACCTTCCACCTCAGTATAACCCACCGCTCCCCCCTCCTCCTGGCCGACCTGCTTATACCACGTCAAATTTAGATACTCAAACTGCTTGCATTTACCAGATCATTTTACTAACTTTTAATGAATACAATTACACTAAATTGTATTTTTTTTTTTATCTGCCTGGAGTTCACCTTCCATAATGTCTGGTAAAGAGCATATCTAATGAGGCATAGGAAAAACTAGCACTCTCAGAGTTCCCTGGTAGCATGGGCTGGTTGAAACAAAACTGTAAGACAGCAATAAAATAGCAGAAAGGCCTAGAGACATGGTCCCTACACTGTCATGAGAAATACCAGGGCTACTATAGCTGCACTGCCAGTAATGTTAGTTTTCATAATTTTGTAAACTTCGGAGGAATAGCCTTCTAACTGCTTGTTTCTGTCTAGGTTAAAATTATAGTCATACTTACCCGATCCTCGAAGCCGGTTTGCACTTAGGACTGCCCCTCTCTCCCCCTCTGCGGGTATCGATGGTCTCTCTCTCATCTTGCCATCAATACCCGCAATGGCTGTCCCAAGCCCGCAAGAGGGACAGCGGAGCCCAGGAAACATGGCGGGGGAAGGGGGCGCAGCTTCTGAAGCCCGTGGAAGTGATCGGGCAGCTGCACACTTCCAACACAAAGCGGACAGTTAGCGTAAGTGGACTGGACACCGTCGGGAGTGTGTTTAAAAGCTTGTACTGTCGCAATGCAAGCCTTATGTCATTGACAGTGAAAGGGTTAACTGACATTAAATCATATCAAAGGTCATCCATTAGATCTTCATCTGAATAAAAATGGAGAAAATGCAAAGTAGAAAAAGTTACATTATATTTCTCAGTTGGTTTTCTAAACAGTGTTTTAGTATTTACTGCATTAATCTGGTTTAACCAGTTCAGGACCATAGGAAGTACATATACAGTACATCCTCAACTTGAAGTGGTTACACCACAGCAAGCGGAGGGCTTGAGAGCAGCCTGATCACTTTTACAGGCCTGTTAAGGTGTCGCCGTTACCCCCCAGCGGCAACCCCCGTGATGGTTTCCCTGCTCTCCTGCTCCTCTGGGGGGCCCGGAACCACTGTAGAAGGTGTCAGGATGGTGATTGGGAGTCTATGGTCACGGAAGCAGGAAGCGCTGTGCTCTACATGTGCACTAAAATTAATTTTAGTGTATTTTTTCCTAGAAAAATATCGAGCGACATAAAAAATGCAGCTACCATTTTTTTAAATTACAGGACCTCTGCTTTAGGAAAAGATATAGTTTTTTGGGGGGTTTAAAGTCATTTTGTATCGAAAAATTCAGATTTTACCATGTGTGACAAAAATGAAAAAATTGCTCTGGTCCTGAGGTGGTTAAAAATGAGAGTTAGGTGTGTTTAAAAAAAAAAAAAAAAAAGCATATTTTTCAGTATTTGATAATACTTTATCATGATATGTTGATTTGAAGTGCATTATAAGCACTTCAAATCAGCTTACCTTAGTTCAGGGGTGGGCAACTCTAGCCCTCCGGTTCTTGTGGAACTACAAGTGCCATGAGGTATTGCAAGACTGACAGTTACAGGCATGACTCCCAGATGCAAAGGCAAGTTGGGATTTGTAGTTAAAGCACTGCTGAAGGCCTGGAGTTGCCCACCCCTGCCTTAGTTGGAACATGTTACCTAGTTTTGCTGAGGGTCCAATCCTGCAGTGGGCAACTCTTGCCCGCCAGCTGTTGTTTAACTACCAATCCCAACATGCCCCTGCCTCATGCTTGTAACTGTCAGTCTTGCAATGCCTCATGGGACTTGTAGTTCCACAAAAGCTGGAGCGCCAGGGTTTGCCCACCCCTGGTCTAACTGTGCTTAAGGCTGGTCTCTGTTCGACTACGGTAATGAATGCTAAATCCAAGATCGGTTGTTGTCCTCTTCCCTGCCACTGATGCTGCTTAATGGAATTGGGTAATGCCAACCTTCAGCCATGCAAGGAAGCTGATATCTATGCTGACTGGGTCCCTCCAACGTTACACGTTTTTGCCTAGTGTATCTACTGTTTTACCACTTGGTGGCAGTGTAACTCTGAAAATTGGTAGATTAGCTTACATTTCGTTTTTGGAAACTGAAACAATGTAACTATAATGCACTTACATGTTTTCATTTATATATTATAGAAACTGCTAAATAAGACACACTACGTTCAGTTTTACAAAACTCTTTTTCCCTTAATTGGCCCTTATTTCATAAGGAATCCAAATAATTCATGTTTTTAAAGATTCCATTCACAAAGATGCGTACAATGCTTAATTTATCCTGCTCTGTATGAAATGGTGTTTTACCACAATTAGTACTACCACAGTCAGCTGGCGTTTAGAAGAAACTGTTGTAAATTCAACAAAGATTACACACACAAGTTATCACTTCCTGAGGGCCGGTGCAGACCTGAGCGATCCGGACCCGGGGTCGTGCACAATTGCACATAGCGATTTCCGCGCAGCCCCATTGATTTCTATGGGGCACGTCTGTGCCGCAAACTCAGAAACAAGTTACATGTACCTTTTCTAGCGACACACAATGTGCGGCTGGGGTGCCATTAGAAAATAATGGCACCACCAGCGTGATCATCGGTGATGGGCGACTCCGTGACCGCACTGAATCATGCACGATTGCCGCGCGGTCACGGATCGCCCAGGTGTGAACCTGGCCTAAAATAAAACCAGCTTCCAGCCAGTGATAACTTTGAGTTTTAATTGTGTATCTCTTACGGAAGGCTAAGCAGCTTGATACGTTGATGACAAGGTAACATAACAAATTATGAGAAAATAAGACTTTCAGCAGTTAACGTGGACTTGAGCTTGAAAAGTGAAGATTGGATGTGATATATTTTTGTACTTAGATATCGGTGAAGATTGGATGTGTTATAGGGAACATCTAGAAACGTTAAAGTGACACTAATCTCAGGAGTTAAAACTTAAAAATACATTCAAGTACCTCAACTATTAACAACAATTTACCTTATTTGTGTATCACTCGGCTGTAGATCCTCAAATCATCTCTGAATTGGTGCCGCCACTGTCCTTCCTTCTGGAGGGTGGCTACTTTTGTTTCCCATGGTCCCTGTGTGTGTTGTAGCCACAGCTCCAAGATCACTCCCGTGATGGACTACAATCTTAAATTAGTAAACTATATGTGAGATTGTAATCCATCACGGGAGTGAGCTTGGAGGAAGGACAGTGTCAGCATGAAGAGATGATTTGAGGATCTCCAGCGGAGTGATACACAAATAAGATACATTTTTGTTAAGAGTTAAGGTACTTAAATGCATTTTTAAGATTTAACTCCTGAGTTTACTGTCACTTGAATTTTATTGATGTAATACCCTAAAAAATCTACCTTTATGTCTTGAATTCTTCCTGAGAAATAGCAGTGTACTTCCTGGTATGTGAGCGTGCCTAAGCACTCATGTGCCTACAGGTTCATATGTGTATGTGCAGTATATCTGCAGTGTGAGATCTAAGGCACTGCTACCTCTGACAGCTAATTGCAAGAGATATGGAGTAAAAAAAGTTTTGTCACTATTGTGCTGCTCATTTTTTTCATTGCTGGAGGCTCTAACATGAGAAAGCAAAGCCCTGCCTCTACCAGGATGGCTGCCTCTGTACTGAAACACAGTGCAGGAGAAGGCATGGTAGGTCAGTAATGGGAAAATATGAGCTGCAGGAGGACAATAGGCAACACTGGTTGACAAGTCCTTTACCATCTTACTGCCTATTTTGGGCAAAGGTCCCAGAGTTCAGTTTAAATACAGAATGGGAGTAAAGAGGAATATCCTTTACTTACAGGTATAGGGAGCATGTGACCTTTCTTGCATGTCCAGCTGGTGCTAGGCAACTAAACTGCTTAGGTGTCCAGTACTATCACATTTGGGCAGCAAGAGAGTCCTTAGCACTGTGTAATCTCATTAATTTTTCTGGCGTAGGGTTTCTTCTTCTCCATCCAAGCAGCTGGATAGAGTAATGGTGGGGAGCCAAAGGAAAAGTAAGTATAAGTAGCTAGTGGGGGGCCATCATTAAAGTGAACCTGCTTGTTTGCTTTCCATTGGCACACCAAAGGTTACAGCGGCCACATCTGAATGGGACACCTGGGATTCCTGATGCAGGAATCCCAGATCACCTCATGTGAATGAGGCCTTACAGGTACAGATGTAGAAATTATATTTTTTACAGAACAATATTTAGTGTTGAAACCTTTTTTTTTTTTTACTCAACAGGAAAATGTGAAGAGTAATCTGGTGATTAAAGGAGAACTATGAGATGAGTGATTTCCACTCACCTCATAGTTCTAGCCGACCTGTGACAATGAGACTGTCACAGGTCGGCTCAGTAGGTTACCCTAGGGCAGGGGTGGCAAACTCCGGCCCTCCAGCTGTTGTGGAACTACAAGTCCCTTGAGGCTTTGCAAGATTCTCACAGCCACGGGCACGACTCGCAGAGGCAGATGCATCATGGGATTTGTAGTTTCACCACAGCTGGAGGACCTGAGTTTGCCACCCCTGCCCTAGGGTTACCCTAAGGAGAACTATGGGGAAAAACACTGACCCCATAGTTCTCCTTTAAGATATCGCTTGTTTCCAGGAAGACTATAAACACTGTAAAGATGCATCAAAAGTCCTACAATTTACAGCAATTTGAGCCACCCCACCAGAAGAATAGGTGACGATTCTCACTTTTGCTTATTCAAACCATGGGGGTAATTTTTTTCATAACTGGAGCTGACAGAATCTGGAGCAGTTGCCCATAGTATTCAATCAGCTTCTCTCTTCTGTTTGTTCAGTCAAAGGAGAACAATGGCGTTAAGGCTTTTCCCCATAGTTCTCCTTAGGGTAACGGGAGGACACAAACTAGCTTCCTCCTGTCACCCTAGGCTCAGTATACCGCGAGCTGTAGCTCGCGGTATACTGAGACGCCGCAGCTGAAGCGCATCCTGACAATTATGTCTGGATCCGCCCAGCTGCATGACTGACTAGGCCCGGGGGCAATTGCCCCCCGGGCCTCTCTGATACCTTTGCAAACGCCCTTTGCCGCCGCAAGCACTTAATCTCTGCAGCGGCGGAGAGGGGAGAGATTAAATGCTTATGGCGGCGGTGGGGGGCGTTTGCAAAGGTATCAGAAAGGCTTGAGGGTCAATTTCCACCCTGCCCCCGGGCCCAGTCCGCCCCTGGGTCTGACTAATCCAGCACATTATTAATCTTAGTGCCCCACTCAATATGGACGCAAGCGAGAAGCATACTGAGTGGGGCAACTCAGATTAATAACGTCCGAAAGATGTGGACTGGGAGGGGGGCCTCTTTAAGACTGCTCTGACTTTAAGACTGCGGCGGCGGGGAGAGGAGAACAAGAAGCTTGACTGCCATCATCTGTGCCCGCTTCGATTGGGCTCCTTGGCGGCCACAGCAGTTTCCTCCGCCCACGTCAGCTGCCATTGGTGGGAGAGGAAGACTGCCGAACTGCAGTTGGCCGGCTTCTGCTGCGCAGGAGTGAGAGCCGGCTGGACATGTAGGAAACCTCGCTGCTCCCCCACCATCACCAGGAGAAGAAGAGGTCAAAGCAACTGTAAGTCCCTGTACTTTCTTTGTGACCTCTGCACTGTGTTACATTCTGACCGCTGACCACTGTACTGTGTACTGACCTCTGTACTGTGCGTCACACCCTGACCTCTGTACTGTGCGTCACACCCTGACCTCTGTACTGTGCGTCACACCCTGACCTCTGTACTGTACATCACAGTTGTTGCTGATCTTTGTACTCTGCGTCACACCGCTGACCTGGCGGAGTTAAGGCCGGGTAGGGTTAGGTGGGGCAACTGGTGGCGAGTAACTTTTAAGGCCTGGCTAGTAGCTTAGGACTTGAAATTTTGAGCCCTGACATATGCTATTTAGTAGAAGTTTGAAATGAGGATGATACCATTCATTAACTAAATAGATAGTGGATGTTTTAGAGGCACACTGGCCTCTTCTTCGGCCAATATAGAAAAGACCAGCGTACTTTAAAAGCTTGTATGATAATCTATTTTAGACAAAAAATGGTATCATCCTAAATCCAAACTTCTACATTGTCGATGGCTAACGCGGTACAACACTCTGCTGAGTCTACCTTAAAGTAGTTATCGGGGCGGGAAAGACCTGGGCCAGCATTATCGGGCTATAACCAGAAAGCATGTGAAGGTCAAAATCCTTTGACTACCAGGTAAGTTGCTTCACCTAGGGACAGTCATCATGTTTTTGAACAGCTGGCTCCAACTTTTTCAGCTTGGCTTCCCTGAACTTCCTGTCCAGCACAAGATCACAAGGAACAGCACAATCTCCAGCAGCTGTTCATCTACTAGTCTGGAGAAGGGAAAAGATAGAAGGGATGAAATAGGAGAGGGGAGGAGGGGGAATGTCTTGCCTTGTCATGTTTGTGGAGACACACACAGCTTATTAGTGCACACAAGGGTGGCTCCATAGGACCCTACAAGGGAAAGGAGCCAACCTATAACAAAATATCAGGGCCAGTGCTCAGGTGACCAGCTGATTCTGCAGGAATCTAAAACTTTTAAGCATCAAGTGGTAAGAAACATCCATGGTAAATGATGTCATCAAAATCTGAAATAGCTTAAAAACCTTTTGACTTTGATATCACTTTAAAGAAGATCTTTATAAAACCGTCAGCCAGCAAGTGTTGAGATAATAAACACATTGGCCTGAAGTATTGGTGGTCAGTAGCTGACTGTAAAAAAAAAGCCCCCCAAGCATTGGTGGTCAGTGTTTGGCTGTAAAAATAAGAAGCCATCCATCAACATCAGTTTTCAATGGATGCAAGT
>NW_017306304.1:2580790-2634185 GCF_000935625.1 Nanorana parkeri
TAACTTAAAAATAAATTTTAAACAAAACTGAGCCAAAACTGTAAATCTAAAGGAAAACCTGGTATGAAGGAAATGTGAAGGCTGTCATTACTCTACTCTGTCTGAAAACAGGGTTATTCATAAAAGGGTTAGGAGAAGGCAGGAGAAGTGAACAATCTAGGACAACATAGCTGAACTGGAAAGTGAGCTGAATTGGAGAATTATTCCAAATCAGCTATGTTGTCCTAGATTGTTCACTTCTCCTGACTTCTCCAAACTCTTCACCCTTTTCAGAAATAACCCTGATAGTTTCCTAATTGTTCTGCTGATGCTTCAGGCTTCAGTATTATTCTGAGAACAGTCCTGTTCACATCTGTACATTTTAGGTGTGTTGTGGGGTGTGGTGTGCTAGTCCTGCTTGCTTAATCTGCGATAAGGTTTTCAACAAAATGTGAGATGAATTGTGATACATGTAAAGTGCACATAGAAGACACTGCACCTGTAGATGTGAAGATGGGGTGAATTGCATGAAGCATGGAAAGGAGGAATTACAAAAAGATTGACTTTCATTTGCTACAATCTTCATCTAGGCCTGGGACTCTGTAGTATTGAATCAAACACAGCCAGGCAAAACAGCACACAGTGGCAGTCTATGTGTCAACTTAAAGAACAACAAAAAGCACCTGCATGACAGTCTAAGAAAATTCCAAATCTAGTTACTGTTTGATGCACAAGACTCATAAAGAAAACAAAAACCTCTTTTAGCCAGGGCAGGCCTTAGGCCTTTAGGCGCCCTGTGCGAGAAAGCTTTACAGCGCCCCTCAGTGGCCACACCCCCAGTAACCACACCCATTTCCCCTAATATCCACACCATTTAAAGACTCCAATTTTGTTAAGCTACAAACAAAAATATATTAAAAAGTATGATAAAAATTAAACTTTTATTCAAAGGTATTACATTTGCAGGCACAGTATAAGTATTCTTATCAAATAAAACAAAAGAAGGCAAACAAGTGATAAACAATAAATGTCAAACTAAAATAGAGTCTATAAAAATAAAGTGTCAGGTTGTCATGCCGATCCCTTTTTTCCAGTCAGTATATCTAGAAAAGTAAAAATAGAAAATAGAACACAAAACCCAGACTACTTGTAAATCAATCAATTACTATTTGCACGAATATACGAAAAATGTATTCCGGCACATAATCATTTGTTTGAGAATGTGCGGCGGCCATGTTGTCCACCGGCGTGTTCTGTGAATGTGTGCCACCATCTTGGAGGCAGGGAGCATGACGTTACATGATGCCATGCATGCCTGGCGTCAGGTGACGTCACACGCCGATATAGGCGCTGCCATCTTATTATTTATTCATTTATTTTTTACTGTTGGGGGGGCTACGGGGAAATATTAGGGGTCTAAACAGAAACGAGCTGTGTCAGCCGCTTGGCGCCTTTGTTGCCATGGCGCCCTCTACGGCCGCACAGCTCGCACACCCCTAAGACCGGCCCTGCTTTTACCTTCCCTGACTGAACCAAATCCTACTTTATTCACATCTCATATGCTCCCCGACACTCCAGCTTACAGTGGGAGGATACAGCAAAAGGGGCAATGCTGCCAAGCTAGAAAGCAGTGGGCAGGACGTGGTGTTTTCAAGTGCTGATTGACAAGGAACTGACTTGTGAATCAGCAGTGAGAATGCTAATGGGCATGGCTCCAGCAACAGTTTTTCATCCAAATGTAGTGCAAGCAGACACAGCTTACATGAGTGTGCAGCATTGTTGGCACACAATCACAGAATGCTGCATTAGGTGGGCTTCACTGGCAGGATAAACAGCTATTTGTTGGACTATGCAGTGGGCCTAAGAAAGGCCATAATTCTACCTTGACAAAAAAATATAAGGACTGTAAAAGTTGACAGTGCAGGGAGGAATTGGTATGATTGTTTACTGATGGCTTGTCTGTTCTGCACTGAAGAGATGATGCTGAGGAGGTTATAAAGAGATATTTTGGGAAGTCTGATTTTATGCAAGCACATTAACAGAACCTCAAGTGTTTTTGGGCATCTTACATAGGCCAGTGAAATTATCCAGTGAACATGTAACTCATAATCGATATGCTAGTCCTCTCAACAAAAGATTGCTGCTCTGTTACTATACAGTGGAAAAAAAAGAAATCAAAAGCCAGGACGACTAATTCTTCTAGAACATGATGTTGTGCTAATCAGAGGAAGCTCACTAAACCATAAATAATTTTAATCTCCCGTTTCCTGTGTTATTGTTAATATCCTTCTCTTTTGCTTTGATAAAGCCTGGGAGGAAGAAATCTGTGCAGCCATGCTCTAGCTGAGTATTATAAAAAAAAAAATTATTCTCCATAAACCAGTCTAGGACAGCATATTAAACACAGAAAAGTAATATTTATCTCAGTATGTGTCTATTATGCTTTAAAGCATTATTCCAAACAAATGGATAAATGTATGCTGTTGTTACCATTTAAGTGGGAGGCCCTGTACTGCAGCATAGCAAAGTCCTGTATCATCCATTCATTATAAACTCAGGCTTATAAGCTATGACTAATCCTAAAGGCTAGGTTCACCTTCTGCCGAAAATGGCCCATGCAGACAAGGGACCCCAGTAGGCTACAATCTGCACAGTTTATCAAAATCTTGTTTATTGTAAATGCCATACCTGTAGGCCTTTTCTGGCACCCATGAAGGCTGGCCAAAATATTACCATAATGTTTTTATGCCCACACTCTGGCTAGCTTCCAGCACATTGCCCCCCCTGGCATCACTTTTCCCTTATTCCAGCAGCGGGTGAGCTCAGTGTTGTTGAGCACACTGGATTTCAACCTACTGGAGCCCCCTGTCAGCATGCGCTGTTTTTGTGCAAAAGATGAACTAAGCTTTTAAACTGAACTCCAGGCAAACTACAAGAAAAAAAAAATGCCAGTAGTGATTCTGTTTAGCCACCCTTGTGATATAGACTCTGCTGTCAGATAGTATAACTAGGTCACGTATCACATTTTCCTCTACTGCAGTTCAAGTAAATCTTTCCTAAGAGGAACATAGGCGCTTCTATTGCTTTCCTCTTTTTAGAAATGGAAGTTGCTTCCCTTAAAAAACAAATTAGAATTCCTTATCTGCATACTTGTTCAGGGTTAGTGACTGAAAGATTTAAGTGAACATGTGCCCAGATCATACAAGGTACACACTATAGTATTTACACACAAAAAAAGTAGTAAAAGCATTTTTAAAAACAAGCTCTCATTCATCTTTGTATCTGTCAGCATTGTGGAAAAACTGAATTTTATCATTTTTAACTGAAATCTTAGCTGTTTTGTGATACAACAGAATCTTGTCAGGCTGGTAGGCCTATAATGTAAACACAGTAGGTGGTTCTAAACCGTTAGAAACTGACTACAACGGACTCTAGAGCAGTGGTAGTCAACTTGGTAAATATGAAGGGCATCAAGTGCGGCCCCCATCATGTCCAAAGGGCCGCACAATAACATCGGTATTTTTGTTACAGATGGAGTCTGGTATAGCTCAAATCAAACGTTTCCACTTTATATTATAGTTATTTTACTAATAGCCGCTATCCTAACACCATTTTAAAACAGCAGTTTTGAATTTAAGATAATTTAAGGCTGTAACACATCAGCAGAAATGCACGGTAACGCACTGTGCGTTCGACGCAGCAAGGAATGTACAGTGCGTTACCGTGCATTCATTTTGAATAGCACCCCAATGCACCTCAACAATTCACTTGCTCCACAACACACTATGTGCACTGTGGTATGCTGTATTGCAAAAAAAAAAAGCAGCAAACACTACATTTTTGTGTGCTGAGGAGCATTGCAGCCCATTTAATTTAAAATGCCTATAGCCATGCCACAATGCGCCTCAATGCATAAAAATGTATTCTGCTACAGTGCAGTATGGTATAAACAGGCCTTTGATGTATTTCCTTCTTTCCTGTGTAGCGCTCACCCCTGAAGGAGGCGCTGAATGCCCGGTTCATCTCTAGTCTGTCTAGGGTATGTTCTTCAGCTGCCCACACATTAGCACTAACCGCCCTTCTTCTGGTGCCCACAAACTGATGTCCACTCCAGTAATAAAATGCAAAGTAACGGTTTATGGAAAATCTTCACTGGGGAGAGAGGGTATAAGGGTTCTAGGCTTCCAGGGCTACTGACAAGAGCTCCAGACTCACCAGACCTGGTAGGAATATCAGTGTAGATCCACTTGGGAGGCAGCGGACAGCAACTGATGTAGTAGATAAGCAGGATGGGTACAGATCCTCAAACAGGAAAGACACCGACCATGCTCCTGAAGCCCTCTTAGTTCCAGGGTACTTCAAGAGCCAGCATTGGTCCCGGTTCTCTTCCTCTATCAACACCACAGGCCTCCCCCATGTTGGAGGCCTCAGGGAAACCTTTCCCTCACACCAGCTCATGCCTAGCCTGGGGGGCAGGCGGAACAGCACCCTGCCCTATTCCAGCTGTTCCCAGGTAGTCTCAGCACAAGGCAAATCCCACCAGTATATGTACCCTATCCAAGCATGCACCACTGGCTGAGAGAAACCCAGTGATTGGCTGCTGTACTGTACATACACTACAGTGTCTCTCATTGGCTGTCCCACAATATGACAGAGTCACTCTCTGCCCAGGGGGTTACAGTCAATGCCAGACTCCTAGAATTAACCAGATAACTGCCACTATAAATCCAGCCAGGCTGACTACAGCCCTGGCTATCACTAAATGTCTAGTAGCCACATCACAGAAGGTGATAGGGGCTACACCTGTTTAGATTTTTGTCACTTGTTTTTCTCTTTCTTAAATTCAGTAAAAAGTACCTGTTAAAAAAATATTAATACATTTATATATTAAGACTGTATATAAGACAGATAACTTGAACTGTGCAGTTAGCAGTTTGCTTGGAGTTCAGCTTTAACGAATATCTATGGTCAAAAACTAAAAATAAATATGTATATTTATATTGAATTTCCATAAGTTCTATCCTACTCCTAATATCCATATTCATCTAGAAGTTTGTACATATATTGAAGATGCCCAAAGGATGCACTGACACAATTTCACTGTACAGCCACCAATCACTGCCTAATACTGTGCTGAACCGCCACCCCCCTCCTTCCCTCCCACTCCTCTGGGGGAACTTGGGACCACAGCAAATGCATTCAAGATCGTGAGTGAGAGCAGTCCATTCCCTGATCTGCTCTGTGCTGAACCATCGGAATCCGGCTGAAGTGGTGGGTGAACAGACGAGCACAGTGCCGTGCTTGATCACCTGTATTGGAGGGCAGGAGAGCCCCTGATATCTCCATAAAGAGAACTTGTCACCTCCAAATGCTATCACATAAGGGCTTGGTAGTCCCCTTAGCTATGGGGCCCTGTGATTTCTAGTTACGCCCATGCTACAGTGTGAATACAAGGGAACATTTGTTAATTTTATACATGTAATCATGTACAAGGGAAACAAAAAGGGAACTTCCCAGGCATGTGATAGGTTGTTTAAAGTGGGTACCGGTAACCTTCCTTTTACATGTTAGTAAATCATGCATTTGTGGTCAGGGTAACTCATCCTAATCTCTACATTTTTTATGCCTTTTTGCAGCTATGCACTCTGATACTTCCATGATGTTTCAATCATAGAAATGGATGCAGAGTCTGGTAAAATGACAGCCGAGCATTGGATTTTGGAGTCTGGGTTTTTCCATTCTAATAAAATAAAATAAATACCTATAAACATGTGTATGTCTACAATTCTACTGGGGGGCTTGTCTTTTAACACTCTGATTGTATTAATGCAATTCCTTTTTGTCCGCAGCGGAAGTAAATGAATGCTCTGTAATTGTACAAAACAGATTTCTTCCATAGTCGTCATGTAACTCTGACTAATATGCCCCTTCTGGTTAACTGTCTCCCCGGGTCAGCTGAGCTTTGAATATGGAATTTGGATCCAGAGACTTTGACTGTCAACTGAGATATAAAAGGCAATTATTTACAAGTGGTTGAAGGGCATTTTATACAGTAGCTTTTCTGCGACCAGTCACCCATTAAATCGAGGCATTCCTTCATGGAAAACACAGGATCCGGCACTGGAGAAATTCAGCCAGTGGCCTTCATCCAAAATCCTCTCGGCTGGATGACACGAGTTGAACTGTTGTTTTAAAGACTGGAGATCTCTGTGGTGTCATTTCCCTTATTTCAATGGATAATATTTTTCTTGTGGCCCCAGCGTTGATTTAGTTTCATAGGAAGTCCGGTATATACAAAAATCCCCCAAAGTGCACTTACAGGTTTCACATAAGGTTTAAATATTGCATTCATCTTCAATTCTCAAATTGCAGTTGTTTGCTTAGGTTATTGCTTGTGTTGCAATCGCTGTTCATGAATTCTAGGCAAAAAGCAGATGGTATGTATCAGTCACCTGATGCTTTGTAAGAAAATATTCACGTTGCATTTTGTATATACAGTATATATATATATATATAATATATCTTTATAATAAAGTAATGTCATTTTTTATTCCCCAAAATCACTGGAAAGGCCTGTGTCAAGGGTATGTTTTGCATTTCCAAAAAGTCTCTGAGAATGCAAAATCCGCTTGAAACAGGTCAAATGCACCTGCCAATGTGCTCTGAATGATCCCAGGAGCATTTTAAAGGGTATCATTACAGGCGCGGTCATGTGACTTCATTTCAAAATGAAAATTTGGATGGACCAGAAAATCCGAATAACGAACCAGATCAAATTTTAGATCTGAATAAAAATCTGAATTAATCCAAAACAAAGCAACATTTTTGTGGGGTTACATGTCTAATTCCCAATACCACAGGTTTGTAAGAGCCAGCTTCTTGGTTGCTCCTCACCAACCATAGAAATACCTCTACCACTATGACAAAGGTGTTAACATTTCTCACAAAAAATAAAGTGCATAGCTTCACTGCAGATCTAATGTAAAAATAAGCTTTATAGCAATTTTATACATCGATCAGGGATCCTGAAGTGCAGTCTTTATTTTAACAGCATACTGTGCCACATGCTGCGTCTAATATTAGCCACCAAATGGATTCCAAAGCAAACCATGAAAATATACACAGGGTCAGTAAAGCCAGGGTTCCTGGTGTGATTTTAGAGTAGGCTATTGGGTGACTGGTTTGCCAGCTGAGATTAATAACTACCATGACTGGAGAAAAGGCCCTTTTTGATACAGGCTACATAGTATTATATAAATAATTGTGAATGTTGCTAGTAAAAGTTGAACTTGATGCCAATGCTTTTATTGCAAACAATAAAATAAAATTGATACACACTTAGTAACTAGTGTGTGTTACTATGTGGCACATCTGATTAAGGGCTTGTTCCCATTCAGTAGTGTTTTAGCGTGAGATCCATCAGAGGGTGGTGGGATGCAGTTTCAGGGAATCAGACTGTTTATATTGTTTGTAACTTTATTTTGGGTGTACAATGTATACACTCCATTCAGGTCTCTGCACAGCAGCACGGTGTACTGTGCTGTGGTGACCTGCAATGCCATCCAGTGCTCTACGGAAAAATGCAGCATGTCTGCATCTTTTCACACCGTGCCATAACACACGTCGCACCTGTGTTGTGGTGTGAACAGGGCACATAGAAAACAATTGTTTTCTATGTGCCCTAGTGGTGACTGGTGTTGATCAGTTACTGAAAAAGAGAATCACCACAATTGGGGTAAGTGAGCCCTAAATCCTATTGCCATAGTCATAGCTAGGGTTGCCTGCGTTTGATTTGCAACAACTTATTGTAAATTCTGAAAACTGCAAACTTTAATCTGAATCCAATTTGAGTAAATGAGGAGCAAAACTTGAAAACCGGTTCTGGCCATTTCAAGGCTAATAGGCAATTGTTGAAAAAAGTGCACGTGGAGCTAAACACTGCAATGGGGACATGTTCCGCTGCAAAGATAAATGTTAAAAAATACTGTTCAGCTTGGAAAGGTTCATTTTTTTTAATGCAACTTCGACAGGGACATGGAAGCACACCTTCCTTTCTAATATATGATTGGGAGATGACTTTAAGCTGCATGTGGTGTTACAGAACAGTAAGATTCTAAAGGAAAGCGCCAGTTAACACTGTAGTCTGCATCACATATTTAGCATGTGTAATAGATGAATTTTACATTTACATAATTGCTTGGCTTAAATACAGCAGCAGTACCACAACCTGATTAATTTCAATGTGGGGAAAAAAGGCTTTTTTAGGTCGGTTTGGTTGCAACACCTGCTTTTGTTTATTCAGCAGTAATAGGTCACTAACAAAACCGTTTCATTGTATTGCTTGTAAACCTTTTCACAGTACCACACTGAATTGTCTTAAATGTTTATTAAAATGTCAAAACAGAGTGCACAAAAACACGCCAAAACCACAATCAGGCAGTTTTTGTAAAATCCTGAAATAAGAATTAGAATACCATACTTCTGGGACAATAGCCACACATATAGTACAGTGGCTGGAGAGTATGTACGCAGCTTGACTGCACTGCAGTGTATGAGGGAGAGACAAGGCAGTATTTATCATGAAATATATATTAGTGTGTTAGTACAGAAACAGCAGCCACAAATATTGTACAGAATCACTGCACATTATGTAGGCAGCTTTACTAGGCTGCAATTGAAGAGAGAGAGAGAGAGACTAGGCAAGTTTTATTGTGGAAGGAAAAAAATTATGTGATGGTTTTACTAGGCCGAACTGTAGAGAGAGAGAGAGAGAGATATGAGGCAGGTTTTATTGTGAAATAAAATTTAGAGTGTGATATTTATGAGACAAAAGCCAGAAATGTTGTACAGACACCATATTCAGCACGGAATCAGTTGGAGTAGGCCACATTTTAAAAAGGACACACAGCATGTAGATTTCACCCTAAAAATACACATTTAAGTGTATATATGTCGCAAAAAAGGGAAATGTTGCACAGACTCCATAGACAGCTGCAACAGTTAAAGTAAGAAGCATTTTAAAAATTACACACTTCACAGCTTTTAAGACCAACTATTCACAAAAAAGTTTATATTTTTCAGTAAAAATAAATGTGAAATAGACAGCATTTAAACATTTTGTAGCAGGCTGCATTTGCAAAATAACATCCATCATACAGCTTTTTAGGCCCAAAAACACTATAGCATGTATATTTTTCGCTGTAAAAATAGGGAAATATTATACAGACTCCGTAAACAGCACATATACCATCTGTTGCAGGCCGCATTTGTAAAATCTTACAACTCATGCATTATTTGAGGCCATAAAGCCACAATAAAGTATACAGTATATTATCACTGTAGCAATGTAAAAACATTGTAAAGACTCCGTAAACTATATATAAACAATATGTTGTAGGGAGGGTTGGCACATGTCCTGGATTTACCTGGACAGTCCGGGTTTTAAGTCTCCTGTCTGGGTCTCAGACCACCTGAAGCCCGGATAGATCGGAACTGGAAGGACCGGGCCAGAAGGAGAATTCAGATTCTGTGCAGAGAAGAGGTTGGAGACTGAAGGTGCTATGTGGTTGTAAAGACTGAGAGAGAGACTGTCTAAGTGTCCGGTGGCTGTGAAGGGTAAGTGTGCTGGGACAGAGAAGAGGAAGCCCAGGTGTTCTGAATGAACACTGCTACTGTGGGCACTGCTACTGAGGGCACTGCTACTGTGGGCACTGCTACTGTGGGCACTGCTACTGTGGGTACCTTTACTGTGGGTACTGCTACTGTGAGCACTTTTACAGTGGTCACTGCTACTGTGGGCACTTTTACTGTGGGTACTGCTATTGTGGGTACTTTTACTGTGAGCACTTTTACTGCAGTCACTGCTACAGTGAGCACTGCTACTGTGGGTACTTTTACTGTGAGCAATTGTACTGCGGTCACTGCTACGGTGAGCACTTTTACTGTGGGCACTGCTACTGTGAGCACTTTTATTGTGGGCACTGCTACTGTGAGCAATTTTACAGTGGTCACTGCTACTGTGAGCACTACTATTGTGGGCACTGTTAGTGTGGACACTGTTACTGTACAGAGACTGATGTGACTAGCTCAGTGTTCTCTGTACAACACTGCTATATATGTCTCCGAAACAAATTTGCCGTGCTTGAAGAAATGGTGGCAACCCTAGTTGTAGGCCACATTTGCCAAACCATACACATCATGCAGCTTTTCAGGCCAATAAAAACACGATAAAGTGTATATTTTTCACTGTGAAAATGAAGGAATACTGTACAGACTCCATAACCGTATTAAAGCAATGTATTGTAGGCCACATCACACACCTCATGTATCTTTACGGGCCCCAAAACTATGAAGTGTATTTTGTCCACTGCAAAAATTAAGGAATAGGAAGAAATATTGTACTTGCTCCATAGACAGCATTTAAGGTTGTTGTCCACCCATTCTCTGTAGGTGGATGGAAGGCACTCTCTATACAGCAGGTCGCCATGTGCAGCGTTTTTTCCCCCTGCTCATCTTTTATATTTTACCTAAAAAATTGGCTAATAATAAATGTTTTATAATATAATGTAGGGAACAGTTTTTTGCTTCAAAATGTTTTGTACTTTTTTCTTTATATAGTAAATACCACCAAAAGAGAGCTCTATCTGTCCCCCCAAAATGTATATAAAATGAATTTCGGTACAGTGTTGCATGGCTAATAAAATATCAAAGTATGGCAGCGCCTTATACTGAAAAAATGGCCTGGACAGGAAGGGTATTTATCACCCCAGTCTTCAAGTAGTTAAAGAACAACTCTGGGCAAAATACAAATTAAAGAATAAAGAAATGTGCATATATATTCTTCCAGCGAAACGGCATGTACATTTGTTCTGTGCGCATTCACCAGCTGTTGTGAGATTAGCGCAAACTCAATTATTAAGGCTATTTTCTCTTCTGATCAAATGTTCTTCAAATATTATGGGCAGTAGTGTATTGTAAACGTACCATTATGGGCATTAGATATTGATGAGGATCATGGGAAATAAATGCATCTTAGTAACAAGAGATACAACATAACAGTTATAGAGAATGCTGAAAGGAATTAGCAGATAAATGTAACCATTGCTACTATGGGAATCCCCTCCAGCGGTCTCTAAAATTGTTACTTTGAATTTTCCCAATTCACTACTGCCCATAATAAAGTATTTGAAGGACATTTGACCAAAGGAGAAAATTCACAAAACATTTGCTTTTTCCCCATCCTCACAACAGCTGGTTAACCCAAACAGAATGAATGTACATGCAGCTTTCCTGGGCGAATAGTTATGTAATTTTTTTAAATATAGACCCCTTAGGAGTACAATATTTCAAAAAGACAAAAGCCACAAATATCCCTAAGTGCAGTGAAGTGGAGCAGTGGAATGGGCTGCAAACTAGGACACAGAGCATGATTTACCCTTTGCAGCTCTGGAGTAGAGCAGTAGAGGAATTGTGGCACGTCATCAGTGGTGGCAGCAGATAGTAATGATGGCAGGCCAGCAGAGGTGAAAGGAGATGGTTGTGGTGGCAGGCCATCAGTGGTGGAAGGAGCTGGTAATGTTGGCAAGTCAGCAGTGGTTGAAGGTGCTGGTAATGGTGGCAGGAGATGGTAATGGTGTAAGGCAGGGGTGGCAAACTCAGGCCCTCCAGCTGTGGTGAAACTACAAATCCCATGATGCATCTGCCTCTGCGAGTCGTGCCCGTGGCTGTGAGAATCTTGCAAAGCCTCAAGGGACTTGTAGTTCCACAACGGCTGGAGGGCCGGAGTTTGCCACCCCTGGTGTAAGGTATAACAATGTGTAGGGGACCAGATTCGAAGAAAAATGTATTGGTCAGCATAGTTACATAGTATTAGAGGTTGATACAATGAGTACTGACCTTGGCTGCCTGTTTGGATTCCCCTGGCTCCTGCCTGTCCTAACCCCTGACACATATTTTGGTTTTCTTTTGTCTCAGATGCTGCGTTCCAGCCCACTAGGCTGTGGCACATAGTCCTGCTGCCTGGTTCAGCTTGAAGTTTGTCGAGTATACTCCCACCTTGAGGTTCGCAGTCTTCCTCCCTGGTCTGCTGTTTCTCCAAATGCTCCTGCACAGTCCTGTTGCCTGGTCTGGTCCACTTTTCATTCAGTACACTCCTGCGCTAAGGTCTGCAGTCTTGCTGCCTGATCCAGGCAGCAAGACTGTGTGTGAAGAGTGCCCCTGCACTAAGCACGACAGTCCTGGCGCCTGCTCTGGTCCACTATTCATTTAGTATGCTCCTGCGCTAAGGTCTGCATTCCTGCTGCCTGGTCTGGTCCACTGTCCCTCTGGTGTGCTTCAGATCTGTTTACCAGCCTGGTGTGATGTACTCTACATTCCTATTCCTGCCCTGCAGCACAGTTCATGTTACACCTCTGCCACTAAGCAGTGGCGTAACAACCGGGGGTGCAGCAGGGGCCCGGGCCCCGGGCGAAAAGTGAAGGGGGGGCGCCGGCCGAAAATGGCACTTTCGGCTAAATGCCGAAAGTGACATTTTCCTGCCGTTTTGAGGAGGTGCAGGGTACAGTTCCAGTGGTTGTTTATATAATGGGGGGGGGGAAATTTCTGCCCCGGGCGCCCAGAACTCTGGTTACGCCACTGCCACTAAGAACACTTAGTGGGGGACTTTAATTATCCTGATGTAGATTGGACAAATGAAACAGCAAATTCAAGAAGGGCCCATCAATTCTTGAACACTCTCCAGGATAACTTTATGGGACAATTGGTGGAAACCCCAACCAGGAAAAATGCGTTGTTAGATTTACGAACTACAAATAACACAGAGCTGATTGCAGACGTGGAAATTGGGGATAACCTAGGGAACGGTGACCACAGAATGATAAAGTTTACTGTAAACTCAAGGAAACACAGGCATGTCGGTACAACAAGAACACTCAATTTTAGAAAAGCTAACTTTAATTTAAGTGGTCCACTGTGTGACAGAGATTGGGAGGAAATCTGCCTGAATAGGAACGCAGAGGAGAAATGGGGAGGTTTCAAGGATATCTTAAAGGAGAACTATGAGGTGAGTGATTTTCACTCAACCTCATAGTTCGAGCCGACGTGTCACAATGAAACTGTCACACGTCAGCTCAATAGATCGGGAAGTGAGCGAACACATACCATCGCTCGCTCCCTTCTCAATCATGCCCCTGCAGAGACCCGTGACTGTCACTCACGGCTCCCTGCAGGGATTCCCCCCCTCCCCTGTCCGATCCCCCAGCACTAACTGGAGGAACGGAGGGGGCGGGTACAGCGGGCTCTGCCTCTAGATAGGCAGAGCCAGCTGTCATTCACGCAGCTGGGTAGATCTTGACAGTAAAGTCGGGATCCGTCCCGGCTGCGGCGGTCTCAGTATACTGCGAGCTGTAGCTCGCGATATACTGAGCTTTGGAAAATCCATGGTCCCATCGCACTCCTGACCACAAAAAATCCTTCAGAGACATGGGTGCTGCAGTAGTCAACGAGTGGTAACAATCATGAGCAGAAACAGAGACACCGGCACTCTAAATTGGCAAGCAAACGCCTATTTATTGACGTGCAGCATAGCAAAAAATAGCAACAAACGTTTTGGGGTCACAAAGGATCCCCTTCATCAGGCAAAGCATACAGTGCAAGTGCACAGAGAGTAACTGATATATAGCACCAACCCTAATCAAAACAGCCAATCACAAACACCCAATCTGACCCCGTGACGTCATCACCATCGTCCTATTCCCGCCAGCTGCACATTGCATGAAAGTGACATATTGCAGAGCATGATAAAGCACAACATGTATAATACCATATATAGGGTTACCTCCAATCGGCTGTGGACCGGGAGCCCGCTAACCGCAGAAGATGGAGGCCCGCAAATAGAGCTGCTCATCGCATAGGTACGTCAGCGTACAATGGGTCTCATCCAGTGCAAATGAAGGGAGCCGCACACGGGAATCCGTGGATACCGGCTACATCATCGGTTGCCGAGGGAGCAGCTGTGGGTCGCGGGAGGACGCTAGTTTGTGTCCTCCCGTGACCCTTAGGAGAACTATGGGGAAAAACACTTACCCCGTAGTTCTCCTTTAAATAACAAAATTGGCCTTGCACTCCATTTACCAATAAATAAAAAAAAAAGCGAAAGTTAGACCTGGTTGGTTAACTAGCAAAGTAAAACAACACATAAAAGAAAAGGATAAGGCCTTCCGGAAATAAAAGTCAGAGGGGTCAGTACCGGCATTCAAAAACTACAAGGATTGCAACAAAAGCTGTAAAAAAGCAATCAGGGAAGCAAAAGTAGCATACAAGGAACACATATCAACAGAAAGCAAAAGGAGCCCCAAGACATTTTTAAAATAAAGAGGGGAGGTTAGCCACTAGTGACAGGGAGATAGTGAATACATTAAACAAATAATTTTTTTCTGTCTTTACAGATGAGGCAGACATGGGCAGCAATCAGGACGTTAGCTGCAGAAAAAGTTGTACCAGTTTTAATGTATCTCAGTGGCTATCGGGGAGCAGAGTAATACAGAGACTGGAAAGAATAAATGTAAACAAGTCCCGAGGACCTGACGGATTACATCCGAGGGTACTAAAGGAACTTAGCAAGATCAAAGCCAGACCACTGTACAAAATGTTTATGGACACTATAATGACAGGTATGGTATTGGCTGATTGGCGGAAACCAAATGTAGTACCAATATACAAAAAGGGGAAAATAAGTTTTCCGGGTAACTACAGGCCTGTCAGCTTAACGTCAATGGTGTGCAAAATATTCAAAGGCATGATAAGGGACTACATGCAGGAATTTGTGAATAAAACTGGTATCATATGTTGTAACAAACATGGCTTAATGGAGGACTGTTCTTGTCAGACCAATCTTTTAACATTTTATGAGGAAGTCAGTATTAATTTAGACAAAGGAATACCTGCAGACGTGGGGTATCTGGACTTTGCTAAAGCATTCAACACAGTACTCCACAAACGTTTACTTCATAACCTAAGGTTTATCAGGTTGGATGAAATTGTATGTACATGGGTAGAAAATTGGCTGCAAAAATGGATCCAGAGGGTAGTAATAAATGGGCCATTTTTTAATTGGGCAAAGGTTGTAAGTGGGGTGCCTCAGGGTTCAGTCCTAGGGCCTGAACCTGTTCATCTTATTCATCCATGACATAGAGATTGGACTAAAAAGTTAGATTTCTGTTTTTGCGGATGATACAAAACTGTGTAGGGCAGTAAACACCGAACATAAGATATCTGAACTTCAACTGGACCATAACAAAATTGAGGTCTGGGCTACAAGATGGCAAATGCGATTTAATGTTGAAAAATGTAAGGTTAGTCACATGGGAGCAAAGAATGTGTGCGTAAACTACTACTTGAGGGGGTGCTACATTAGGGACATGGAAAAAGACCTGGGGGTGCTCATAGATCACAGATTTGGCCATAGTAAGCAATAGCAAGCAGCATCCAGCAAAGCAAACAGGATTGTGAACTAAAGTGCACAGTGCTAATTATTCAAACAACTAATGCTATATAAAGTGCAATCTCATTTGAATCAATAAATGTGTCTCATAATAAAGTGCATTGAAGTATTGCTCAACCAATCAATATTCCTATGATTAAATATACAATAATCATACAATGCATATTATAAAACACTGTAAATAAATAAATAAAGTGTCCTGTCAAAGGTTTGTGATGGTGGTTCAGTAAAAATGTGCTCCATATACAAATTAAAGGATAGGTTCACCTTTTGCAAAAATTAAAGAAATGCATAATTAAATATATATATACATATATATATATATATATATATATATATATATATATATATATATATATATATATATATATTAATAGAAAAAATAATTATTTATTATTTGCATTCAAGCCTGGAAAGTATTGCAATTGTGATCACTCAATTACAGCTGCAAAGCTCAGGCTTCTGCACATTAAGGGGACACAACAGTGTAACGCCTGTAATCAGTTCATAGATATTTTACCTGCAATGGATCACAGCTGCGGAAGTATGAGCTCTTAGCTGTGAGTCTTTTAATCTCCCAGTGTTTCTAAGGTTCAGTGAATATTTCCAAATAGGTGCAAAGTAGGAACTCAATACAAAACACATGTATTGAAGAGCATGATCTAGATAGACTTCCGGATAGGGGGAATGCAAGTTGTCTGTATTACTTCACACAGGTTTGGTCAACACTTAGCTAAGGATATGTCCATATAGTAATGCAGTGAGTTGTATTACTTCATACTCCTCAAAAGAAAGGGTTAACGCCAATAGCTCTATACGGAAATGTCTGTAATACTTCATACAGGTCATATGGTTCGTAAAAGTAATAGCTGTCTTGGAATTGGAACACAAGGTTATCCCTGAACTCACTTAAAATTGTCAGGACCTCAGCAGCAACCCCTCGTCATAGATGATATCAGCATATATGTGAATAACATTACATCTGTGCATGAGACTTGTTACATGATGGTATACTTGCGGTTAGATGCATTGGAAGAGTGAGGAAGTCCAGTAATGCAAAGGATTGAGCACACAAATGTAGCAAGTTCAGGATGCTAAGGGTTTAAGCTGACTGGAGAGACAAGTCAGGGATGAAGAGGAATTTAGTATTGCAGTACAAGCAAGTCCAGGATGACGAGGTTCCAAGATCACTTATAAATGGATAAAGGATGGCGAGGATTTGACCACACTAATATACAATCCAAGATGGCGAGGGATTAAGCATTTCAGTGACATAAAGTCCAGGATGTAGGTGGATAGGAGTGAGCGGTTTGGCAGCGTGATGTCGCGGGAGTAGGTGGTAGTGGACACTGTACCCAGGGCGCGGCCAGGTAAGTCTGTTACAAACAGGAGGTTGGAGGAAAAGGTGGTTCAATTTCAGAATAGAATAGAAATAGGTTTTTTTTGTGTGAGTAGTGATATTATGGAATTCCCTTCTGCAGGCAGTGGTATTCGCTGATAGTGTTAATAAATTCAAGAAACTTCTTGATGAGTTTCTTACTTCACTGTATATACAACAATTTGGGCAGTGTTAGAGCCATACAGGTATAGACAAACAATAACATACACCCATACACACATAGGTTGAACTGGATGAACCCTTGTCTTTATTCAACCTTACCTACTATGTCACTATTTTATCCCATGCTCAGTTGCTTTTGCAAGTGCGGGTTGGTCTGCACCAGTCAGAACAGTGTAAGCTGTCGGGATTTAATTCAGTGCCCTGGGGGAACCCATGGAACCCATGTCACCTTGGTTCACTACATTCATAGTCATGACACACACTTTGCGCATGTTACTGATTACCTAATTAAATAGATTAGACAAAGGATAAGAGGCCAAGAGCAATACTATATTCAGAGCTTTATGTATTCTTATATGTTATATCCTAACTTTTTTCTACAATTAAAGTAGCCAAGATATTCAATGGAACATGTTCCACAGGCATGTTTCCACAGGCTTTGACTTTACTGATTCGGTTTTTACAGAAATTAGGATTACACACAGCTGGGTAGCCATTTTTTTGTTTAGATGAGTTTTATTCTCATCAGAGTTGATACTTCTCTATATAGTACTCTGTACGCCTGATGCAACAAGTCTAAACTAGCAGGAATGAAATACATATTTTCTTTAATAAAAAGCCTTCCACCCAAACATGATAGAATTCAATATTCACAGTAGGTTTCAAATTAGTATGCAAAGTGTATTTTTCATTATTATGACCTTTACATGTGTAACAGAGCAAGTTTACAATAAAGGTTTCCATGTATGATGAAAGGGGAGCTCTAGACAACATATACACACACCTAGGCTATGTTAAATCTTTTCTGCTGCGGTGTGTTAGCATATGTGTGTTAAAGTGTCTTTTAACTCACATTAACATGCCTATACGTTAGGCAACCCATTCAAATGATTAGGCTGGCAATGCAACTCCATGTTCACATGTTGCACTGCAAAGCACTTGCTTTGGCAAGGTGCATCGGGGTGCTGTTCAGAATAAAGGGTAGTGCTGGCACCCACACAAGTAACGTGTTTTGTTGCGTGATGCGGTAACACACATGTTAAACTGGCCATACACTAGTAGATTTCCGAACGAACATTCATACGAAAGATTTTTCTTTACCACTCCATAATGCCATCAGACACTTGACAAATGCCGATCGAAATTTAGTTTGATTTTAACATTTAATTTTAGAATGAATGGAGTTTCCCGGAATGAAAACCATATTCACTGTTTTCATTAGAGAAAAATTTTCCATCTTGCTCTTTCAACTTTTTTACATCGTCTATTTGACCCCATCATCTAATAGAAAGTCAAACATTCTTTCATACAAAAGTTCTTTCAAAAATCTAAACAGTGTATGGCCAGCTTAACTGTAATGCAATAGTGTGAACCTTGCCAAAGGCAAGACCATACTTACGAAGTAAACCACGCACATTTTAAACATTTTTGAACATGGGTGACATCAAAAGTATTTGAGATTGAATATACTGTGTATACAGCATTTTGGGCTGCAGGAATAATTTTACACCATGCAGAAACCATGTTAAAGTTACGCTCGAGACAAAATAAAGAATGAAACCTTGAGGTTCATATAGGTGTGTAGTTACGTATGTTCAAACTGCACCAGTCCACCCCTCTCCCTTTTGTCTGTAATCTAGTGATCCTGAAATGCATCTGCTTGTGATGCTGGAACACCATCGTTGCTGTCTTTTTCACACAGAAAGCTTGATGACATACACATTTAGAGGCTATGGGCAATAAATGTACCCACGCCACCCGATAATAGTAAAAATGTGTTGTAATAAGGGGGTACATGAAAAATAAAATCGAGTAACACTGACTTAAATGAAATATACTTTTTTTATTTCAGGCCGGTTAATGAATTGCTATAGATGATGGAAGGCATGGTCCACATAAGGGTCAGATAGCTCTACAGCCTCTCACAGCCATCTTCATGAACAAAGACCATTATTATGAACATACCTTCCCATGCAGGCTTTCCCAGTAGACATATAAGGGTTGGATGATGGCCCCAAAACTCCAATATAATAAGTTTAATGAAATATACATTTCTGTGTCTGCAACTAAGGATTAAACATACAAGAGCCAGTAATGGTTTGTACTATGTACATGCTCATGTTTAAACAGGTGTGAAGAAAAGCATGTATATTTTTAAGGTGTCTGGCCCCAGACGATCTGGTTTAGACTGAAATACCACAGTTGAGTGTTTGCTTGCCATTTGTTAGTTTATCTTTTATGGCGCTCTCTGTGGTTTGCTGCTTGGCGCCCATCCAGAGTCTGTGTGGATGTTGGATACAGTACCTGAAGTCTGCAGGCAGAATAGTTGAGGCTTCACTCACATCCCTCAGCACTGCCATGCTATTCTGGTGCTGTGGCTGGAGACTCTGATCACGCATACATCTTTTGTAAACTATCTCGCATCACAGTTTCATTATTCCTCCCGTACTTGCCGGCAGTCCATTACTCATTTTCTCATATACAGAGATTACAGAACAGGTGAAAATTAAACACATTGATAAATCCTTTACATCTTAATCACACTATGGCTTAATTTAGAAACTTGTCAGACCTTTTCAGCCTTTACAGCAATTTTAGGAATCATATTTTACAGGTTTCTTTCTTATCTTCATTTACAATAATAGTAATATTCATGTGTGGAACATTTAATTAAAGCATTTGCAAAGAACTGTAAGAAAGGATCAATAAAGTGGACCTGTCTTTAAACTAAAAAGTACATTCAATCACAAAAAAACTAAAAAACATTAACATTTTAAAAAACAAAACGTAATCTCGGCCTTTTTTTTAAAATTAAAGCTAAACTCTTACAGTGAAATTTAACATTGCAGTGCCCCACCCCCCAGGGTTATATGCTCATTATGTCTATCGAGGATAGGAAGAAGGGGGTGGGGGGGCTCATAAAGATAAATTTACTTGAAATTATAGTTAGGCTTAGTTCATACTTATGCATTGCAGTAATTTCTCACCAATGCTACTGCCCCCCATCCTCCCTCCCGCTCTCACCACTTCTCCTACATTCCCCCATTTTGCTCACCACTACTCCAATGCAGGTCTCTGCACAGCATACTTGCATATTATGACACACTTACCTCTCAGTGGGTCTTCCTCCAGCAGTTCCCAGGCTGCAGTCAACGCTCTGTCTGTAGATTCCGCCATCTTCCCGCCAACATTTCTCTTTGGCCATTGGACGTGATGTGTCCTGCAACATTCCTCTTTGGCCATTGGACGCATACACCGTGCAGTGTACATAAGCAATAAAAAATTGCTAGCAGCATTGTTGAAACTTTTTTTTGGCAACAGAGACTTTGCATATCTCTTCTGTTAAAAATCTCTAACTGTTAGAAAGTTTTTACAATGGGATTTTTAATCTGCTTTGGGTGATATGTTACCTTTTAAGGGAACCAGCCTTTAAAACAAGTGTTCACCGCTTGTTACTTACTTATTCCAAGTCAATTTCTTTTGAAGTTGAGACCTGAGAAAAAACATAATATCCAGGGTAATGGTAGCACATGTTCTATCATGACACATTTCTTTTAGAAAATATTATTCTGGGGGACAGAAAGAGTGAAAATTAACATTTCTTAACTGTTCAAAATGGATGCCATAACTGGTTGTCAAATGAGTCAGTATATAAGAAAGAATTAAATCAGAACTCCAGGCAAAAGTGCCCTTAACCTTGCAGTAGGGCTACCCCCGCACTGAAAGGGTTAAGTGCTCTTTTTTGTTTAGGTGCTAAAAAAAAAGTTATTTCTAACCCGAACCTCGGAGCCAGCTGGCTGCTACTCCGTTCCCTGAAGCCTGTCTTCTCATCCACTGGTATGTTCCTTGGCATCCTCACATCCTATACACAGTGTATAGAATGTCATGATTTACGGGACCTTAGACCGTTGCAGTGGATGGGGAGAGAGACTCCAGGGACTGAGTATAACTATTTTTTAGACCAAAATGAGAACTTAACCCTTCCAGTGCGAGGGTAGCCCTACTGCAAGGATTAAGGACCCTTTTGCCTGGAGTTCTGCTTTAAACATTCAAATATTGTAGTGTATATTGTAGTTTCCCACCATTCTGGGGAGATAGTGCACCTAAAATGGCATTTAGCAGAAAAATTGATTAAACCAAGTGTTATCGGACTTTTTGAATGTTATGATCATAACCAATCTGTAACTGTACACAGATATTCCATATTTATTATAATGAAGTCTAGCAAGCTTGAATAAGGCACCGAAACCTTTGTGTAACATGAGTCACTTCTGTCGTCAATTAACAATACCGTTTCACAGCTGTCGTCGCTGTGTTGTGGTTTGAATTCCAACCACAAAACATTTGCATCAAGTCCATTAGATGCTGCATTCTACAATAAGATCACTTAAATCCGTTTTTACATCTCCAGTTTCCAAGTGCAGGCAGGGCTTTGCCACAGGAGACTGACAAGGGAGACAGGTGTATCAGAGTTGACAAGCTTTCTGGCTTAGCTACACTTTAAAAGAGGCAACATGTAAAGCAACTGGCAGCTAAGGCCCTTGTTTTATTCACAAAGGACATTTCTTTTTTAGTTTTGCACACTCTGAATTAACTAACATTCAGAAAGTATCAATCAAAAGAACAATATTCTATGCATAGAAAAAGACTATTGTTTGCTTCTTATTGGAGCAGAATCAATGGCTAGCATGAAAGTCAACTGACAATGACCAGAGGATCCTTAGTTGGGCTCCACCGTTCTGGCTGACCGGTAAGAAGTTCTAGACCAGTCACTACTCCTGCTTGAGAGGGAATGGTAAAAAAAGGAAAATATATACCACATTTCAATATCTGAAAATGATGGAAAATACAGTTTTTGTCTGTTATTGTATATTTATGGTGTCTACTGAGGATATAAGCTTTGTTGCTACTAATCTGGTGTTGTTATTGTTTAGCGCCTTTCAGACGGTAACATCAAACTGTAAACTAAAGCTGGCCATACACTACTAGATTTCTGAACAATCCATATAAAGAGGGCATATAGCAAGCAAGAAACGCCAAATAAGCTTGTTAATCAATCAAATAAACTTGCATTGCACTCTTTGTCTATGGCTTAATGAAAACTCCCAGTATAATCATATCCAATAGAACAACAAAGCCCTCTCAAGAACGGAGATACCTCAGACAAAGGGCCAAGAAAGTCATAATGAAGAAAGAATTACATTTATTTAAATGCATAAAGACATAATTGTATACATCCTCCAATATCCCCATTCAATATTGCAACACCCCATCCAGATAAATAGTTATAAAACTAGAGGTTTAAATACGGGATCCTAGTACTATATTCACAGTAGTTGAAGCCGTGATGAAATCTCTTTGCTATAGTAATATATGAGAATAAAAGAGTCTCTGTGTGTCCAGAGCCAGCTAAGTGCCCATTCACACTGGGCGTTTAATCGCGCGATTTCCGCCGTGATATCGCGCATATTTGCCGCACGATATCGCGAGAAGTCGCCATCCAATGATTTTCAATGGAGCTGTTCTATTGAACAGCTACATGTCGCTCGTCGCTGTCGCTTGTGCAGGAGCCTTTTTCCCGCGGATGTCGCGCAATTTTCTATTTTTGCATGCAGCCCGACGGGAAAGGTCGCGCGATCGTTGCCGGAACGTCGCCCTCAACAGTCGTGCTATCCCGGCCGCGCGGAAATCCATTCGAGGTAAGTCGCTTAGTGTGAATGGGGCCTCAGAGAGTACCTTAACTATTAATAAAAATGTATCTTACTTGTATATCACTCGGCTGTAGATCCTCAAATCATCTCTCAATGTGTGCTGACACTGTCCTTCCTTCTGGAGGGCGGCTAATTTTGTTCCCCATGGTCCCTGTGTGTGTTGTAAAGTAGTCACAGCTCCAAGCTTGCTCCCATGAGGGACTATAATCTTAAATTTAGTTTACTAATTTGTATTTAGATTTTAGTCCATCACAGGAGTGAGCTTGGAGCAGTGGCTACTTTACAACACACACGGATCATGGGGAACAAAAGTAGCCACCCTCCACAAGGAAGGACAATGTCAGCACCAATCCAGAGATGATTTGAGGATCTACAGCTGAGTGATACACAAATAAGATATATTTTTATTAATAGTTAAGGTACTTCAATGCATTTTTAAGATTTAACTCCAGAGTTTACTGTCACTTTAAACAAATTTGAGTAACAACTCAACTACAACTGATGTGACTTAGTGAGCCTGTATTTATAGTATAAGAGAAATGCCTAGAAATTTCTAGAAATCCATCATTTTCTTTCACTTTTCCAAAGTAAAGCTGGAGCAGCTAGAGTATCGATATTTTTGTATAATTTGTTGCCCACTTTCCCAATACATATCCAGATATGGAAACCCTAAAGCTGTTTGTAGTCAATGTCAGGCAGGGAAGACAAACTTTACAAAGAGGCAAACCAGTACTAAGAAAACAAAAAACAAAATATTGTTGCTTGTTGACATATTTATTGTGTTTTTCACACACAGCTACCAAAATTACATTGAAAACGTACATTGTTGCAGGCAGATAAAAAAAAAAAAAGACAAACGTGCATAAACCAGTCTTCATATACTTTGTGTGCCTTTCTCCTACTGAGGAAATCACTCCGGCTTAAAAAATTGAATGTAATATCACATTGGTTTTAGAAAAGTAGATGTAATATCATGCTGTATGATCACACACATCACACAGGCAATATGTGCCTGTTTCTTGAACAGTTAATTGAAAAGGATATGTAATCCTTCCCTGATATCTGCTTCCCAGTGAGAAAATGAAGAGAAGGAAGCGCAGAGAAATGATGATATTGGAAGTTCAGTGACCCATAGCAAGTAAAAACTATATGTTAGCTGGCTCCGGTAAGCTGAAATCTGATTGGTTGCTATACCACCCCCTCATATCACTGTTTTTATATGTACCGTTTATAGAAATAACCTGAAAGTGCATTAAATCAAATATGACGTGTTGAGGCTACTGGAGAATTCTCAGCTCTGTTGGTTAAGGCAAAGTTACTCCATCAAAGAGAAGGCTGCAGGACAACATCACAAGATGCCAGCTGTTACCTTTATTAGAGTTGTAATATTACTAGCAACTTTGTAGCAGAGATTTGTAGAAGCAACAAACCATTCTTTTAGTATTCTCTGGCTATTTGTAGCATGCTACAAATTGCTGCTGTAGCTGACTACAATCCTTATCTCAGCATCTACAAATCCCTAGTGTGTCATGGTCATTAGCAGCTGCATTGGGCAACATGAGTAGCTACTGAAGCTGGTGATTCTTTTGCTAGCTCCAAACGCTGTACAAAGTCAATCAATCAGCAACTGAGCTACAAATCGCTTGTAATTCTAGTACACAGTCCACTATTGACTGGAATTAATTTTATTTTTTAATTGCTGGCAACAAAAATGCTAAGGTCACTGCTATAAAATCACCAGAGTGACGTGAACCTAAGACAGAAAATCTTTTTCTGATTTAGTTTCACTTTGTTACTGGGCCTGACTTTCCCTGCACCTAAACTCCAACTCTATACCCTTATCCAGTGAGAGTGTCTTGACTAGCCATTGAGGCAGTGTCATTGGACATTGATGCTATGTAACCATACTGACAACTGCTGAAAAAAAGTATGTATGAAGGCTAGAAGAAAAAAACAAAATAAAATAGTGGGATGGGGGAAAGTAGAGTTGGGCTTTAAGTGCTGCAGCAGAAATAAAGGGTTAAATGTTGAAGGGCTGTTAAAATAAACCTGTGGCCAGCCTGTGGACAAATTTGTCTCATAATCTAACAAGTAGTAATGAGCTTTAAATCGAGCCCTCAGTAAACCCTGTAGCTGCAGGCGCTATGAAGCAATCCATCCTCTAAGTTCAATGCAAAGGAACTTGTAGTTGGGTTCTAGTTGGTTGCTTGGCAGCCATGGCAAACATAGAAGAAAAACAAACTGAATAAGCAACAGGGAGATGATGTGCTTATTTTTACTGCCCGTTGGATATTAAAACAGCACCAAACAGTAGAACAGAGGGACAGAAAAAAATGGCAAATTTGAAAATTGGGAATTAAAATTTTAGCCACAAATATTGCTGCAGCAGGAGGTAATATTCAGGTAACAAAAGGGAACAGAAAGAATAAAAAGGGAAAGCCAAATGGCACTAGCCACATCCTCAAAAGGAGCAGGAGCCGTTCATTCCCAACTATGGGCTGTATCTGAGACTACAGTATCAAGGTAATTTGCAAGCACAGTAATGTACGCTCTTAGTAGAGGACCAGGGTATATTGATGTGGGGAGAATATCGCATTTGTGTAGCTAAATTGATCATTTCTTCAAAGAACTGCCGGCATGATTAGTATCAAAATGCTGGAAAGGACATTTGGTCAACAGACAACTACTTAGTTATAATCCTATGAAGTGTACTGGTATAAGAGTAATCATCAAAGAGGTACCTTAAGATGCTGAGAACAGGGTTACAGGGTAGTGACTTAAGTGTACGGAAATGGGGGTGAGGAAAGGGCGAGAATACACTGAAGACACTGGTGCAATTGAGAGGTCCCGAGAACGTGACTATACTATATAGTTACATAGTATATGAGTGCAGATGGAGTTCGACTCAGCGGATCCAACATCTGGATCGGCTGAGCCGAAGCTCCGGCAGCTCACTAACTGCCATTCGCCCCTATTCTCATAGGAGCGAACGGCAGTAAGTGAAAAGCTGAATGCCGCAGAGCGGCATTCGGCTTGGCTATTCTGCTTGGTACCTTCGAGGTAGCGAGCAGAATAGTAAAAAAGTTAAATGGAGAAAAAAAGTTGAAAATTATCTTTAAAATGTTTAAAAAATGAGGAAAATAAATGTAAAAAAAAAAAATTTAAAAGACAGAAAGAAAAATAATAAAAAAACAACGCGACTGCATGAATGAACTCCCGCCTCATAATGTCAAATCTGTCAGATGCCGACAAAATAAAAACAAATGGGCGGAGCTAGCAGTGGCATCACTGCTAGCTCCGCCCAACTGTTTCCCTTTGGCCGACACCTGCCAGAGTCTTCCAGCAGGTCCCGGCCAATGAACAACAACTAGGCAGAGCTGGCCGTGACATCACGGCCGGCCCTGCCCGGTTATCGTTTAATGACAGATCAGCGTCCCCAGGTCATTTGGGGACGCTGATCTGTCATTAGAACTGGGCAGAGCCAGCCGTGAGATCACGGATGGCTCCGCCCAACTGTCATTTGCGTGGAGATAAGCTTTTAGAATAGTAGATAGAGCCATGCAAGCCAATTCTTTATGCCCCTGAGCCAACTGTGCATCCACTGTTTAATTTTCTAAATCCACTTACTTTATGATGTATACATCCCTTGCATTTTGGATTAAGCCTTCCTCACTCATAAACGGTCTGGCTGTGCTATTTATTTTTCAACATTTTTGGTAGGTTCCCCTATGCGGCCTTGTATTTCCACCTATTCCTCTCTATGAATGCCCAATCTTTCACACAGTCCATCAGGCAGGGTTGTAGCATTAGTCAGAACCTCCATATAAAAATAGTTTAAGAGCACAGCAGCCACCCTATTCAGTATGCATCGGTGCTGGTCAGTGTTTTCATCACAAAATGCATTGGGTCTGCTCACCTCACCTCCTGTATTTACTGCTCTTATTCATTGCCAAAACATTCAAACCCATACTATCCTATTTAATTTTTACTTAGACACCTTTCCAGACATGTGCTCGGATGAACTTGATTGGGAGTTTTGGTTTTCTGTTTTTATTTAAAAACAATTATTCTATTTTAAAGTCCAGGGCAGGTAAACATACCACCAGGCAGACTGGCTAAATCTTATTTTAGGATTTTTGTTTACATTTATGCTTTTTTCTTTCACTTTGCATCTTTATTTGATCACATTCGGAGAAGTAAAGATTTTTGCAAAGATTTGTCCAGCACTATTCAGCTAACCGCTACTTCTGCATTCAACTTCAGAGGCTCAAGGTTCTCTGCAATCAATATCTTAGAGTGTGCTAATAGAACCACAGATTGACAAGCATACATAGCAGCCCCGTTTTCTACTCCCAAAGTTTTTATTTGGAATTTTATTTGTTTTATCTTCTGAATCAGCTATATGCGTGTACATATATACACAAGGGACATAGCATAGAGCTGGGACAGCTATATACTATGGGGTCTATTCACAAAGCTGCCGAAGGACCTAGCCATAGCTTCGGCCGATCCTTCGGCTAGCTTCGGCCCCAGGACCCCTTCGGTTCAGTAGAACCGAAGGGGTGCTGTACGGGCTATTCACTATAGCCCGTACAGCTCCCGAACGTGGCCGAGTGGCTCAGTCGAGCCGAACGCATATGCATTGGCTCGGCTGAGTCTCCCGCTACCGGCTGCCAAGGAGAGAAACACTGCTGTTTCTTTTTTTTCTTTATTATTTTTCTTTTTTACTGCAGCAGAACCGCCGGACAATAGAAAACTTTTGGGCGGAGCTAGCTGTCACTGCTAGCTCCGCACAATCATTTTCTATTTACTTTTTTTACTTTTTTAACTATTTTTCTGTTCTGCTCGGTCCCTCTGAGGGACCCTCTGAGGGACCGAGCAGAACAGCCGAGCCGAATGCCGCTGGTGGCCTTAGGCTATTCACTCACTGCTGTTCGGCATCTATAAGAATAGGCCGAACAGCAGTGAGTATCCTGCTGGAGGTTCGGCTCAGCTGATCCAGATGTTGGATC
Organism: Nanorana parkeri; assembly: GCF_000935625.1. Taxonomy (NCBI): domain Eukaryota; kingdom Metazoa; phylum Chordata; class Amphibia; order Anura; family Dicroglossidae; genus Nanorana; species Nanorana parkeri. Next base: position 2,608,553 of record NW_017306304.1, read on the forward strand.
GGCTGAGTCAAACTCCTTCTGCACTTCGGGTCAACCAAACATGCTGAGCATGTTCGGCCGAACCGAAGCCATGCGAAGCAAGCCGATGTACGGCTGATTTCAGCCGATATACGGCTGAAGTGAATAGCCGAACGGTGTTCGGCTCACTTCACTTGGGGTAGGTTGTTTACTCGGCTGTCCTCGGCAGCTTAGTGAATAGACTCGTATGCTTATACAGACTGTGCCATGCAGTGTGCAAGTAATACATTGCTAGAAGAGTGGGGGCAAAAGGTTTTTGGCACACAACATTTCTCATTGGATGGCCACTGATGAAATGACTCCTTCATGTAACAGGACTTGCATCATCTATTCTACGGCACCCGGCTTTATTGTCAGCATGTCAGGAATGAGCTGGGATGTACATTGCATATTGCATACAAATTTGTAGCAAAAGAGACTTTGCATGTGTCTTCTGCCAAAAGCAAGCATTTTTTCATTCTGCTTTAATGCTCCATACAGGCAGCACGGTTACCATTCCTTTACTCTAACACTGTTCAGTTTCCAGAAGCAAAGAAAATATGACAAACCTTTGAATATGGAGTATGTAAGTCACTTTTTTGTGTTGGGCCAATTACCAACCAAGGAACAGTCCATAGCCCCATACAACATAAGGTGGCCATACACTTTACAACCATCGCAAGACCTTAGTCTTGCGATGGTTGTAAAGTAATTAAAAAAACGTACGATCTGCCCATTTTGGACAGGCAGATCATACTTGCTATCATCGCAAGCCCGCCCCCCCTGAGGGGCGTGCTTCCGATGACCGCAATGCTGAACGGGCAGTGTGCGCGTGCGCACACCGGCCCGTTTGGCATTTGTGTCCCGAGCATCATTCAAACCAGCCGAAAATCGTGAATTTTCGGCTGGTTTTCTAGCATGCTCCTTAGACAAAAGACGTGCGACCATACAGTAGAAACGGTCGCACGTCTTCATTCACACTGCACGATTCTCGTATGATCGCGGGATTTCCTGCGATTCTCGTACGAGAATCGTGCAGTGTATGGGCACCTTTATAGCTTGCTCTCACCAGCTGAATGGAGTGGTGGGAAATAAAAGGAAAGGTGAATATGTGGGGCTAAGTAGAGGGGAATTAAAGTGAACTGCTGCTTTGCCTTCATGGGCAAAGTACAGGCTCATGTTATATCATATAGCATAGATCTTCTGCCATTGGTACCATCTTGACATTATAACCGGTTACAAGTCACCATAAATCATGCTAAAGTATAGATTTCACACTGTCACATAAACAGCAATTAATAAAAGTGACTTTAGTTTCCTTTGGCTCGTTAGCAAAAGCTTTATTGTTGTGGCTGCCTAGAATTTGTGTGATTAAATTGGAGTATATGAATATTAAGCATGTGGTTAAAAGCTGAAAATTAATTTCCTATTTACCTGGAACGACTCCTGTTAAATGGTCTCTAGAGGGGCAGTTTACATGGCCCATGCTTCCAAACAAATTTCCTCTAAGTAAGTACAGACCTGCAAATAGATCTGGGAACAGACGCATTGCTCCCTGCAGTACTTCCTAACTTTAGTGCCTCCACAGGGACTATTGACTGCGTTTGCGAGAAGGAAAAAAGTCATTGTATCAACATTAACTTGATGGTTCACTGGCAATGCTTGAAGTAACAGCTTCCTTCATAATAGTCGTCTTATAATATGAACACATTAAGCAGACCGTTCTAGAACCATTTTAGATTAGCCTGCAGCTCCACTTTTGCTGAAAAACAAAAATATAGAATGGTCACTGTCGGGTATAAACAAAGGATGAAAATCATCTAGCCTTTTGGGAGAACATTCACCACAAAAAAAATAAAAAATCTTAAAAATGAGCTCATATTCAGTGTGTAATATAGGACATAATTGTGTTAGACTCTTATCGTTAAAGTCTTATCGTCAAGATAACACTCTGTGAATGTTGGTATAGAGATGTGCCCTGGGATTTCAATGAAATGTATGCAGTTAAAGGGTCGTGGTTAGAGGTGCAGCGAAATAAAAATTTCAAAACAGAAACAAAACAAAAAAATGTCAGGCCGAAAACGAAAATATATATATATTTTTTTTACTTTTTCAACATTTTTAAAATATTTTATTTTTATTTATTTGTTAAAAAACTTTTAGCTTTTTTAAAATGTAGTTGTATTTATTTATTCATTTTTTATTAAATATTTAATTTTTTACTTTACTTTTAGGGGCTTCGGGGAAATATTAGGGGTCTAAACAGACCCCTGATATTTCCCTTTTAAAATAGAAAAAGAGAATGAGGACACAGTCCTGTATCTCTTTTTCTGCAGCCCTTGTTATCAGTGAACAGGAATCCTCTATGAGTGTTTCTGTTCATTCATAACATGAGGACAGAGTATGTTTACTATAACTACCACTGTACAGGAGGTGATGTAGATCACTTCCCATTAATTCATAATTGGAGACACAGTAAACATACCATGTCCTCAATGATTTACAAACACCCAGTGATCAATGATCGCTGAGTGTTTGTACCGCTCCTCTTCCTGACACGCTGTCACAGGAGGCTGAGCAAGCGGAACTCAGCCTCCTGTGACAGTGCTGGCTATCTGCGCTAACACACCGCTCTGCCGGACTGTGATAGGTGGCTGAGCGGTGCTGGAGGAGAGACGCCGGCCGCTCACATCGCTCTCCTCCCGCAGCGCTCGGCCGCCTGTGACACTTTCTCTCCTCCCCCCTGGGACACAGAGCAGCGCCCAGTGGGGAGGAGAGAATAGACGGATGCACTGCTGTATCGGCCAGAAAATGGCACTGTCTGCATTATGCCAAAAGTGCCATTTTCGTCCGATAAGTTTCAGCGGCCGATATATCGGTGTATCCCTAGTCTTGGTACATTGCAAGACTAACTTGCAATAATAGAAGGCCACAGTAAATAAATTAGTGTGGGCTGCTAGTCCCTCTGTTACTGTCTTTTACACTTTTTTTATTTTTTTATTTAATAAAATAAAAAAGGGTATTTTTATATGTATCTACAGCAGGCCTCAAAATTTCCACTCGCCCCCTCGCAATTGGCGAGTGAAAATTGCAGGGGGGCGAGTGGAATGTCAGAGATGGAGTGCGCTGCCGGCGGGACCAGGGATGGGACACTACCACCCGCTCGCTTCTGTTCATTCTTTGTAGGCTGCTGCAGGTACGAGCGTCCGAGATGAGAGAACAGAAGCGAACGATCTCCGCGGCAGTAGCGTCACATCCAGAGCCGGCAGTAGCTCTCTGCGATCCCTCTCTCCTCTCCTGGCCGCTGCAGCTTCAGCTCCACGAAGCGGGCACTCAGAGAGGCGGCTCTGATCGCACCTGTCATTGCTCTCACTTTCTCCTTCCAGCCGCTCTGAAGCTGCAGCGGCCAGGAGCAGAGAGAGTGAGCGCTGACAGGTGTGATCGTAGCTGCCTCTCTGAGTGCCCGCCTCGTGGAGCTGAAGCTGCAGCGGCCAGGAGAGGAGAGAGGGATCGCTCAACGTTGTGACCAGAGCAGTTTTAAAGAGCCCCCACCCCCAGTCCACATCTTTCGGACGTTATTAATCTGAGTTGCCCCACTCAGATCTACAGTATATGGTTAATATGTATATGTACCAGAATGAGAGTACTATTGAATATGTAAGACGTCATTAAAAGATTCATATGTAAATATTTATTTTTAATAAAATGGGCACATGTTTTGTTCTTGGCTGCTGTTTTTCTCTTATTCTCCACAGGAAGCTTGCTGAGAGCAGAGGTTACCGGGCCAAAAAAGGACATTTGCACTCACCTGTAATTGGACTGTCATCTCTTGGCAGGGAATTTTTCTCCAGTTATAGTTGACAGGAATCTTTATATTTATCTGTCAAGTATATGCTTCATTATTTATCTGTGGTGAGTCAGCTGGAGAAGACATCTTCCCGTTCTCCCCTTTTCATCCCTACCTCCGGCTCTCAAAATTGCAGGTAAATTTGCCTTACAAAAAGAACTATATTAAAAATGAACCATTGCAGTGGGGCTACCCCGGCACTGCAAGGGTTAAGTGCTCATTTTGATCTAGGGTATAAAAAAACTAAAAAAAAAGATATCCTAAGCTGGTCCTTCGTACTTTGGCAGTAATCGTTCACCTCTCTCCTCCTCCTCTTTGCCTGGGGAATGTCCCTCGGCCTCTTCGTATTCAATGCAAGTTAATAGAGGTGATGACATCACAGGTCCTTAGACCGCCAGGGCCCAAGAGAGAAGAGGCTGCAGGAACCGGTCTAGCAGCCAGACGGGACCAAGGATCGGGTAAGTATATCTTTTTTTAATTTTAGACTCTAGACCAAAACAAACACTTAACCCTTGCAGTGTGAGGGAAGCCCCACTACAAGGATTGATTTTTAATATGCCCGGAGTTCTTCCCTAAGGAAAAGTGGACTTTGAAGTGACTCATGTTTGAATTGCTCCGAGTTAAAACTAAGTCTCAATCTGGGCAGTTTATAAACTGTTTAGCGTTTGTTTAAAAAGCTACTTCTGGTTAAAGTTATTGTTTTGGTTTTTTTAAAACCCCAATAAAATGCAACAACCATTTATTAGCCATTACATTGTGCTTGTCTCTAAATTTATTTTGTTTATTCTCTAAATGTTAGTGTTCATTTATTATGTTTTATTATGTTTTCTGGTTGAAGAGGATATTTTTGACTGTACAGTTCCATGCTGCCGCTGCCAATGATGCCTTAAAGGATAAATGCATCCAAAATCTCTTTCAACGTTTAAAAATGATCAGAAATGAAAATAATTCAAAGCATAGCCAAATATCTATTGCAGTCAAATGCGAGTTTTGAACCAGCGTGTGCATCTGGGATATGGAGAGGCGGGTCTATGATTTTTTCTGGCCAATATTACAAATAAACATTTGCATGCCCATCAGGGATAGGCATGGACCAAGGCTGTGGCGGACATTTTCCAAAGTACACAGCTCACCCCTATTATGGGTCCACGCAATCCACATTCGGTGCACGGATGACTCTCTTCTGGAGTAATAGGCTCAAAAACTGTGGAACCAGCACATGATGAACTTCCAAAGAAAATCAAACTTTATTCCACATGCATCTGTATAAAGCACAACTGCTTTAGCGGTTGTGATTTGTACAGATGATTGTGGAATAAAGTTTGATTTTTGTGGTCCTGCTTTGTACAGATGCATGTGGAATAAAGTTTGATTTTCGCGGTTCTGCTTTGTACAGATGCATGTGGAATAAAGTTTGATTTTCGCGGTTCTGCTTTGTACAGATGCATGTGGAATAAAGTTTGATTTTCGCGGTTCTGCTTTGTACAGATGCATGTGGAATAAAGTTTGATTTTCTTTGGAAGATTATTGTGTGCTGGTTCCATAGTTTTTTTTCCCAAAGTACAGACCTTAGTGAAGGACACCAAGGTACATTTCAAATTAAAAAAATCAAAAATCAACCAAACACTCTGTCTAGTACCGAATACTAATTGTACAGGGGGTGGGGTCAACTGTACTGTATGCCGCGGCCGCAGCGGACCCTGCAAGGGTCACTCACTGACACCAATGTCAATGTACAGACACCTTGTGGATCCCTGATGAACATCCTGTAAGGATGTGCCAATATATTGTCCTATGGTTAAACATTTTTTGTACATGCTAAATCTTCTCAAGGTCCAACTATAGAAATGAGTTTCCCTGCCAAACCCAGCTACCCCTAATAACTGTTTCTGCTATCAGCCTCACAGAAACAAGAAAGGAAGAAAGTTAGTTAAATACAGTAAATTAGGGTATCCCCAGCATCCCTGCCAATTGGATGCTAATTTGGAAATACAGCACTTTCATATTGGATGTGATGCAGTGGATGTGCATTGCTCAGACCTGTCAGCCATCACTACATAGAAGGAGCACCCATTGAAGTTTGAGCACATGAATGGTGGAAGCAGCAGATCAGTTACTGCTCATGTTATTTCAGCCTCTGTTAGACTGCACTTTTTCCCTCGGCCAGGGAAAGACAGTCGCTCTGCTGTTATGTTGCTACTGTCTGTGCATGCTTCACCATCTCCCTGTTAAAAAGCTAGTCACTTCCCTGTTTCTTCCCTACAAGATGCCCCATGTAACTCTTTACGTTGGCTGGGGCAGCTCCAGCAGCTTGAAAGACATCTGCTCTCTCTATCCTGCACTCCACCTCACGTGCAGGGGAGCAATTACAAATCATGGGGCCCCATAGCAAAAGTTTGGGGCCCTCCTGGTTAAAGGAGAACTATGAGGTGAGTGCTTTTCACTCACCTCATAGTTCTAGCCGACCTGTGACAATGAGACTGTCACAGGTCGGCTCAGTAGATCGGGAGGTGAGCGAACACATACCGGCGTTCGCTCACCTCTCGATCCTGTCACGGCTCTCTGCCGTGACAGGGGAGGGGCTGGATTCTAGATAGGCAGAGCTAGCTGTCAGTCACGCAGCTGGGCGGATCCCGGCATAATTGTCGGAATCCGCTTCATCGTCTCAGTATACCGCGAACTGTAGCTTGCGGTATACTGAGCCTAGGGAGACGGCTAGTTTGTGTCCTCCCGTTACCCTAAGGAGAACTATGGGGAAAAGCCTTAACCCCATAGTTCTCCTTTAACTCTCTCTGTAGCAGCTGGCAGTGTGAAAAGTATGTATCAATGACAGGTAGCAGGAGAGCTCAGCATAGTAAGTACACTACTAGAGAGCAGTGCTAAGGATAAAGTTATAGTAGCACTAATAATAATAATCATAATTATATTTTATAATATAAAATGATTAATGCTCTTGCACACACTTACTCTTCAGCCCCAATATAAACTTATTTAAACTCTAGCTTCCTTAAAACATTTTTTTGTAGAACACCAAACCTCAGCCCTCTTATAGGGTTTTAATGGAAGTAAAACTCTGGGATTTGTGACTGCATTAGACATACAGGGTTCATTTTAGTCTGTAGCAGAAGGTCAGAGGTCAATAAATCTACACTGCTAAGATAAATAAGGAAATGCTTCTCACTGCACAGAGGGGTATCTGTGACTAGAGGATCCTGAGGTCTGATGTCAGCCCTTCTATGCTGGAAACCTCACAGCATAGTTGTCAGATACTGGCTCTGAACCCGGGGCCTCTGCTGTAGCTGGCAGTGGCTCTACCTGCTGAGCCACCTTAGAACCTTGGATAGTTCCTTGCCTGCTCTCATGTGTAGTCTTCAGGTAAACCTAGTTTCTGCTAAACTCTGCACTTCTTGCTCCTCCCCTGAACTTCCTATTTAAGTCATGCCTCTGCACTTCCTGTTTGCCAGATTATTGTGCTCCTGCCAATATCTTGCTTCCTGCTATGATACAATCTGCTCATACTGCTACCCGTGTACCGACCTTGGGATGCTGATTCACCGACTGCTCTCATTGTCTTCAGCTTCATACCTGATACCTTTGGCTACTGACCTCGGCTTGATCTCTGACTACACTTCTGCCTGCTCCTATACTGCTACCATCTGCTTGTGTACCGAACCCAGCCTACTTGACTACAACTTTGCCTGTTGTTTCAGCTACTGGACTCCGAGCCTGATCCAGATCGTGACATTAGTTTTCCTAATCCTCCTCCCCTAATGGGCCCTCCCCCTACCCCAGGCCCTATAGCACCTGCATGGACTGCTATGGCTAATTGTTACACCACTGCTCATGTGATCTTTGTTGGGTTGCAGGGTGGTGCTGTGTGGCCACGTGAAAACAAAGCAAACATACTGCAGTGATGTCCACAGGCTGGGTCAGAGGTTACCTGCTTGCTCTGCCTCTGGATCAAACTGTGAAATGCAGAGCAAGTACAATATGTCACATGACCGCAGTATAGCATCAGAAAAAAATATATATATTTAGCATAATTATTTTAAAATTAGCTGTAGACTTTTGCTTTCATTGTTAGATTAGCTCATCATACATATGAACTAGTTGAAATGGGTGATGATTTTGTTCAAAGCACATTTAACCTCAATGTAACATATAGTGCCTGTTCACATGACGTCCGTTATGTGTGCTGACCTGATCCGTACGCTCCTGCACTCAAAATGCATCCCAATGTATCCCTATGTGTTTTATGGGCTACAGTTCTCACGTGCGCAGTCCGTTCAGCTTACGACAGAAAAATACTGCATGTCACACTTTGTACAGTCAGGAAACGGTCAGAAAACGCAAATGCGTCAAAAATGCACTGCACTGCAGCTAACATACTAACAACCCCACTCCAGCAATTTTTTTTACTGGAACGCATCAAAAACGCGGCCAAAACGCACTGCATCAGTAGCACCGCGTCTGCAGATCCGGACCTGATCAGGACCTGATCAGGACCTGAAACTCATGTGAACAGGCCCATAAAGTCACAATCATGCAGACACAGTCACATGAATGAAGTGCCTACACAAGCCCTTGTCTGTCATCAGGCACAGCAGGCCTATGCCTATGGGAGAGAGAGGCATTGAAATATAGTCATCTTGTATAAAGGTTTTTTTAAACATTATTACAATGTTTTAGGTGAGGAAAGGCCATTTAAACAAGATGTTCCAAACAGAAAAGGCACCAGAGATTGTTTTCCCACTGGCTCCAGTGATATAAATTGGACTGTGCCTGTCAAAGCAGAGAGTACACAAAACAATGTCACCTGAGGCCTCATAACTGTCACAAAGACCCACATGTACTAATATTTGCTCCCTTCCTACTAAGCCCATCCTCTGTATGTGTCCCACGGCTGGCGCAGGAAGCTGCACTGTCATTTTATACACTTAGAACTAGTCCACAGAGGAGTGAGACATGCCAATTCATACATGACCTATTTTGTTTATATATTCAAGCAAAAATAAGTGGTCAAGATGAAGAAGACTTATGTAGAATTAACATTTTAGCTTTAGGTAAATTATACTAGCGATAAACTAGTGATTAGTGATTGCCAAATGAACTGTATTGTACTGGTTCTAAGCAGTAAGTCTGCAAAGGTATGCATCATTTTATACATAAATTACCTTCAATCAACCTCTGCTAATGTTAATCATTTTGGGTGGTGATGGTCTTTAAAATATGTCCATTTATTTTTATCTTCCGTTCTAAAGACAGAATAACCAACTGTTTACAGAAATGGTGTGTCTAAATGCATCTAGTGAATGTTTAATATGGCCTGAACTCGTGGCAAGCTGTTTCTGATGATCAGACACTGGAGAGTCAATGTGACCTTGTTTATTGTTTATTTAAATGACATATGTTGGTATGCATGCTTCTTACATTATGAAAGCATGCACAATATACAATAACAAAAACTATGCGTATATTATCAAATACATAAGGGAACAGTGGCGGACCTATGGAACAAAGGGCCCTGGTGCAAGATTTTTTCTTGGGCCCCCTTTCCCGCTACCAAAAGCGGATCTCACTGGCCCCCAACCCCTCCGGTGGTCTCTGCGCCGAAGGAGCTTACACTCTATTATCCCCCCACATTCTTGTATATAGCTCTGACATATACCGCAGTGCTGTACAGAGAACACTGAGCCAATCACATTATTGTCTGTACAGAGGAGCTTACACTCTAATGTCCCCCCACAGTCACACCAGTCTGTGTACAGAGGAGCTTACACTCTAATGTCCCCCCACAGTTACACACTATTATTATACAGTTATATAAGTCTGACCTGTACCGCAGTGCTGTACAGAGAACACTGAGCACACAGTGTGCAGGCTCTGGGCTTCCCCCCCTCCCCCTCACTAAGTCAGTTACTTACCTTACACACTGCTGTGCTGTCAGAGCCTGGCTCCATCCCGGCTACACTGTCTGAAGGGGGCGGGGCATGTGACACAGTGCCAGCATGAGGAGAGGGGAGATCCGGCAATGTGTCCTGTATACCGCCTGCATTGTATTCGGGGCATATACATTACAGGCAGTATATGGGCCCCCCGCAGCACCCCCCTACGCGACGGGACTGTCACTAACTCAGAGCCTCTGTTCTGCCAGGCCTGCTGCATGCCAGCGCGACATGCATTAGAGAGATCCTGCCCACAGCCCAGTTGGCACCTGTCAGTGGGCCCCCCCTAGCCTTGGGCCCTGGGGCGGCCGCACCGCCGGTAGGTCCGCCCCTGATGAGGAATTGGAGTTTGGTTAGAGATTACTTATTCTAAGAAGATACATGTTTCTCAAAGAACAATTGCACAAAACAAAAATATAATTGTACTACTAGAGCATAACAAGTTAGACATGTGCACCAGCAAAAAATTTGTTTTTCGTTTAGTTTAGTTTTTATTCGGATTTTGCATATTTCGTTTTTCGGATTCGGGTCCGGAATTGAATTCGTTTCGGGATTCGGATTCGGACGAACTTCGTTAGAGGTAGTCCGGTCGAAATTTAGTTTATTGGACGGCATTTTGTTGCAGCAAAGTGACATTAGAAATTTTTTTTTCCAGCTCTGCGTCTTCCCTGCTCGCTGCCTAGACCCGGTGGCACATACAGCCGCAAAACTTCTTCCTGGACCCGCTGGCCGGGCCGCGTCTCTCTTGGCCCCGGCCACACCTCCTCTTTCATCCGGCAGCTCGCTGCCAGGCCGCACTAGCAGCCCCCTGATTATGCAGCCCAGGCTGGCTGATTTTATCCGCCCTTTGCCGGCTTTCCTCTTTGCAGGGGGGACGAAAAATGCTGCCCCCCTGCGAAGTGCCACTCCAGGCAAACGCCTTGTTTGCCTCGTGGTAAATACGCCCCTGCTTCTAGGTCTAGAACATTTGATGTTCTAAAGCTATAAAAGTTACTTAGCCAGCAAACGATTTACTGATCTGAAGTACAGGTCAGGATGTTCTTTTATACTCATTGGTGGTTCAAATGAAATTGGGTAAACCAAAGTGTAAATGAGAAAACTCTGTCAATTGTTCATTTTTATAAACATGGGCCAGGTTTATAAAATGTTCATTTTTATAAACCTGCAAAGAGACAGGAAGACATCTCTTCAACACGTTGACTCAAGTTCTTCAACACGTTGACTGGTAAAAGTCGAAAAGTAGAGAAAGGACTGGTGCCTGCTTTTCCAACAAATTGTAGAAGTGCAGTAATCTGCTATTCCCGTAAGCTGAAATGATTGTCAAGATTCTGTCACCACTGGGCTATATACAGGGGTGTATCTACTGCAAGGCAAACAAGGCATTTGCCTAGGGCGGCACTTTCCAGGGGGGCGCCAAAAAATGCTGCCCCCAAACCAGTTAGGTGAGAGAAAATAAATTATATTATAAATTATTCATAAATTACTGCCAGTGCTCCTGAACCTGGTGCTTCTTTGACTGGGGGATCAACGTGTCCACCTATGCCGCCTATTCCTACATGTATGCTGCAGCTCCTTCCTCTTCCTAGTCAATGTGCTGTGCAATGTAATGGTGTGTGTGACCAGATTGGGCTCCAGAATGTTAAAAGTATTAATATGCTAAAAATCATAGTTTAATCTGACACTAATAGAGAATAAGCAGTAAAAGGTTAGTCTCCATTTATTTCCAAATCTCTGTTTAGTTAAAAAAAAATCTTCGAAAAACTACAAGTACTTAAAATGTTAGGGATGTTGGTACTGATTATACCTGTTAGTAGTGTAACATTTTCTATCTAATTCTTGGACAGTTGTGAAGACAATTTGGACAATGTCATAAATTTTACATGGTTTGCTCATGTCTGCATGTAAGTCTACTGGGAATACAGGAAATGGTAAAAGAACAGTTAAAGGAAAAATCTAATTTCATTACCATTCCATCAAAACAAATGACCTGATAGACTGATTTGAATTCAAGAGACTAAACATTTGACTGCAGTCTCATTCATGTCATAGGAGACAGGCATCTGCCAGACATTGTGGCAGGGTCTTGTGAAATCCAAGGCTGTATTTATCATCCAAGAAAAATTGGCACGGGCCCAGGAAAGCATTGTTTAGGAGGACATTTAACAGCTTCAAAACCTTTCAAAAGTCTTTCAACATACATCAGTTTTACTGTCTGAATAAGCCCAGGCATGTTTTTAGACAGGCTGCACTACCTCAAAATGAACCCACCATGCACCTCATGTAAAAGGGGGCAGTATGGGCACAGGTAAGCTAAAAAAAAAAAGGGGGGTACCGAGCACTACATATTCAACCAGAATGAACTTCGATGTAAACAGTCATGTATCATGTCTGGCCATGGCTCAATGCTCAATGCTAAGCATGATTATGATGTAGTCTGCACAACTGCAGGTGCTTTTACTAGGCCAAGATGAGCTCCAGGACTTGCAAAGTTTGGAGGGAGTCACTGTAGGTCTGAATAGGTCCTCATACTGTCCACACTGTCCAATTATTAGTTTGTGGGAGTCACTGCACAGCCACAATTAGCATGTCCCATGGTTGTAGAATAACCCCTGCACAGTGATAATGTACGAACGACCAATCATAAGCACTTTTGCTCCAACACATGCAATCCCCTTATGAACTAGAGCAATTTTTACATTTTCCCCATAGGCCTATTAATTCATCAGTTATATTGAAGTTATTTAGGATACCAAACTGATACATACAGTGTATCTTTTTTTCAAAATACAAAAATGCTTTAAAACAACTACTGGCACAGTGGATAATGCAGTTAAAGTGACATTAAACCCGCAGATTTTTTAACATAAACCAATACTGTAATGTGTGCCTTACTGTAATCCAAACCTAGTTTCCCTTCTCTTTGCTGCTCTTCCTTTTAAATCCGTCTCTCTTCTCATGCTGGGGGAGAACTTCCCTTTGCAGCTGAGTGCCTCTTCCTGTAGTGCTGGCTCAGGTTGTGAACCTGCACACAGACACCATGTATCCATTCCAGAGACAAGGCAGTCTGCTGCAAAACAGAAGTTCTGCTCCGCATGAGAACAGATACAGATTTAAAAGGAAGAGCAGCTAAGAGAAGGGAAACAGCCAAGGGTTACAGTAAGGCACACATTACAGTATTGTTTTATGTTAAAAAATCTGAGGGTTTAATGTCACTTCAAGTGCAAATTTTATTCTGTGATGTGTCCAATTTAAAATGACACAAAAATTATGTTTCTGGTACAAAGCTTGGTGAATTAATTAAAATGAATGGGTTTTTTAAATTTATTTTGTGTTTCACAACTCTGCATCCCAGTACTGGCCCTCTTCCAGGTTGAATGTTGGCTAGTGTCATTTAACCCACTATCTAGAGCCCAGGTTGTCAGGGATAACCTAATGATGTGGTGTCAGTAGCTGCAGCAGATGATCTATCAACAGCTGAGGAAATATTAGGAGGAAGAGAACCCATCACGTGCAACAAAGTGTGTACTTTAGGGGGGCACAACAATTAGGTGGTTTGGCTATAATACAACACAAATAAATACAAGAAATAATAAATAGTTTAGATATAAGTAGTAAAAAAAATTGCTAAAGGGAAAATAGGAGGGAAGGATCAATCAGGGCTCATTAGGGTAATTAAAGGGTTAAACAGGAACTTTGTATTACTCTGTTTTTGCTGACATTATGTGAAATTCAACTAGTTCATATACACGGAAACAACAGTATTGTTACAATATCTTGACCAATATAGGCGGCAAACGCGGTTTGCTGGGTTGATTTGACGCTGTCTACTCTACTGTCTACCTGCAACAAAGATTTGTCTGGTGATTTAGCTGGGTTCAGCTGCCATGGCAAGGGAGGAAGAACAGGGTGTACATCTAGCACAGCATTCCTCAACCTTTTTCCAGTCATGGCATGGTAAAAAATTGCGTGGTTCCCTCCCTTCAAAGCAATACCATACCCTTACCCTAGCCAAGGGTCTGGTATGGATTTTAAGGGGGGACTTCAGACCAAAAAAACCCGAGCAACATGGAGTTTCCCCTTTACATCAGTGTCCCCCATTCACATCAGGAACCCGCTTCACATCAGAGCCCCCCTGCTTTAGTGGGCATTTGAAGGCACCCCTGATAAAGCCAGAAGGCACTCCTGGGTGCCACTGGTTGAGAAAGGCTGATCTAGGATATAAACACTGTAAGGATAATACAGAACAAGAATCACCAGATGCCAGGGAGATTATAGGTACTAAAACAGTAGCTGGTAGCAGGGGCATAACTAGAAATCCCAGGGCCCCATAGCAAAATTTTGTATGCACCCCCCGCCCCCATTTTAATAGAAATACGCTGATCAGCACGTTTTTGAGTGTTTTTAATTGCGTTTCAGCGCTGAAACGCGACTAAAAACAGCCAAAAATGCTCTTTAAAAAATCATGCGGAAACCACAGTGAAATGCTTCCGCCCTAGTGGGAATGGCGCCTGGATGAGGCCTAACACTTTACTTTAATACTGCCACACCAATGAGAGGCTAAGGAAAGGGGGATTATAAAAAAAAAATGAAGGATCGCTAAACTGTAAATAAGCGATTTATGTTATAAATGGTTTTTGCGCTGTGTTGGTGTTTGTGTTATGATAAAATGATACAGGCGTATAATTAATTACAACACAAGGTATCACAACGCACGGCAATGCGTCACAAAGCTTTGACATGGCCTGCCACAGTTAAATTAATGTTTGTTTTACAAAAGAAAAAAATCATGCACTGCGATGCGTTCTAAAAACGCACTGCAGCGCATGTTCCTGGTGTACACCACAATATGGTGCACGTGTATGTTATGTGTGTGGGGGGAGGGGGGGTTGTGCTTTTTTTTTTTTTACACATTATTAATTTATTTTTTAATTATTATTTATGATTTTTTTACTGTTGGGGGGGGTGGGCTTTAGGAAAATAGAAAAAGACATTGAGGACACAGAGTCCTCAATGTTTTTTTCTGCATCCTCAGCACTCAGTGAATGGGAAGCACTCAGTACAGAGGCTTCCCATTCATTCACAAACTGCTGATAGTAAGATATTTACTATCAAGCAGATTCTGAATGGGGAAATGCCTGTGTACTGAGTGCTTCTGTCCATTGAGAAATTCATTAATGAACAGGAGGTTATGTGAGGAGAGCGAAGCCGGAGGTTATGTGAGCAGAGCCGTCCATTTTTTTTCCGGATCCCCGCTGCCCCAGCCCATACAAGCAGGGGATAACAGCGGGGATCCGGGCCCCCCAGTGCCGCGGGCCCCATAGCGACAGCATCGGTCGCTATGGTGGTAGTTCCGCCACTGGCTGGTAGGGAGAATTAGAGCCCAAAAACCACTGGACCCCAGGAGCAATATGGGTACAAACAGAGGCTGACTGACAACACATTGGCCCCCGGGCTATATGAGCATATACATTTCTGCACCCCCTGCATATATCTTCCTACACTGTTTATCTCTGCACCTCCTGCATTCTACTTCCTACACTGTTCACCTCCCCACCCCTCTTCCTACACTGTTCACCTCTGAACCTTCTGCATCCCTTCTCCTCCACTGTTTATCTCTGCACCCCCTGCATCCCACTTCCAACACTTCACATTGGCACCCCTGCATCCCTCTTCCTACACTGTTCACCTCTACAGCCCCTGCATCCCTCTTCCTACACTGCCCACCTCTGCACACCCTGCACCCCTCTTCCTACACTGTTCACCTCTGCACCCCCTGCATCCCTCTTCCTACACTGCTCACATCTGCACTCCCTGCATCCCTCTTCTGACACTGCTCACATCTGCACCCCTGCTTCTCTCTTCCTACACTGCTTACCTCTGCACACCCTGTAACCCTTTTGTAATGCTTCTCACATCTGCGCCCCCTTTCCTACACTATCCACCTCTGAAACCCTGCCAGGGGGGAGCAGAGGTGAGCACTGTAGGAAGAGGGATGCAGGGGGTACAGAAGTTAACAGTATTGGAAGAGGGTTTAATGGCTGCCACCCTCTTCCAATACCGTTAACTTCCACACCCTATACATCCAATGATCCTACACTGATGACCTCCCCCCTCCCCTGATCTCTGTTAAGCTCTCACCCCCTGCAGCTTACCTAATGGTCGGACTCCCGCTCCTGATACTATGGACTGTGGGTGGTGCAGAGGGCGGAGCCATGTGTGCTGAAAGTCTCCGGTCCTTTCTGATCAGCACAGCCCAGATGAGCAGAAGGGACTCTGATAAGTATGCACAGCAGATGGTCCTGCCCACTAGCTATGGTAGCAAGCTCATTTACAGGCTCCTCTTCTTGTATGCAGAGGAGCCCAGGTCACTGTAGGGAAGGAGGGGAGGAGCCTGCCAATCAACTGGCTACCATGGCAAGTGGGCAGCACCAGCCTCCTTCACTAGAGACAGGCGGTGCTGGGTTCAGGCTCCCGCTGCTGACTTGATGGGGCCTGACTGGTACAGGAGGGCTGCCTGTTCCATCCTGTCGGTGGCTCTAGCCTGCTGGCCACGGGCCCATAGACACTGCCGGAGTGCCCAAATGGTCAGTCCGCCCCTGGGTACAAGTAGCATTAGTTGTCAGGAAGAATATGGGTACAAAAACTACTAGATACTACTACTTGAAGAGAGAATATAAAAATCATTAGACATCAGAGAGAATAAAGGCACAAGGATTTTAGACCCTTTTTATTTCGGTAATCTCTAATAATATATTTTTTAATATTTATGTTATATTTTTAATTTCTAATAATACATTTTTTCAATATAACTAGCTATAATGTTTAAAATTAATAAAGAATTCGCTATATGTCTGGTAATCTGCTCGTCCTGCAACAAATTGTTAAAAGAGAAGCACACTAACTTGTTAATTTGTCACATGGTAGTGGTGTACCAGATTCAAACCTGCTTAAGGTGCCCATACACTGCACGATTCTTCTCGTATGAGAATCGCGGGAAATCCCGCGATCGTACGAGAATCGTGCAGTGTATGGAAGGCGTGCGACCGTTTCTAATGTACGGTCGCACGACTTTTGTATTTCGAGCATGTTGGGAAACCAGCCGAGAATTGTACGATTTTCTGCTGGTTTTTAACATGATCAAGAGATGACTGCCGAACGGGCCGGTGTGCGCACGCGCACACTGCCCGTTCAGCATTGCAGTAATCGGAAGCCCGCCCCTCAGGGGGACGGGCTTGCGATGATTGCAAGTACGATCTGCCTGTCCAAGTTGGGCAGATCGTACGTTTTTTAAAGTACTTTACAACCCTCGCAAGACAAAAGTCTTGCGAGGGTTGTAAAGTGTATGGACACCTTTACTCTGGTGGAGGTAATCTTCTGCTGGGATCATCCTAAAGTTTCTCCTCCTCCTCTCCTTGCTGCACCTGGCTGCTATCTATACACATCCCTTCTCTCCTCTCCTTGCTGCAGTGCTGATACTCGCTGCTACCCCTACTCACTACAGTATTTACACCACTATGGCAATGGTGTATATTTTAGAAATGTTTTTAGGTTTAAAGTGCTTAATTTTGAAGCATGGAATAAGACATTTATAGAAACTGTCGCATAGCACTTTTAACGTGATTTGGCCGACGCAACACCACATACAACTTGTCCTATGACACGGTTAATTTAGCACGTGGAAAATGAGCCGATATTTACACCACTAAAATGACCTATTTCCAATTGAATATATTCACAATTAATTCAAGGCCATCACACAGACAATACATACTCATATTGTTTAAGAATGCAGTCAGGAATGTTCACTGAGTTCTGTGTCTAGCACATGCAACATACTGAACTGTCTTTAGCACGTGAAGAGCCCCCTGCAGTCATTTTGAACACTCTGGGGACTCCAGGTTTCTGAGCACTCTAACAGCTGTTAAGTTATTGCAACTGGAGGATTTTAAGCGATGTCATCAGCCTAAAACAGCTGCATGTAAAATAGGAAGCCTTAAGTAATGTATATTGTAAAACAAAAAAAAGAAACGTATAACCAAATCGAATTGTAGCTTTGACAGTTTGAGTAAAACAGGACCTGTTTATATGGATTTTAAATCCCTGTTGAAAAAACACTTCTGAGTTGTTGTTCTTACTGTTTACCAGCAGAGGGAGCGTCTGCAGCCAGAAGCAAAAGCTCTACGTTTAATTCCAGCAAAATTGTAAAGGAAAACTTTCCTTAAAGGACAAGTAAAGCCATTTTTCTTTTTTGGCTCTGCTTCCGTTTTGGGTCACATGAGAACATTTACTAATGTACTCTTGTGACCCAAAGTCAGCAGTTGCCATTGGTTAAAATTAACAGCCAGAAATTAGCATTTTCTAGAAGGAAGTGAACAATGTTCGATTTTACTCTTATGACAGATTTTCATAAATGTGAAAATGATCATCTCTGTCTTTTCTCTAACTGCATGCTTGTTCCACCTCGGTCCTTTCACCTATAGTTTTAGTATGGGTCACAGGAGTACATTTACTAATGTACTCCTGCCACCCAAAATCAACAGTTAGTGGGCTTCTGCCTGCTATAAATTGACAAGGCACAGTTGTGCTGCAGTCAAAAAGCATCCTAACAGTATTGATGGGATCCACCCTCGCTGCCTGACAATTGGCTCTGCCTCTCTGTGCGTGGGTGAGAGCCAGCCGTGGCTCTCCCCTCCCCTCTCAGTGAGTGCTGGAGAAACAGAGAGGGGAGGGGGAAATCCCTGCAGGGAGTGGTGACTGACAGTCACTGCCCTCAGCTAGGAGCAGAGACTGCGAGCTGACTATTCATTGGTCACGTGATCGGTCAGCTCTTGGGTTTAGAGCATGCAGTGTTGCACACCAACTCTAAGTATTGTTAAGAGAATGTTTTACTCTCCCCATAATTCTCCTTTAAGGAAAAAAAAAAAGGAGGGACAGCCAATGTTAACCTACTCAAAAATGCCTTTAAGAGTCCCTGATTCAGAACAAGCATGGAGCAAGCAAAGTCAGGGTAAAGTGAAAACTCTTGATCTGCATGCTTATACCAGGCCAGTGCCTCTGAAAGTATTAAAGCCACTATATGAATATAACAGCGAGGCAACTGGCATTCTCAGAAGGAAAGGCCAGCCTTTAAAGTAATCCTATAATGACAGATACACTGTCCTATCTGAAAAAGCAAGCTGTTATCATTGCTAACCCTCAAACTTTGAGGCACTGACCTGGAACAAGTATGCAGATTAATATTTTTGACTTTCCTGAACTGCTTACTTGTTCCAGGTGAAACAATTTTGAAGCCATTGGTTAAGAACAGCAGCCAGGAAACTGGTATTTTTGGAAGGAAGTGAAGATTTGTAGAATTTTCAACTTACACAGATGTGGAAATGATCATCTAGGTTCATGATCTGCTGATCATTTCTTTACTGAAATAACTGAAAAGAGGAAGTGTTTGTTTCTATAGCATTGGCTTACAGAATGGGTGTTGCTTGCCCTTGCACATAGGGCATGTGCTCTACATATATAACTGCTGGTGCCTTGGGTCTGCCGCATCCCTCTTACACAACTGGAGACCAGGACTATCAAGCATGGGAACAGAAGCGCAAGGATGTAGATAACTTTGCTTGTGCGAGCTACTGAAAACTAACTCCAGTGTTGGTTCCCATAAACACACTTTACAAGAGTTCATATTGTGGTCATACCCAGACCACTAAGTGGCACATTTAGGCTCCATTCACACCTACATTTTAGGTGCGATTAGGGATTCCTGCATCATGAATGTGCGATATCCTGCAGCAGGAACCCCTATGCTGCTGTTTACAAGCGGCAGCTGTCAACCATTCAAGTTAATTCACGGGTGACAGCCACTGCATTTGAACACTGGCACACCGCATGTTGATTTCTAACCACATGCAATCGTATCACATACGAATACATGCGGTGTGGCGGTGTTCAAATGCAGCAGCTATCACCTGATCATTAATTTGAATCCCTTAAATGCTGTTTACAAGTGGCAGCCATCACCCATTCAAATTAATGATCAGGTGATAGCTGCTGCATTTGAACACCGCCACACTGCATGTATTCGTATGTGATACGATTGCATGCAGTTAGGAATCAACATGCGGTGTGCCAGCATTCAAATGCAGTGGCTGTCACCCTTGAATTAACTTGAATGGGTGACAGCTGCCGCTTATAAACAGCAGCATAAGGCTTCCTGCTGCAGGAAATTGCAAGTTCCTGATGCAGAAATCCCTAATCACAGCTAAAATATAGGTGTGAATGGAGCCGTAGGATCCTGTTAATGCCCTTGGCTTTGATTCCATGTAAGGGGCAACAGTTGGTGATGTTTTGCTGCTGTAGTAGTTGGTGGGTGAATTATTTCACTACTATCCACCCATAACTGAAAAATAACTAGGCTAACTCTTCAAACCATGAACATACAAGATATCCATGAATGGAGGCTTGTTAAACAAGTAAGGATTTTTTGCATAGTTTTTTTTTGTCTGGAGCTGTGCCTTGGATTAATTTATTACACAAGCGTTACCCAGTTCAATATATGCATGATTGCCTCAGTTAGAAAAAAATACACCCAGATTTAGCATTAAAGTATTGCATACTGTACATACTTCTCAGAAGATATATGTTTCATATTATATTTCTTAAATTCCAGATGGGATAAGTGTATAAAAAAAAAATCACATGTAGAATTATAAGTATGAAAGGGCCTTTCTGTTTTCTAAAAAGAATTGGGCTTAGCCGAGCCACTGAATAACAGAAGAAACATCCTGCTTCTCCTATGGAATGAAGCCGTCATGTAACTGTACATCGCTTTGTATAGAAAAAAAGATTTTATTAATAGCAAATTATATGTCTCCCTTGTATTCTGCAAAATAGGCTACTGTTTTCTTTTTTGAATGGAAAAATACAATGGCCTTATTTTTCCGGAACCCCTCCAGGGAGACATAATATATGGAACAGAAAGGTTCATTAACTACTAAAATCGGATTATGCAAAAAATGAACATACATTGAATTGGAAAAACAGTTAAGTCACGACACAGGAATCCAAAATGGAAAAGCAATTAACACTCCACGTAAACTTTTATTTTATGGTTAATATCTCTATTATAAACGCAGTGGTACAATTTGAGTTATGGGAGACGGATTACACTGCAGATAAAGCATGGTGGCAGCTTTTATATTGAATCGGCCACATATGAAGCCAGACCACGATGTTGTAAAGCGCACTGAGATACGTGAAACTGGGTGCTGGTTTAAGGAACGAAAAATATATTGCTAGCATTTTTCGACACAGGGCTATCTATGCCAAAAGAAATAAAGATGGAATCCCTGATCCATGAACTTAAGCTGGCCATACACCTATAGGATTATCTGGAGATTTTCTAAGGTCCGATGGAAAAAGTGCAACAGATTCCTCCATCTACGCTGAACTGTGTGGATGAAGGAATCACCCACTGGGCCAAGCTTCAGTATCTTGCTAGTCGGCCGTGCTGGCTATAAAAACACCTGCACAATGCCTGCATCCAAACAGATTGTTCAGGTATTTTGACAGCCAGCGGGCCGACTAGCAAGACCATTCAAACTAAAGGACACTTGTAGAGTGAAGGAAAGAAGAGCATGTTCTACCGGGGAGGCATCAAAGCAGACCTATTGCTTTGCCCTGCATGGGTAAAGCACTGGTTTGTTTTCAACTGTACCTTAAACTAACCCCTAATACTAAATGAACCTCTGAAATGCCACATTTACCTTGCTGGGCACCAAAATCATCTGTGTTTTAAGTTCCACCTCTCACCTCCTCTAACAGCTCCCAGATCTTAATGCCAATAAAAGATTACACTTTTTAAATCCATAATGTGATTGATCAATAATAAAAAGTAAAAGCATTTATTATATTTTCTTAGAGGCAGGCTGTTAAAGACTAATTCCGCTTTGTCCAAAAATTAATACATGTACCCACACTGAGTAAAAAATAATGTGTATTTATCATTTTTTGCAATGAGTGGAAATCCCTCTAAAGAGAGGCAAGATACTGAAGCTTGGCCCAGCGGGAGATTCCTCCATCCACACAGTTCAGCGTAGATGGAGGAATCTGTTGTGCTTTTTCCATCTGACCATAGAAAATCTGCAGATAATTGTAAGGTGTATGGCCAGCTTAAATCACTACTTTTATGCTGTTGCTTAATGCACATGCTACAAACGTTTTGCATTGGAGCAGAAACACTTTATTCACATTTCAGAAACACTGTATCCCCTAGAAGAGCAATCATACTTATGTGCCAGAAACATTGTGCACACACCAGAAATAATGGGGTTGATGTACTAAATGCAAATTGGCTATAAGAATAAGATAATTTGCACATTGCAGAGGAATTTTCTCAGCTTAATGAATGTGGTGGAAAATCACTTTGTAAAGAATACCCAATCAAATGCAAGGCAAATAAAAAACAACATTTTTGCTTGCACATGATTGAATGATAGATATCAGTAGAGCTTCGTCTCTTTCACAAAGCTAAGGGAAAATTGCCTTGCAAAGTGAACAGCCTATGTGCCTTTAGTAAATCAACCCCATTGCATCCATATGTATTTAACAAATTGGACAAATAACTTTTCTTCTTGAAAGCCCAAATGGAGCCTTGATTACACCACTCTAAGGGTTTTAATTACATCTGTCTCCCTGTTGCGGGGAACCTCCTCAGTTAGACCCAGAGCAAAAAAAAAAAAATTGTCGGAGGGCATACATGGCAAGGTGAATAGGGATACAAGGAGCCCAGGGGTTAAATATTTGTTATTGCTGTCGATGTCCAGGTTGGAAGCTTTGTTAGATTAGAGAGCACGCTATACACAGCGGCCTTGAGGGGGCAGTGTGGCTTCCGCACAGATTTGCCGCAATATATGCTACTAACACCTCTACATTTGGTGTTTAAAGAGGGCTGGCTATTTCTGCTTTAGATGTATACGATGCCACCGCTGGATACGCACTGACTTTAAGCGACAATGCAGGACAGGATGTTGAATGTTTGTTAACAATACAAACCTGAAAGGTGTTCAATTCCCTCTCCGTTATTTCAAAACTTTAACTAGGTATGAAGCCAGATCTAAGAGAGGGAGGGGTAATAGGGAGCAAATATAGATGCATTTTCTGATTAAAAAAATTGCAGATCAAACATACAGGAAGAATAAAAAAGGAAAACAAACAGGAAAAGTGCCATTTAAAGTGGAACTCCAGGATTTTAAAAAGTTAACCCCTGAAGTGGGGCTACCCCCACACTGCAAGACTTAACTGCTTTTTTTGTCTAGGGATCTAAAATAAAGAAGA
The DNA here is from genome assembly GCF_000935625.1 of Nanorana parkeri. Lineage (NCBI taxonomy): Eukaryota > Metazoa > Chordata > Amphibia > Anura > Dicroglossidae > Nanorana > Nanorana parkeri. The sequence goes on from NW_017306304.1 coordinate 2,631,671, forward strand.
AATACCCGATCCTTGGTCCAGTCTGACCTCTTCTCCCCTGGGCTCCAGCAGTCTAAGGACCCATTACATCATGTGCAGGTCCATTTAACGTGAGGACGCAAAGGGACTAACCACAGACGGCTTAGCAGAGGAGGAGAGAGGTAAGCAGTCACTGCCATAGGACCGCGGATCAGGTGAGTATTTCTATTTTTACCCCTAGAAAAAAAACTTTAAAAAAGTTTGTAGTCCTTCTTTGTAAGCAAAGATGATAGATATATGTTCAAAGATGTTAGTGTAGTAAAGACAGGTTTCCAACCAAGAACACCCATGTGTAGCAATTAAAATAATATCTTAATTGGGAATGAAAAGAAAATATAAGAACATAGAGCTGAATAATTTGGAGAACTGTTAAACACACATGAATCAGAGGCGTAACTAGAAACCTCAGGGCCCTGGTGCAAGAAACCATTAAAGCCCCCCCCCCCCCTAAAAACAAAACAAACAAACATGATTTTGACCGGTTTTTTTTTCAAACCGGTTTGAAAGGGTTTTTTTTATGTGTCAGAGGGGAGAGCGGGTACAAGCAGTCGGTGATCAGTGATCGTTGTAAGGGGGCACTTCTCCACTGTCCACTAATGTAAGAGGACACTTCTCCACTGTCCACCAATGTAAGGGGGCACTTCTCCACTGTCCACCAATGTAAAGTGGCACTTCTCCACTGTCCACCAATGTAAAGGGGCACTTCTCCACTGTCCGCCAATGTAAGGGGGCACTTCTCCACTGTCCACTATTGTAAGGGGGCACTTCCCCACTGTCCACCAATATAAGGGGACACTTCTCCACTGTCCACTAATGTAAGGAGGCACTTCTCCACTGTACACCAATGTAAGGGGGCACTTTTTCCACTTACCAACAATGTAAAAGGCACTTCACCATTGGATGCTTTATCCTAACTTTTTGTTCTGGTGAGGACTCTAAAAGTTTCCATTTTCACATACATTCTATTTTGGTGGCAATGGTCACCAGGATAAATAGAGGGGTGAATCTCCCCAATGGAGACACAGGCACAGAGGGTCTATCTTTTTTTATAGACACATCTTCCAGGGTTTAGTTCCTCTTTAAAATGTTTTTCCCCACATTACTATTTAACTGTAGGTAACATGTGCTCTCCCTCTCTTAGGGTTTTGCCCTTTGCTGCAGTACCTTCCCTATATTAACCAACAGACCAATAAGAGAATGCCTTGGTATCTGCAGATGAAGCTTGGTATACTGCATTTTCATACCTTCCAAACTTTTGCTATGGGAAAGAGGGACACCTTTTAGCACAAAGTATGTAGGCAAAGGACACACCTCTGCCACATCTCCTAGTTATGCAGACCATGAAAAATGAATGTACAATTTATGTGTAGCGATCACCCCCGAAGGAGCCGCTGAATGATTGGCTACTTCTGTTTCACCTCTGTGATACACCTCAAGCAATGGATCCACAGCACACCAGCACACCTTTAAAGGGTTTGGCATCAGATTTGCTGACAAAAACTGATATGACTAACTATAAGGATAACATCAACAATCATATAAAATAATAGGTAGCAACAGACTTAAGGCACTCTGCAACTCAGTAACTGCAGCTATTTGCTGTCAGCCCTGATGTAAGAGAGGCCAATTGTCTCCAAAGGCTTTCCCCTGAATGGGGTGTATGTCCTACATATGATTGGTTAAACCCACAAATATTTTTTTATAACCTCAACTCTTCCTTTATTCTACTTTCTCAAGATAGCAAATGCAATCAATTGGAGGTTGAATAAAAGGGTTAGTGTTGCAAATCACTTTGGGCAGTTAAACAAATTTTTATTGAACTCTATAGTTTAGAAATAGAGACAACTAACAATAAAAGGAATGGAGGGATTTGATTCCAGAAGAGGGACAGTCCTTTCAAATTAGGGACAGGGTAGCTTTGCACTATCAAGTTTATTCTATAAACAGAACAAATGGCAACAACGATGTAAAGAGGACAGTAACCCGTCCTATAGCAGTCAACTGTGTCATTTTAACTAAAGTTGCTTCTGGCTGAGACAGAGAGATTATATTTGAATTTCCCCTTCTAAAATCCTGCCAATGCCAGGGGTGGGTGGTAATAATTATTTTGGCGCAAACCGTATCCATTATTATAACTCCACTCCCTTCTCCGCCCTGGTCCCACTCCCATGGGGTTACAGTTTATGGATACAGAGGTCTGGGTCAGGAAGGGCGGGGGGGGGGTGGAGGGGTGGATGATGGAGACAGGAGGCTTGTGGGGGCTCATCAGTAGAATCCCAGTACCCAATTAATATTACCCTGCTGATGCCCCATAAAAAGGCTGCACCTATCCCCTGAAAATTGCACATGCGGTACTGCACAGGACAAGCAGTACCGCATATATGTGATACATACATAAAAGTGGCAGGTGGGGGCAGGGAAGAAGCAGGGGGCCTTTGGGTTGTACTTGCCCCATGGGTCAAAAGTTGGCAGTCAGCCCTTGGCCATCGATCAGAGT
>NW_017306304.1:2634223-2648364 GCF_000935625.1 Nanorana parkeri
GTGAAGGCTTGGTTTCTGCACTTTGCTATATACCTCATGGTCACCTTACTCACAGTACAATTTTGCAGAAAACTGTTTTTTGTGCTACCTGCTGTTACTTTTAGCTCTGTTGTAATATAGCAGTGCACTTTCAACAGAACATAGTGCCAGTCAAGAAAAGACAATACATCTTTTGGCAAAATATATTTATGACATACACTTGCACCTCTACCTTTGCAGCACTGCATGTAATGTATATTTTGTAGCCTGCCCATAGACATTAGAGAGAGAGCTGTTAGATAAGCAGGCATGATCAATCTTCTCTCAGGGCAGCACATTTTTCCAGGGACTGCAGAGGGCTCCATAAACTTGTAAGGTTTTCTAACCTTCTTGATCAATGTTCCCCCCAAGAGCTGTCACTCAGCAGGCTCCTGCCTCCAACAATAGATATAAGACTACAGTCCGATCTGGCTGAAAACATACAGATCAGGCAGCTAACATTTCCTATCTATATGTTGCTTTATTTAACTGAGCAACAACTGTAAAGTAAGACATAAAAACCAAACAGAATTCAACTTTCATTGTTCTGCCTAAAGTGAACTAAAATGTAATTTGTTCATATAGTTAACACACTTTGCCCATTACCATTGCTTTATAAAAGTATGGATCAGCTGAGCAGTGGACAATACTTGTAAGGTTCAAAAACACATACAATGGGAATCTCTACCCCAGCAGCCTCTGAGTTTCTGTGTATCGCTTCCCCGGACCTGCATGCAATGTAAGTGGTGACACCTGCAGCAGAAAGGGATAAAAAAAAATAATAATATCACTTGAACCATTCGTTTAATGTAAATAATCTCATAATGTGTTAAAACCTTGTATCTACGTGTAGTATGATGTATGATATGAAAGTGATATTATATTATATATGATACGATACTGTATTTGTTCTGGGAGAACCCACATTTGCTAATCACATACTTGGTCTCTGCTTCCTGCTTTGCATTGCGACACAAGAGTTTTGCGTTACTGCTCCTTCTCACATATTATAGTAGATCTAAAGCAGCCTTTCTCAAACTGGACGCCGTAGCACCCTGTGGTGCCTTCTGCTTCCTCAGGGAAGCCTTGACATCTTTGCACATAATTGTGCCTTACCTTAGTGCAGGCACAAAGTGGGAACTCTGATTTGACAAGTAGGCCCTTAGTGTGAAAGGGGAGACTCTGATGTGAAAGGAGGGGGCCCCTGCTGTAAAAGTCAGGATTATGACGAGAAAGGGGATTTTTTTACATGTTTATGCATTGTATTCCCCCTTTAAATTCATACCATACCCCTATCTGCTATAGGGGCTGGTATAGATTTTGGAGTTGCCAAGTGTAATTTGTTTGCATAGGGTGCTGTGACTGAAAAAAGGTTGAGAAACGCTGTGTGTAAATGTCATTTCAAAAATTGTTCAATCTTTTTAAATCTGCAGCTTTCATTAAAATAACACTTGTGATCCTGCCATGCCTTGTTCAGACACTTCTTGCTATGAAGTGACAATTGTCTTCCAACTGAGGTCCTGCATTGTCACACTGTCACATTCACCCCTGTCTTTGTAAAATACTATACTTTTAATTTCATTTTTCAAATGCATTTCCAAATATATAAAAAAAAATATATGCTGAAATATATTTCAAATATATATTTTCAAATATATGCCTTTGCAAAATATATTTTCATTTACATTTTTGAAATACATGTTAAAATATATTAGTGTCGGACAATATATTGTAAATATATGTCACATATATAAATGTATTTGCTAAATATATGTGAAATCTATTTCTCTTCCATGTGGGTTAGCACTGCCCCCTGCTGCAATTCTCTCCTAGGTGAGCATAACGGTAAATTATCCTCATGCAGCCTCCTAGGATACTGATGTTACATATTCCAGGAGGCTGCAGGAGGAGAATCCTTTCCTTTGATGTAAAAAGACCCAGGGCAGATCTCGCGCATGAAGATCTCGCGTGACATTGAATGATTACTTAATTTTTAATTTGTGAGAGAACATGAAGCAATTTTTTTTCCAAATTCTTTAAAACAGCGACCCTCCCCATTTATACCAGAATCGACCCCCACGCCAAAAAGAACACAAACAAAAAAAAGATGGTGGGGTCTCCCCTAAAATCCCTTACTGGACCCTTGATCCAAGTAACGATTGTGCATAATATCAGGCCACATGCCCTCAACATGAGGGGGGGAGAGTGCTTGTCCATGGGATTTGCTCCGCCCCTTTGCTTACATTCAGTGACAGTTCTCTTTCCCCTAATAGAATGTAGTCAAAAAGGCAGAGCAAGTCTCGTGACATCATGACTCGCTACACCCCTATGTTTACATTCAGGAGCAGAGCTGTCATTAACTTCAAAAGTTCATTGGGTTCAGACGTGGCAGTGGGGATTTTTTCTTTTGGTGAGTTGGTGGCTGTCGTCCTTTGTGATTGACATGGATCTACATCACTCAACGACGTGATTGACCTTGGGATTACATTAAACTATTTTATTTTTTTTAATTCGGATAAGCACCCCCTGCCCACAGACTCCCACAACCACCGGCCCAGGGTTATGGGGAAGAGGCCCTTGTCCTTATCAACATGAGGAAAAGGTGCTTTGCCAGGGGATCCTTGGTAAAGATAAATCTTCTTCATGGGGGCACGGACAGCAATAAAAGCCTAGAGAAAAAATTGGCAGCAATATGGGGCCGATTTATAAAGGGTTGCCCAGTGTATAATTCCTATTCTCCTCAGCTCTATCTAGTTGCACATTATAATACCCAATTGTTTTGTAAAATAAGTGCATTTCTTTTAACCTTTTATTAAACAGTCACTTTTTACTGCTCTTAGGTCTGTGTGCTGGGTTTTTATAAATGTGGTGCCTAGCAATGGCTGACACCTGATGACCCGGAAGTACTCAGCAGCTGTGTTCTTGCCTTGAGGAGAACCAGCTACAGCACTGCTCAGCCACTGGATCAGATCTGTGTCTTCCACCACAGGTGTTCTGGAATCTTTCTGCTCTCTCCATGTGCCGTTTATCCTGATAACAATCTTGGACCAGCAGCTGAGATCGGACTTCCATCTGATGTGTGACAGGTGAGATGTTTTTAAATATCCTTTAAGTCCATTTGTCTAACTAAACCAGGCTGCAGGATCAGTGCCTACATCTTCTCTGGATTAATCACCAGCATAACTGGAGCTCCTTTAACAATGTTAATATACAGTCCATAAACAATCGATCTAGTTGCGCAAGTTGATGGCTTCTATTAATAATCTTCATAGTGATCCAGGTGGAACAGCAAAGTGCTATACAATCTCTAATAGGGATGGGCTCAGTGTTCAAGTTGAAGAACTGTTCGACTCGAACATTGCGGGCCGGAATGCACTGGTGTGAACTAGCCCTTGTAGTGCACCAAGCACCAGTTTCCCATCCTACATTCTCTAATAACATTTTATAATAAGTCCTGCATCATGTCTGAAAGGCCAACAAGGAGAGGCAGACACTCCCATGCAGCTATAAGAGGGCAAGCAGCCCTGTGTCCACAGGCAAAAGTGGTGGTCTTGGACATGGTACATCCTCTGCAGGCAAGGAACGCTTTTCCTTTTTATCTGGTGCTGGCCGTCTTATTCAGCCACAACTTACAGAAGAGGTGGTGGAGTGGATAACTAAGCCATCCTCATCCTCTGCCATCCAGGCTCATACTAGTTTGCATTCCACCGCAGCTGCGAAAGCGGCCTATTGTGCCTTCTTGGTAACCAAAATAGTTGCGCTAGGATATGTGGCAGAAATAAAAAATTAAATTAAAAATAAAAAACCAAACATACAAAGGAAAATAAATAAAATGATAAAATATGACCAAAGAATCCAGCTGCAGCAATATCTATCAAGGTGATCAATTATAAACCGGTGTGCTGCGCTTGGTTTTGTGATGCGTGCTATGTTATGTGATGTTTGTGATACCACAGACTGAAAGCAGTGCAAGTGGTCGAATCCTACTTGCAACTATATGCAATCCAAAAGTGCGTATGTGCATAAATGTTAATAAATATACGTGTCATATAAATATGGTAAAAATACGGATATAAATACTAGATAGTTAAATGTGAACCAAATACGTTAATAGATTATTGATATATGTGCCATAAAGTGAAAATACAGTTGTGAGTAATAAGTTAATTGTAAAGATGGATCGCTCTAACAATCAACAACATTTGGCTAGAAAAACAATAATTTAGAAAAATCTAGCAAGTTTCAAAAAGGTATCTTTTAGTCGTAAAGACTTTATCAAAAAGGTATCTTTTTGATAAAGTCTTTACGACGAAACGCGTAAAAGGAGTGTGCTGTTTCCCCGCTGCCACCCTGGAGAGAGGCTATATATAAGTTGCTTATGCTGTTGTACCTATGGAAGTCTGTAAGTACAATCATTTTTAACTACTTGGTAAATAAAGCAATTTGCATCTGCACTTAGATCCTGTCTTCTCTCCTTTGGTCGGTCCCCCCCTCGGTTTTCTGGCTGATCCCTCCGGAGTGCTCTCCAGCCTTGGAGGTTGTCTAATTATCGCCGATGAGAGGAAGTGTAGCCTGACGGCAGGAGAGGACAGAGAAACTAACAGAGAAGTTGGTCCCCCCCTCGGCTTTCTGGCTGATCCCTCCGGAGTGCTCTCCAACCTTGGATGTTGTCTAATTATCGCCGACGAGAGGAAGTGGAGACTGACGGCAGGAGAGGACAGATAAACTAACAGAGAAGGTTTCCTTTCTTCCTTTTTTCTATTTTGCGGACGTATCAATAGAATTATAAACAAAAGACATTGGATTTTTAATACCATTTGGTAGAAATTAGACTATTGGTGTTACAACCCTCGTGTACACACTTTTACACTTTTCTATATATAATTTTTTTCACCTGTATTTATTCACTTTATACCAGTAGATGTGGTTTTATTTCGAAACTTGCTAGATTTTTCTAAATTATTGTTTTTCTAGCCAAATGTTGTTGATTGTTAGAGCGATCCATCTTTACAATTAACTTATTACTCACAACTGTATTTTCACTTTATGGCACATATATCAATAATCTATTAACGTATTTGGTTCACATTTAACTATCTAGTATTTATATCCGTATTTTTACCATATTTATATGACACGTATATTTATTAACATTTATGCACATACGCATTTTTGGATTGCATATAGTTGCAAGTAGGATTCGACCACTTGCACTGTTATTGTGCCTTCTTGTCCACAGCTACTCCTGCCGTAGCCCCGCCATCATGCACGGAGGAGTCAGCTGAATTATTTGCACATACTGTAGTGTCGGTCACATGCTGCTGGAGGATGCACAGCAATTACAATGCTCTCATGTTGGCTTTGAGGTTGAGGAAGGAAGTAACAGGAGTCTAGAGAGAGGGGGTTCCAATGATGGACAACAAATTGGCAGTCATGTTCCCCTAGCTGCAGCATACTGCCAGGTTGGCACCAGTGACGAGGTTATATAATTATAATTTTTTACAGCAGGGCCCATCCCTGCTCTCACCAAGATTAACTGTGAAGGGTTGCAGTGTGGAGGCACCAAAACCAAAGGCCCAATTTTTTCCACACCTGTGACAAGTATATATGATTTGAATATTTTACAGCATAGTCCAACCCTGCACTCGTCAAGAATAACTCTGAAAGGTTATAGTGTGAAGGCACGCCAACACCAAGGGCTTGTTCACATGATATCAGGTCCTGATCAGGTGCAGATCTGCAGACGCGGTGCTACTGATGCAGTGCATTTTTGACGCATTTTTGATGCGTTTTTGGTCCGGATGCTGACAGTTCATTTTTTTTTTTTAGCCGTGGGGCTGTCAGTATGCAGATTCTTCCTCTGAGGTCACTTCCGCCCTCTCGGAACATCTACTTCCCTTTGTGTATGTAAAGCAGGTGATCAGACATGTATCACATGTTTGCAGGCATGTTGATGGTGCTGGCTACAGCAATCTGCAGAGAACAAGCCCGCAGGAGCCGTCGTTATTGGGTACACCTGATCTTAAGGCTCCTGGACTCCAAGGGTCAGTTCTGGAGTTTGTATGAGGATTTGCGAGGTCACCCGGATAAATTTTTTTCCTTTACTCGTATGTCGTATGACATCATAAAAAGTGGAGCAAGAATACTATTTTTTTTTTTTTTGCTTAGCTGCATTGCGTTCTGTTTTCGTTGCGTTTTTGCCGCGTTCATGCGTTTCCGGACCGGACAAAATGTGACATGCAGTTTTTTTTCTGTCGTAAGCTGAACGGACTGCGCACGTGAGAACTGTAGCCCATAAAACACATAGGGATACATTGGGATGCATTTTAAGTGCAGGAGCATACGGATCAGGTCAGCACAGAAAACGGACGTCGTGTGAACAGGCCCTAAAGGCCCAATTTTAAAGCACCTGTTGTTACTTTCATCCAACGTCTGCAAAAGGACACCAGAATTTAGCCAAACAAAATCTCTAATCTTGTTCCGAGTGTCCTAAAATGTGGCCTCTTTATACAGGCTTAATCCTCCTGTCCCATCGCACTCCTGACCGGACAAAAACCCAAAATGTTATCTCAGTCAATAAACAGCATTGACTTTAATATCATGGAGTGCGAGTGACTACTTTCATCTATCTTTATACAGGCTGCCTCCCCAAGCAGTTGTTTACAAGACTGAGGGCCTGTTCACACGACGTCCGTTTTGTGTGCTGACCGGCTCCGTACGCTGTTGCACTCAAAATGCATCCCAATGTATGCCTATGTGTTTTATGCGCTCCAGTTCTCACGTGCGCAGTCACGTTCAGCTTACGACAGAAAAAATACTGCATGTCACATTTTGTCCGGTCCGGAAACGCACAAACGCGCACGAAACGCAAAGAAAACGGAACGGAAACGCAACGCAATGCAGCTAAGGGGGAAAAAAAGAAAAAATTGTATTCTTGCTTCACTTATTATGATGGAAAAATTAACTGTCAGCATACGGACCGAAAACGCATCAAAAACGCATCGAAAACGCATCAACAACGCACTGCATCAGCAGCTCCACGTCTGCTGATCAGCACCTGATCAGGACCTGATCTCATGTGAACAGGCCCTAAAGGTGCCCATACACTGCACGATTCTCGTACGAGAATCGCGGGAAATCCCGCGATCGTACGAGAATCGTGCAGTGTATGGAAGGCGTGCGACCGTTTCTACTGTAAGGTCGCACGTCTTCCGTCGAACCAGCATGCTAGAAAACCCGCCGGGAATCGTACGATTCTCGGCGAGTTAGTGGCCTGCTGGTTCGACAACTGCCGAACGGGCCAGTGTGCGCACACTGCCCGTTGCAGTCATTGTAAGCCCGCCCCTCATTACAGTCATCGTAAGCCTGCCCCTCAGGGGGGCGGGCTTGCGATGATCGCAAGTACGATCTGCCTGTCCAAGATGGGCAGATCGTACGTTTATTTAAGTACTTTACAACCCTTGCAAGACAAAAGTATTGCGAGGGTTGTAAAGTGTATGGGCACCTTAAGGGAAAACCAATTACTGGCAATTTAAATGTAATTTTTCTTTACAAATGTAATTTTTGCTGCAGCAGGTTCTGTACATCGTACAGATGCGCCACTTTACAGGTAGTTTAAGGGGCACAGTATTCAAAGGAATTTTTCATTTTTATTGTTACCCTTTAAGTGATGTTAAAATCACTGCTCCTTTAAAAACGGTATTTTAATAAAGTGTTTTTTCATTGATACATGTCCCCCAGGGCAGTACCCCAATCCCCATACACTTTTTATGGCCAATAAATTGCATGTAAGGCTTCAAAATGGGGAGAATTTACTTTATGAGTTCTGGTCCCATAGACTTCCGTTGAGTTTGAAGTTCTTGTAAGAACTTTCTGTCTGTTCTAAAGATCTTGTTAGAACCAAACTCAGCTGTGTTCAGCCCATTGCTAATCTCTAATAAAGTGCTCTGTGCAACATCTTATACCGTCGTATAAAATATGATGTGAAATTTGAGTTTGATTAGTGCCACAGAAGAGTTAATTGTAGCAAAATTCAATCCTTCAGTCTCTAATAATCTAATCCCTCTTAAGTGTTTTTTCCTTTACAAACACATTGTGCAAGAAACCATGAAGAGCCTTTCCCACCACACACCTGGGCGGTCCTTCCTTTCCAGGTCCCCCCCCCAAGTGGCGGAATGCCAGGGCCCGGTCGCACATGTGACCGCTGCAGCCCTCTTAGTTCCGCCAGTGGTAGTGCAAGGTGCCTTCTTGTGTGTGACAAATGTATCTATAGCAGCCCAATACTGCTCAGCTGACATAACTTATAAACTTATAGAACTTATACCCGCTCAGCAGTCTTGGGCTCCTATAGAGGAATTTGTCACACACAAGAAGGCACCTTCCTTCACACCAACAGCACCTCACAACTTTTGCTTCCTGCTCTCCTCACATGACATCACACCCTCACACAGCCCAGGCTCCTCCCCTCAACGTGTCAGTGCCATATCATTTGCTGACATCAGCAGCAGCCATCAGGCCTCGGCAGGCAGCATTGGTAACCAGCTGTGTTCACCTCACACAGAGCTGACATCGGCAGCAGCCATCAGGCCTTGGCAGGCAGCATTGGTAACCAGCTGTGTTCACCTCACACAGAGCTGACATCGGCAGCAGCCATCAGGCCTTGGCAGGCAGCATTGGTAACCAGCTGTGTTCACCTCACACAGAATTATATAAACTCTATGCATCACTCTTACTCTATGCATAAAACAATTAAAGAACTCCGGGGGGAAATCTTCTTAATGCTTGCAGTGGGGCTCAGGGGGTGGCTTCATAGGACCCTGCAAAGGACAGCAGCCACCCTAAAAGAGGATGTCGGCACCAGTGCTCAGGGGACCAGCTGATCAGCTTCTGCAGGAAACTCAGATTGGTAAACATCAAGAAGCAACTGTAAGTGAGTTAGTCATCGTTTGAAATAGTTCAAAACCATTTTGAATTTAATATCACTTTATTTGCCCCCTCCCCCCCCAAAATTCCAAACCTTCTGGGTTTTTATTATGTTTTAAAACATAGTGTTTTTTGAAACCTCATTTGATGTTGTATACATGTTCTTCTTGTAGTTCCCCCTACATATCCACAGGGACACTGTAACATGTACATTACCCCTTCAGAGTCACACGATATAACATCTTGTATCTTCTATTCCTTTCCTGTAATGTTGATTTTAAACATGTTACTTCTTTTTTATTTGATGTACCGTATATACTCGAGTATAAGCCGTCCCGAATATAAGCCGAGGTACCTAATTTTACCAAAAAAAACTGGGAAAAAGTATTGACCCGAATATAAGCCGAGGGTGGGAAATGAGGCAGCTACTGGTAGATAGATACCAATAAAATTACATTAATATTTATTTAAAAGAAAAATAACCTAGCTCTGTAAGTGGAAAAGGGGGTACAGGGCTACATATCATGTACTACGGATCATTTAACCCATTCATATTAGCAGAGGATAATTGTAAATCTATTGTTCAGTGCATTCTATATGTAGTATATAGTACATGTACATATAGAGTGCCTGCAACAATACATTTACAATGATCCTCTGCTAACATGAATGGGTTAAATGATCCATAGTACAGGGCTACATACAGATCATTTAATACATTCATGTTAGTATAATTGTAAATGTATTGTCTGCACTGTATTAGCAGTATATACTCTATATAGAGTATATACTGCTAATACAGTGCAGACAATACATAATTGCTTAATAAATCCCCCCAAATCTCCCCTCACTCACTGTGTCCGTGTGCCGGAGTGGAGTCCAGTGGGAGGAGCTCCAGGTGGGGTCCTAATTTAGCTGACTTAGAGGTGCCTGCCCGCTAAATTACAACCCCACCTGGAGCTCCTCTCGCCTGATCAGCGCGCCGCTGACTCATCCCTGCTCCCCTGCCTCACTGGCCGCTGCAGGGTTTTAGGTTTTAGGTCTCCGGCCACCTAAATTAGGACCCGGAGACTGCCAGATGACCCCGCTCGGAGCGCCGCCCACCGGAGCAGCAGTGACGCGACGCTCGGCGAGGTAAGTAAGAAGAAATGACGCTGACTCGAGTATAAGCCGAGGGGGGCACTTTTCAGAAAAAAAATGGGCTGAAAATCTCGGCTTATACTCGAGTATATACGGTAGTCTGTTTGCATGCATAGCATCTACCACATGTGTAGAAACCTTGCCCCTCAAAAAAAGTTACTTTTATCTTCATAGTAGGGTTGCCACCTGTCCGGGATTCACCCGACAGTCCGGGTTTTGAATGCTGTGTCCGGGTTTCATGGCAGCTGAAACCCGGACACAAGATATCAGGCAGGCAGGGACAAACAAAATTAAGACTGGGGCTACTGGCCCACCCCACAGAAAATAGGCTTGACTGTGATATTTAAATATAAATGGGTAGTGCTATTTACTTATGAATGTGCCACGGCTCATTCATAGGTAAATATTGCAATCAATTAATATTTAAATTCTTCACCAGCTCCCCCCATTGTAAAAGGTGGTACAGTCTGGCATTCCCAGAGTGTCTCGGCGCTGGAATGGTATTTCAGCTGTTCTTCTTCTTGTATCTGTCAGTGTGTGTGTGGCTATCAGCCTTTGTGGTTAACAGACATATTGAATAGCTCTCTCACACCTTTTTGCAGCCCTTCAACAGTATAAATTACTTTGAATGGGACCCCCTGGCTGCTTTATATTTTCTTACAGTTTTGCAGCTAAAATCTCTGGAAAGGACCCTGCAAATATCAATATGATCCATCAAATATTGCATCTATGCTACTGTAAATCTCAATCATTTAAGATAATTGCTGATCAGTGTATATACCTCCGTTACATTGCTGGTCGGTGTATATACCTCCGTTACATTGCTGGTCAGTGTATATACCTCTGTAACATTGCTGATCAGTGTATATACCTCCATTACATTGCTGATCAGAGTGAATACCCCGTTACAGTGCTAGTCAGTGTATATACTTCCGTTACATTGCTGGTCAGTGCATACACCTCCGTTACATTGCTGGTCAGAGTGAATACCTCTGTTACAGTGCTGGTCAGTGGATATGTCTCTGTTACATTGGCGGTCAATGAGAATACCTCTGTTTCATTGTTGGTCAGTGAGAATACCTCTATTACATTGATGGTCATTGTAAGGCCTCCTAACTGATTCTCTCCTGGCCCGCTCCTTGCTTTCTCCCCTCGCTCTCTCCTGGCTGTCTCTCCTTGCTCTCTCTCTCTTTTGGCTGTCTCTCCTTGCTCTCTCTCTTGGCTGTCTCTCCAAGCTCTCTCTCCTGGCTGTCTCTCCTTGCTTTCTCTTGGCTGTCTCTCCTCACTCTCTCTCTCCTGGCTGTCTCTCCTTGCTTTCTCTTGGCTGTCCCTCCTCACTCTCTCTCTCCTGGCTGTCTCTCCTTGCTCTCCCTCTCTTGGCTGTCCCTTGCTCTCTCTCTCTGCTCGCTCTCTCTCCTGACTGTCTCTCCTCGCGCTTTCTCTTGACTAACTCTCCTCTCTCTCTCTTGGCTGTCTCTTGTTGCTGTCTCTCCCCGCTCTCTCTTGGCTCTCTCTTAGCTGTCTCTCCTGATTGTCTCTTTTTGCTCTCTCTCTACTGGCTGTCTCTCCTTACTCTCTCATTTGGCTTTCTCTCCTCGCTCTCCTGGCTGTCTCTCCTTGCAATAGTAGGGTTGCCACCTGTCCGGGATTCACCCGACAGTCCGGGTTTTGAATGCTGTGTCCGGGTTTCATGGCAGCTGAAACCCGGACACAAGATATCAGGCAGGCAGGGACAAACAAAATTAAGACTGGGGCTACTGGCCCACCCCACAGAAAATAGGCTTGACTGTGATATTTAAATATAAATTGGTAGTGCTATTTACTTATGAATGTGCCACGGCTCATTCATAGGTAAATATTGCAATCAATTAATATTTAAATTCTTCACCAGCTCCCCCCATTGTAAAAGGTGGTACAGTCTGGCATTCCCAGAGTGTCTCGGCGCTGGAATGGTATTTCAGCTGTTCTTCTTCTTGTATCTGTCAGTGTGTGTGTGGCTATCAGCCTTTGTGGTTAACAGACATATTGAATAGCTCTCTCACACCTTTTTGCAGCCCTTCAACAGTATAAATTACTTTGAATGGGACCCCCTGGCTGCTTTATATTTTCTTACAGTTTTGCAGCTAAAATCTCTGGAAAGGACCCTGCAAATATCAATATGATCCATCAAATATTGCATCTATGCTACTGTAAATCTCAATCATTTAAGATAATTGCTGATCAGTGTATATACCTCCGTTACATTGCTGGTCGGTGTATATACCTCCGTTACATTGCTGGTCAGTGTATATACCTCTGTTACATTGCTGGTCAGTGTATATACCTCCGTTATATTGCTGGTCAGTGTATATACCTCCATTATATTGTTGGTCAGTGTATATACCTCCGTTATATTGCTGGTCAGTGTATATACCTCCGTTATATTGCTGGTCAGTGTATATACCTCTGTTACATTGCTGGTCGGTGTATATACCTCCGTTACATTGCTGGTCAGTGTATATACCTCTGTTATATTGCTGGTCAGTTTATATACCTCCGTTATATTGTTGGTCAGTGTATATACCTCCGTTACATTGCTGGTCAGTGCATATACCTCCGTTATATTGCTGGTCAGTGTATATACCTCCGTTATATTGCTGGTCAGTGTATATACCTCCGTTATATTGCTGGTCAGTGTATATACCTCCATTACATTGCTGGTCAGTGTATATACCTCCGTTACATTGCTGGTCAGTGTAGGCCTCCTCATTAATTCTCTCCTCTCCCTCCTGTATATTGTCCAAAAAAAAATATTCTCCACGCTAGAGTGTTCGGGTTTCGCTTGAAGAAAACGTGGCAACCCAACTTCATAGAGGGCTCTATCACATTATGTACTAATTTATTCCTTAGTCCTCGTTCACACCTAGGCGTTTTGTCGCTCAAAGGTAAGCGCGACAAAATGCTCAAGACAAGGAATCCCATATATTTCTATGGCCCTGTTCTCACCTGAGTGTTTTCTCATAAAAAGCTTCCCATTCAAATCTATAGGACCACAAAGCACTGTAATCTGCCAAAAAGTAGCTCATGTACTTTTTCCAGCGACGGGCAATTTTCTGCTTCTGACAAAATACTCAGGCGTGAACAGGGGCCAAAGAAATTAATGGGATTCCTTGTCTTGAGCGTTTTGTTTTCTAGTTTATTTATAGCTTTTGTCTAAAAATTTCTCACCCAACCTTTCCGATTGTACTTTAAAATCTTCTTCTCTGGTACAGTTCTCATTAACTGGCCCTTAGGAACATTATAAAGCCACGATGGAAAATGGCTAGATAGTGGACTAAAACTATTTCTGTCCGTTTCTTTAAAGGAAGTTCTTGTATCGAGATTATTGAGTGTGTTTTTGTCTGATTTAAAAAAAACATTGGGGGGAATTTATCAAAACTGGAGCAGACAAAATCTGGAGCAGCTGTGCACGGCAACCAATCAGCTTTTCTCTTTAGTTTGTTTCGTTAAGATTTGAAAATGAAAGATAGAAGCTGATTGGTTGCCTTGCACAACTGCTCCAGATAAATTCCCTTCAGTGTATAGGATGTGAGGACGCTGAGGGATATAAACTGCAGTGTAGAAGGAGAGAGGCTGGAGGGAGCACTCTGACAGCCGTCCAGTTCCGAGGTTTGGATGATTATAACTTTTTTTTATTGCAGTCGCTAGACGAAAATGAGCATTTATTCCTTGCAGTGCTGGGAAGGGGTGTGTGTGCTAGTTAGCCCCACTGCAAGGGTTAATAATAATTCTGCTAAATACATTTGAATAATAAACTATAGAAGAAATTACAGACATATGATTCTGCTTCAACTATTGAATTTTGTTACAATTAACTCCTTTGTTTGTTTTTTGTGGCACCTTACTTTTCACATGGTGCTTATTGGACACTTTAAGTTGTTGCTGCACAGAGCACTTCATTAGAGATTGTATAGGACTTTGGCAAACTTTGGCAAATGACATTTTTTAATGCATTGCTTGTGGTACCTTTTATGGCATTCTATTTCTGCACACAGCACTTTATAGATGCTGTTATATATATA